>NC_057721.1:79877847-79909484 GCF_004010195.1 Chiloscyllium plagiosum
CGGAAATGTTGGCGGATGATTTGGTTTATGCGAAGGTTGGTAGGGTGGAAGGTGGGCACCAGGGGCGTTCTGTCCTTGTTGCGGTTGGAGGGGTGGGGTCTGAGGGCGGAGGTGCGGGATGTGGACGAGATGCGTTGGAGGGCATCTTTAACCACGTGGGAAGGGAAATTGCGGTCTCTAAAGAAGGAGACCATCTGGTGGGTTCTGTGGTGGAACTGGTCCTCCTTTTTTTTACCCTGATGCATGGGAGGCTGAGGGTTGACCTTACAGTGGTTTATGAAATCATGAAGGGAATGGATAAGATGAATAGGTCTTTTTGCTAGGGTAAGGGAGTGCAAAACTAGAGGACGTAGGTTTCAGGTGAGAGGGGAAATATTTAAAGGGGACCAGAGGGGACAACATTTTTCCCACGTAGGGTGCTGCGTATATGGAACGAGCTGCCAGAGGAGGTACAATTCCAACATTGAAAAGACATTTGGACAGGTACATGGCGAGGAAAGGTTTTAGGGATATGGGCCAAATGCTGGAAACCTGGCCAGTATGGAGGAAGGGTCTGTTTCTCTGCTATATGACTCTATGACATCAGCAGGATTCTCAAGACTGATGGCATCAAGAGCTGCCAAGATGATACGGGAAAGTGGCATTGAAATAGAAAAAGCAGATCTATTTGATATAACACAAACCTAAAGAATTTGAAATGCATGGTGGAATATAATCCCCAAAACAGTCCTTTACAGGCCTCCAAAACACCCCTGTACAATACCCAAAATCAGTACATCGGTCACACCGGAGAACAAAACCTATTTTTCCTCTATTACATTAATAGCTTTGATTTAACTGTAACTTCAACTGTCAGTTTGGGAAAAATGATAACTTCTTCCTGGAGCTTTCATTCATCAGATTTTAAATGTTCTCAGCTTCAAATAACTTCTTCACCATTTTATCCAAACACGTTTGGTCTGGGACTAGCACTCAGTTCCTTGCTCTGAGATAATCTATTTTAACAAATCTCCCCCCTTTCTCAGGAGCACTGCTTTTTACATTGATCATCGCCCTCATTCTCACCACTGTCTTGAATAAGTGCTGAGGTCCATTGTAAAGCTGGAGGTGATTTCTCAGAAACATAGAACATAGAACATTACAGCGCAGTACAGGCCCTTCAGCCCTCAATGTTGCGCCGACCTGTCATAACCATTTGAAGCCCATCTAACCTACACTATTCCATGTACGTCCATATGCTTGTCCAATGACGACTTAAATGCACTTAAACTTGGCGAATCTACTACCGTTGCAGGCAAAGCATTCCATACTCCTACTACTCTCTGAGTAAAGAAACTACCTCTGACATCTGTCCTATATCTATCACCCCTCAATTTAAAGCTATGCCCCCTTGTGCTCACCGTCACCATACTTGGAAAAAGGCTCTCCGTAAATCTCCTCTGCACCCTTTCCAAAGCTTCCACATCCTTCTTATAATGTGGTGACCAGAACTGTACACAATACTCCAAGTGCAGCCACACCAGAATTTTGTACAGCTGCAGCATAACCTCATAGTTCCGGAACTCGATCCCTCTGTTAATAAAAGCTAAAACACTGTATGCCTTCTTAACAACCTGTCAACCTGGGTGGCAACTTTCAAGGATCTGTGTACCTGGACACCGAGATCTCTCTGCTCATCTACACTACCAAGAGTAGTACCATTAGCCCAGTACTTTGCATTCTGGTTACTCTGACCAAAGTGAATCACCTCACCTTTTCCGCATTAAACTCCATTTGCCACCTCTCAGCCCAGCTCTGCAGCTTATCTATATCTCATAGAAAGGGAAAGACTGATCTGTTTGAAAGCAAAGATGACATCCTTATTGAATTTCTTTGTAAATATCTTAAAGTGATATTTCTGTGTCTTCCTTCAGCCCCCTTCACTCGATACCCCCACAACACGTGTAAATACTTTCTAAGTGCTTGCTCTGTAAAAATGTTTAATGATGTCAAAGACCCATCTCATCTGTTAGCCTGGAAGGAGAGCATTTTGTGATCTCTGGCAGAGAGAGATAGGGGCCTGAAACAATCTTAGAGGAGGAGGGAGAAATGAAGATGGTTTAGAGAAAGAGATTCGCAGAGCTTTATGTCAGTGAGATAGAGAGCAATCACCAATGGTGAAGCAAAAGAATTTAAGGTTGCACGAGAGACGGAAAGTGAAGAAATACTGGGGATTGTGAGAGGTTACAGAGAGAGGGAGGGAGTGACGGGTAGTGAGCGGCACGGTGGCACAGTGGTTAGCACTGCTGCCTCACAGCGCCAGAGACGCGGGTTCAGTTCCCGCCTCAGGCGACTGACTGTGTGGAGTTTGCACATTCTCCCCGTGTCTGCGTGGGTTTCCTCCGGGTGCTCCGGTTTCCTCCCACAGTTCCAAAGATGTGCAGGTCAGGTGAATTGGCCATGCTAAATTGCCCGTAGTGTTAGGTAAGGGGTAAATGTAGGAGTATGGGTGGTTTGCGCTTCGGCGGGTCGGTGTGGACTTGTTGGGCCGAAGGGCCTGTTTCCACACTGTCAAGTAATCTAATCTAATCTAGTGAGCAGCTGTGGTAGAATCTGAGCACAAAGATGTTTGTTTTTAAAATTGAGATTGCCTGTAAGTGTAACTCAGAGCTCAGGGTTAGCACCAGTTGAATAGGACTTGGTAGAAGTTACAATGCAAGCAGGTCCTGGGGCGGCACGGTGGCACAGTGGTTAGCACTGCTGCCTCACAGCGCCAGAGACCCGGGTTCCCACAGTCCAAAGATGTGCAGGTCAGGTGAATTGGCCATGCTAAATTGCCTGTGGTGTTAGGTAAGGGGTAAATGTAGGGGTATGGGTGGGTTACGCTTCGGCAGGTCGGTGTGGACTTGTTGGGCCGAAGGGCCTGTTTCCACACTGTAATGTAATGTAAAGAAAGATCTTTAAATGGGTTTAGTTACTGGCTGTCTCATTCTTCAGCTTGATCTATCTCCCCCTTTAATTTGATTGCAGTCAAACACCAGACCAGACCAGATTTTTGTTTCACAAGGGACCTTGTGCATAGTGTCTGGAATGTGGATATCCCTGTGTGTCAACGATGTCGGTGATTCTGTGTCACTCTCAGGGATACTGCTGTCTGCCAAAGTGATACAGAAATCTCATCTTTGTTTTCATATCCCTCAGCCCTTCCCTATCTGCACCTTTACAAATCTGAGACTTCAGCGCTTATCCAGTTTCTGGTCCTATTGCTGATGATAATAGCTGCATTCCTTCAGCTGCCGAAATCCTAAATTCTGGGATTCCGTTCCTTAAAATCTTTGCCTTTTTACCTGTATCACACCTTCTTTAATACCTGAGGTCTCCTGTCCTAATCTCCCCACGTTCGGCTCAGTATCAGGTTTTGTTTCAGGATCCTGTGAAGTGCCTTGGGATGTTTTACAATATTAAAAGTGTGATATAAATGCAAGTTATCATGCTGTGTCAGTCTGAGAGACACATACAGCTTTCTGGAGTTAGGTTAATGGGAACATTAGTGCAGAGCACTCATCAGCATTTATGATTTCTAAGATTTTACGCTCTCTCAGGTGAATTTTTGAATTGCTGTGTGAGGTGTCGATGAGAATCTATTAATTAGCAATGGTGTTCTTTGGCAGTTAGTTAATGGGTTAAAGGAACTGGTTAGTTAACTAAACAAACCGCAGGCTGCATTTGTGAAACAAGCAGCCTGCCTAAGATTTGTTGAATAGATAATAGAACTTTCCAGAAATGTAGCAAATTAGAATGATTAATAATAAATCACATGAAAAATAAAATTTTCATGATTTGGGAGCCAACATTTTTAATTATTCAGTTATGCAAAATGTCAGAAAGTTAAATACAGACCACTCACAGAGAGCTGTTCAAAGCTTTGCTGTTTAACTGATAGTGAATCTCCCTTTAAAAGACTGACCAGTGACTGATGTGTCTGCTCATTTTTTTGAAAATGGGATATAATTACTTGCTTAAAAATTAATGTATTAATGGGAGGATCATGCAGGAAACAAGGAACAAATGGGGAAAAGATGCAGTACAATTATGAACACTATGACCCATGGTTGATTTATATGAGGAGCTTCCCAGTTCAGGTACCAGTGTTGTGACAAACACAAGCAGCATAGATCCAGCATGGGGTGAATATGAGAGAATGTTCCCTCTTGTCAAACACTCCCAGAACATGTACAGCACTGGGGAAGATACAGAGTAAGATCTCCTTTGCATTTTCCCCATCAAACATTCCCAGGATAGGGACAGCACTGGGGAAGGTGCAGAATAAAGCTCCTTCTATGCTGTCCCCATCAAACACTCCCAGGACAGGGGCAGTGCTTCAAGTATGACGCTGAGTCTAGATCTTGATGTGTTATACACCATCTTAACTGCATCTTAGTGTAAATTGTTCTCTCTTCCTCTCGCAAGAGCTGTTTCAATTGACAGATGTCGCACAATCAGTGATTAACACAGTGACATTCACCAGTGTGATGGAAGTGAATACCCTCCTGGATTTAAGGATGTAGTGTGCTCATTGCAGCCCACTGTATACTGCCCTATCATTCCCACAATTCCCATTATTATTAACACTCTTGAAGGTACTTTGAGGGCTTTCACTCAAACTGTTGAAATGTCCATTTCCGCCCTTGCCCTGGATTGGCAAGCTATTTGCCTCGTATGGACCTCGAGCTAATACTTTTAGCAATTAACAACTTTTAAGACGATTTATAGGTCAGGTTGATGTTAAGCTGAGCTAACTTACATACTTTTAGCAATCATAATGGGAGTCACTATCAGAGTCAATCTGCAACTGAAATGGAACAAGGATGTAGACACTGTCATTGACCTGCGGTCAGTGATATCTAGCAATGACCAACAGCATGGCTCACATGGGACAGCCTGACCATCGACAGTAGAGAGCAACAAGTGATAACCAATTGGTATTTAGAAGGCAGCACGTTTGGGCATGGAAAATTCTCTGAGGAGGTAACCAGCACATGTATGGAATGAGCTGCCAGAGGAGGTGGTGGAGGCTGGTACAATTACAACATTTAAAAGGCATCTGGATGGGTATATGAATAGGAAGGGTTTAGAGGGATATGGGCCAGGTGCTGGCAGGTGGGACTAGATTGGGTTGGGATATCTGGTTGGCATGGACGAGTTGGACTGAAGGGTCTGTCTATGCTATACGTCTAAATAAGTGAGACAAAGGAGAGCCAGTGTGTGTGATCTATTTGGATTTCCAGAAAGGCTTTGACAAGGTACTGAACAGGAGGCTGCGAAATCACATAATAGCCCACAATGTTAGGGACAAGGTACTGGTATGGATAGAGGATTGGCTGACTGGCAGAAGGCAGAGATTAGGGGTAAACCGGCCTTTTTCAGGATGGCACCAGTGACTAGAGGATTTCCGCACGGTTCTGTGTTGGAACCACAACGATTCACATTATACATTAATGATCTGGATGAAGGAACTGAGGGCATTGCTCAGTTGTAGATGACACAAAGATAGGTGAAGGAACAGATAGTGATGAGAAAGCATGGAGGCTGCAAAAGGATTTGGACAGGCGAGAAGAGTGGGCAGATGGAATACAATGTGGGAATGTGTGAGATAATACATTTTGGGAGGAAAAATAGAGGTGTCAACTTTTTCGAAACAGGCAAAGGCTTCGGACATCTAAAGCACAAAGGCACTTGGGAATCCTATCCAGGATTCCCTTAGGTTAACATGCAGTTTTAGTTGGCAGTTAGGAAAGCAAATACAACATTAGGGTTCATTTCAAGAGGGTTAGAATACAACAGCAGGAATGTATTGCTGAGGCTGTATAAAGCTGTAGTCATTTGGAATGTTATGAGCAGTTTTGGGGCTGTATCTAAGGAAGGATGTGCTAGCATTGGGAAGGGGTCCAGAGGAGGTTTACAGGAATGATCTCGGGGATGAAGGCCTTGTCATATGAGGAGTGGTTGAAGATTCTGTGTCTATATTTGTTGGAGTTTAGAAGGCTAACAGAGATCTGATTGAAACTTACAGAATACTGAGAGGCCTGGATAGAGTGGATGTGAAGGAGATGTTTCCACCAGTGGGAAAGACCAGGACTCGAGGGCATAACCTCAGAGTAAAGGGACAATCGTTTAGAATTGACATAAGGAGGAATTTCTTCAGCCAAAAGGTGTGGAGTCTGTGGAGCTCATTGCTGCAGAGGGCTGTGGAGGTCAGGTCGTTGAATGTATTTAAGACAGAGACAGACCAACCCTTGACTGGTAAAGGGGTCAAGGGTTACAGGGAGAAGGCAGGAGAAAGGAGTTGAGAAACATATCAGCCATGATGGAATGGCACAGCAGACTCAATGGGCCGAATGGCTGAATTGTTCTGTTATATCTTAATGTCTAATAGACAGTTGGTGCTTTGTGCCATTGTGTCCTGCACATAAGGGAGGTTCAAGAATAAAAATTTGAATGTGACTCAAGATTTTCCTCGGTGGTTTTGGGTTTTTTGACTTGTCACTTAAAGAAAGTAAACTCTTCCAGAAGACAGCTCACCACCACCACCTGAAGGGCAACTAGGGACGGGCAATGAATGCTGGCCCAGCCAATGGCAGCCGCATCTCTTGCATGAATAAAAAATAGGCTTCACAGGATGGTAAGCAGGGTTAGTTAGAATACTTGAGTCTGAAAATGACTAAAAGGCGAGAATGAAGATTTAGCAGGAGATGGCGCAGATGGAGATGGATGGTGTTTCTGAGATTGGAGCAGGCAGTCATAGAGGGAGTTGGCAATTGAATGTTTCCAGAAGAAGAAGAAAAGCAGAAAAGAAAACACGGGCAAACAAAAAGACGAAACATTTTTTGTGTTCTCTTGCTCTAGAAGCGTGGTTAGCAGGCCTGTGTACTTCACATCTGTCATTACTTTAGTTAGTCTGTTAAACTGTACGGCAGGATTCTGAGCTGTAACAGATTTTACGCTGCTCGTGTACTGTTGTCCAGTATGAATCACATGAACTGTCACTTTAGTTTTGTTCTAGTCAGTGAACAAGTGTTTAAAGATTAAAGGATCACCTTTGATGTTTCTAAATTCGACACATAGTCTCCCAGTGTGGCTGTCAGTCCTGAAAGCCCAGGAAAATTTACGATCCCAGAGAGTCGACTGGAGAATTCTCCTCTCTGCCTGATAAGGGCCTTGCTTTTTTTTCAAAGTCAGGGCACGCAAAAGGGCTGCCAAAATGAAAGTTTGAATCAGAACAGCTCCAGTTGGAAGCTCATTACTATGCAAATAAATGCAAATTCTCTTGCTCGATAGCGGGTAGCAATAGTGCTGGAAATCTTTTTTAACTCCTCATGGGAGACTGCGAGGTTTTGCAGCCACTTTACCTGTTTACAGCGTAGAAACAGACCGTGTGCACTGGCCCATGCTGATGGCTATCCTCCATTGTCACACCTTCCCATTCCTCAATACCCCACTCAATCAACACATCCTTCTATCCCTTTATCTTCGTCATTGGCCATCACTCACTAATGGGTATAATTGTCCACCTCAGAAATTTTGTCACTGGGCATGGATTCCGTCGGTCCTTGTGTAGCGGATGAGCCACATCTTAGAGCCACATCTCTGACTGCACATTTCTAGGTCTTTCCGAGAGAGGACTTGGTCCTCGATCTTGAGATCCTTGGCATTCCTTTCTCTGGTTCCTCTTGCATATTTCTTCCTGACGGCTTCTTGAAGAATTGTGTCCCTTCATCCAGGGGTTCTGTTCTATTCCTTACCCCACATTTACCAAGCTATCCTAAATCTACAATATTTATCTCACAGAAATTTACAGCATTAGAAGGAGGCCATTTGGCCCACTGCACCCGTGCAAGAAGTCATTCAGCTGTCAGTCTGTAGCCCTGTATGATATGGCACTTCAAGTGCACATCCAAGTAGTTTTAAAATGCAGTGTTCTTTTAAAAGAACTTAAAATCTAGGAGCAGGAGGAGGCCATTCAGCCCCTCGAGTCTGCTCTGCTATTTCATACAATCATGGCTGATCTCTTCTCGGCCTCAACTCCATCTTCCTACCCACTCTCCATAACCCTTCAACCTAAGTAAATATCTGTCTATCTCCTCCTCAAATTTACTCCATGTGCCAGCATCCACCACATTCTCAGGTAGTGGATTCCACAAATTCATGACCCTTTGAGGGAAGTGATTTCTCCTCATCTCTGTTTTAAATCCTCCTCCATTATCCTAAAACTATGACCTTGTGTTCTCAATTGCCCCACCCGAGGAAACATCTGTTTTACCTTGTGGGCCATCCAGACAGGTCCCTGTGGATCCTGTGTGGAATTGTTTGAAGGGTACCAACAGGGCACCCAAGCTCAAAGCCACAATGGCTGTTGGGTCTTTGGAGAGCTAACTTCATTCCATTCTTTTTCACTCCCTGCTCCCCCCCTTCCCACCACCCGCTGTCCTGTGCCTGGTTCTCTTCTCAATGCTAGCCATTGTCCCGGGACCAGGAGCAGCCATTGCCTTCCATGTTACGTGATCTGGAGAGCTGGTAAGAGACCCACGCTACCTTTTTCTCAGCCTGTCCCTCGAATCACTCAGGCGGTGGTGTTATGATGACACAGAGCTGGGAGAGAGGGTGGGCTGTGAGGAGGATACACATGTGATTTGGCCGTGTTGAGTGTGTGAGCAAATTATAGAAAGATGAGAGATAATGTGGATAAATGTGAGCTTATTCACTTTGGTAACAAAAACAGGAAAGTAGATGGTTATCCGAATGGCGATAGATTGGGAAAGGGGGAGGTGCAATGAGACCTGGGCATTTTTGTGCACCAGTCGCTGAAGGTAAACATGTAGGGGTGAAAAAGGCAAAAGATATTCGAGTACAGGAACAGGGATGTCTTGCTGCAATTACCCAAAGCCTTGGTGAAGCCATATCTGGAACATTGTATGCAGTTTTGGTCTCCTTATCTGAAGAAGGATGTTCTGGTGACAGAGGGGTGTGCAGCGAAGGTTTACCAGACTGACTCCTGAGATGGCGGGACTGACATATGAAGAGAGACTGGATCAGTTAGGATGATATTCACTGGTGTTTAGAAGGATGGTTGAGAGAGAGGGGGAGTCTCATTGATACTCATAAAATTCTAACAGGAACGATCGGGGTAAATACAGGAATGATGTTCCTGATGACTGGGGATTCCAGAAGGAAGGGTTACTATAGAAGGATACAGAAGTAGGCCATGTAGGACTGAGATGAGACATATCTTCATTTAGATATTGGTGAGCCTGTGGAATTCTCCGCCGCAGGAAGCAGTTGAGACCAAAACGTTGAATGTTTTCAAGAAGGAGTTAGATCTAGTTCTTCAGGCTAAAGCGACCAAAGGTTTGGGGGGTGAAAGTGGGAACAGGGGACTGAGTTGGACAATCAGCCATGATCATGCTGTATAGTGAAGCAGGCTCAAAGGGCTGAATGGCCTCCTCCTGCACCTACGTTCTATGTTTTGATGGACGTGGTTTAGAATAGGCTGTTTGAACCGAAGGTGAACATTGAACACCCAGCTGGCCACAGCGCCTTTCAGCCTGTACTGATTGATTACCACCCACTGATATTTCTCTGTTCGTTGAGCAGCCCATAAACCTCCTGCTTGTTGATATCGGTCTACTTGACTCAGTCGCCCCACTGAATTAAGAACAAAGAAAATTACAGCACAGGGACAGGCCCTTCGGCTGCCCCCAAGCCTGTGCCGATCCAGATCCTCTATCTAAACCTGTTGCCTATTTTCTAAGGATCTGTATCCGTCTGCTCCCATTCAAGTAACAGTCTAGACACGTCTTAAATGACGCGATAGTTCCATAGTGAGCAAGCCTACATCCAGTGTCCATCTCTACCACCTCTGCTGGCAAAGCGTTCCAGGCACCCACCACCCTCTGTGTGAAGAACCTTCCACACATATCTCCCTTAAACATTTCCCCTGTCACCTTGAACTCGTGACCCCTTGTAATTGAGTCCCCCACTCTGGGAAAAAAGCTTCTTGCTATCCACCCTGTCCAGGTGACATGTTTGAATGAAGTGCAGAGAAAAATCGCACATTGTGGCAGCTTGTTTCCCATTCACCCCAAACCAGAACAACACAGAGTCATGTCCTGATTCCACATGACTGCCTTTACCTCCATCAGGTAGCAATCCAATGGATGTCACTGCTCCCATTCGCTTCACAGTTGGAACTGACAGTTATATTCTGTCCAGGTCAAAGCCGTTGTACATTGAGGGGTAATGGTGGAATTTAGTGATGGTGTGGATGTGTCTTCAGCAGCTCATCTCAGGATCAGATGTGACAGCAAGGTTACAACCAGATGGATTCAGCTCAGCCAGTCGCCAAGGAGAGAGATAGAGTCAGTGCCCAAGGAACAGAAGTTTTTTTGGAGATTGAAGGCAACACGTTTGGTCTTTCCAAAGTTTAATTGGAGTATATGTCTGCGTATCTAGTATGGAATAAGTGTGAATGGGAGACACTACCAATAGGCAGTGAGGAGGTCACTAGGAGCTGGGTGGGATCTGTATCTGTGTAAAAACAGATACTGTGACCAGGGTAGACCAAACGCAGTAAACCACATCAACCCTCTCATCGAATATTCAGCTGCAGTAAATCTCTTTCGCCTCCATTGCATTGAATCCTCCCGATGGACTTAATCCTCCTCTCAGTCACTTCCGTACTGAAATCTTGATCCAAATATAACCCACGTATGCAAATTTGTGATTCAAGCATAAAATGCTTGGAAATTATTCATACCTTCATTTCTGTGTGTAGAATATGTCAGTCATCACATGTAAAGGTTGGTATTTTGTAAACAGCAGTGTTTAATTTAGATTCAGCATCAGTGTGAGTGATTAAATAGGCAGATACAAATCCTAGACCAGAGCAAGTCATCGAGTGATAAATGAAGCGTGCATTCATCAAGTTCATCTCTGGAACTCACCCCCCTTTTTATTTCCTGATGGTATCTGTGAAAATTGTCGAGTTTCACAGTTGGACAATTTGTAAAAGACACCAGTACTGACCAGCAGTGAGAGACATGCCGAAGAGTTCTTCATGACTGGGTCTGTATAGGGGATCAGGGCTGAGCCACAGAGTCAGTGATTTGAAGGACGTGGGTGTTGCTGGCAGGGCTGACATTTATAGCCCATCCTCAGTTGCTCTTGAGAAGGTGATGGTGAGCTGACATCTTGAACTACTGGTTGACCCACAATGCCCTCAGGGAGGGAATTCCCAGATTTTGACCCAGTGACAGTGAAGGAACGATGATATATTTCCAAGTCAGGATGGTGAATGGCTTGGAAGGGAACTTACAGCTGGTGGTGTTCCTATGTATCTGCTGCCCTTGTCCTTCTAGATGGAAGTGGTTGTGGATTTAGAAGGTGCTGTCTCAGGATCTTTGGTGAATTTCTGCGGTACATCTCAGTACACACTGCTGCTACTGAGCGTTGGTGGAGGAGGGAGTGGATGCTTGTGGATGTGGTACCAATCAAGTGGGCTGCTTTGTTTTGGATGGTGTTGAGTTTTTTGAGTGTTGTTGGAGCTACAGCCATCCAGGCAAGTGGGGGGGGGGGGGGTATTCCATCACACTCCCGACTTGCAGTTGCTCAAAAAAAAATGAGAAGATGGATTGGAAGAAAGAAAAATCTTAAAGTTGTAACGAACTCGAACTCAGTCTGTCTGAAAGGGTTTCTCAGCCAGTGAAATATGCGGGAGATGTGACCATTATTGCAGTGTCGGAAACGGTGTGACTAATAGGCACACAGCAACATCCCGATGATCAGATAATGTGCTTTCAGTGATGGAGATGGAGAGCTAAATGCCAGCCTGGACCCTGGGGAAGGATACCCAGCTTTTCAGCTCACAATGTCCATGGGCAGACCAGGCTTGGATTTAACATCCTATTAGGTAAAAATAATGACTGCAGATGCTGGAAGCCAGATTCTAGATTAGAGATTTGCTGGAAAAGCACAGCAGGTCAGGCAGCATCCGAGGAGCAGCAAAATTGACGTTTTGGGCAAAAGCCCTTCATCAGGAATATTCCTGATGAAGGGTTTTTGCCCGAAACGTCGATTTTGCTTTAACATCCTATAGCATGTCTGACAACACAGCATTCCCTCAGTACTACAGTCCTGGTTTATGTGCTCAGGGCTGTAGAGTGGCACTTATAGAATTTAGATTTTCATTGAATCCCTACAATGCAGAATCAGGCAATGCAGCCCATCGGGTCCACGGTGATCCACCGAAGAGCATCCCACCCAGAACCACACCCCGATCCTATCCCTGTAACCCTGCATTTCCCATTGCTAATTCACCCGGCCTGCAGGAGGAAACCGGAGCACCCGGAGGAAACCCACTATAGGCACAGGTAGAATGTACAAACTCCACACAGACGGTCACCTGAGGCTGGAGTCGAACCTGGGTCCCTCACGCTGTGAGGCAGCAGCACTAACCACTGAGCCATTGTGCTGCCCACTTGAACCCACTACCCTTCTGGTGTCTGCAGAAAGGGTGTTATCCAACACCTCCCTTGGAGATTGAGAGTTTCCAGCAACTGGATTTCAGAGCACTCACATGTTCTCACATTGGCTGTGAATCGAGCTCTGTCAAGCAGCACAGTTATGTTGTGTTTCCATCAGTCATTGCCTCTTCAATGATCATGAGGGTTTATGGTCAGAATTGATGCATTCGTACCAGAACGATCAGTGATGACTAACCAAATGGGGCAGCTTGTTCTTTCCTTGCCCCCAACAGGAAGTTGGATGAAAAACAAGGGTACAAACAGCAAAGCAGTTAGGAAAGTGCAGAGTAGACAATTTGGACAGCTCTATCAAAGAACCAACACAGTCACTATCCGAATGTCTTCCTTCTGCACTATGTAAGACGTTAGTCTCAATCCAGACCTTTAAGGGAATAAAACCCAGTCGAAGGGTGTGTGCTGGAAAAACACAGCCAGTCAGGAAGCAGCCAAGGAGCAGGAGAATCGACGTTTTGGGCATAAGCCCTTCATCAGGAATGAGGCTTGTGGCCAAGGGGGGTAGGGAGATAAATGGGAGTGGGGGGTAGCTTGGGGGGGGAAAGTAGCTGAGAATGAGATAGGGAGATGAAGATGGGGGTGAACGCCATAGCTCAAAGAGGAGGGTGGTGAGGATAGGTGGGAAGGAAGGTGGACAGGAGGACCATTAGAATAAAACCCAATCTTGAATCCAACACAATATAATGTGTCAGAAACAAAAAAAACTCAGAAGTTACAGGAAAACCTCCACAGGTCTGGCACCATCGGTGAAGAGAAATCAGAGTTAATGTTTCAGGTCTGGTGACAGAAGCCCAAAACGTTAACTCTGATTTCTCTTCACAGATGCTGCCAGACCTGCTGAGCTTTTCCAGAAACTTCTATTTTTATTTCTGATTTACAGCATCCACTGTTCTTTTGGTTTTTATACAATACGCTGTATGATGTTTTAGTCTCCTTCTTTATGGAAGAATGTAAATGTATTGGAGGTGGTTTCGGAGTGATTTATTGGATTGATATGAGCGGGTTGTCATATGAGAAAAGGTTGGACAGACTGTGCTTGGTTCCACTGGAGTTTCAAAGAGTGAGGGAGTAACGATTGAAGAGGATAAGATCCTGAGTGGTCTTGACAATGTGGACGCGGAAAGGATGTTTCCTTTTCGGGTCAGTCCAGAGGTAGAGGGCACGGTTTTAAAATTAGGGGTCTCCCTTTTAGGACAGAGATGAGACTTTTCTTTTCTCTCTCAGAGGATTATGCTACTTTGGAACCCTCTGCCTCAGAAAAGTAGGAGCAAGGTCATTGAATATTTTTTAAGGCAAGGGACATTGTTTTGTTTTAAATCTTAAAAAGACAAAGGACTGAGGATGTTGGAAATCCGAACACAGTCAGAAATCGCTGGGGAATCTCAGCAGGTCTGGCAGCATCTGCGGAGAGAGAAACAGATTTGATGTTTAGATTTCACTGACCCTTCTATTTTGTTGGGCAGGGGAATCAAACCAACACATGGGAAGGCAGAATTCAAAACACAACCACATCAGCTGAGGCCTAGTTGAATCACAGAGCAGGCTTGAGGGACTTAACAATTACTTCTGTTTCTATTTTGTTTGTTTGCATGGACGTCAGATTGAATCATTGGTGCATTTGGTTCACTGGTATCCTTTGAGAACAGAAATCTGCTGTCCCTATCCAATCTGGCCTACGTGTGTGTCTGGGCCCACAGCAATGTGGCTGTCTCTTAGCTGCCCTCTGTGATGGCCAAGCAAGACTGTTAGTTCACAGTAAATTGGGAAATGTGCAAGAAGTGCTGACCCATTCATCCACAGCCCCATCCCATGAAATTATAAAGAAGAAAACCATTAAGAAAGATAGTCATTACTGTAGACCCACAATTAGATCCACTTTAGATCGATCTCCACACAGTGAATACAGAGTTCAGTGTGGAGCTTGCAACTGTAACTTATCTATGAGTCAGAAAAAATGATTCCCAATGAAGTACGATTAGAAAAAGGGTTTATTTTGACTTTATCCAATTGTGTAAAACAGGTGACTGCCATTTAAATGGAATTACAGAGAAAGTTAACATCACAAAAGGTCATTGGGCCCAACAGACATATTATTGATGCTACACATGAACCTCCTGCCATCCTCCTTACACTCTTCACCTCCTATTCCTTTCATAAAGTAAAATGCTGCTGATGCTGGAAATCTGAAATTAAAGCAAAAAGTGCAGGAAACACTTAGCTCTGGCGGCAACTGTGGAGAGAGAAAAACAGAGTTACCATTTCAAGTCTGGTATGATTCTTTTTCCTTCTATTCCTTTCTCTATCATGTACTTTTCACGCTTCCCCTTAAATGCATCTGTGCTATTTGTCTCAGCCACTCCCTGTGGTAGTGAGTTCCATCTTCTCACCACTCTTTGGCTAAAGATGTTCCTCCTGAATTCTTTTTTGATTTACGTGGTGACTATCTGACATTAATGACCTCTGATTCTGACCTTCTCTAAAATGGAAACATTTTCCCTGCTTCTACCTTATCGAGCTCTATCATAATTTTTTGAACATGTCACCGTTTAGTCTTCTCATTGCAAGAGAACTGAGTGCTCAGTTTTTCTTGATAGACATATCCTATTACTGAGCTTTACATCTCTCCTCCTGATCCCCATGGGATTTAAACTGAAGAGGAGTGTAAAATGAGCAGACAACTTGCCATCATGGTATTTATGCTATTTCTCAAAGTCAAAAATGTTTGTGCTCTCGCACCTCATCTGTGTCTCCACAATCGCCCTTGAGAAAGTGGTATTATTTGCCGTATGTTACAATAGTTGATGTTGGTAATAAATATATATAAACTTCGAGATGCCTTTTCAATCAATGCTTTCAAGGCTACATTGAGACCAAAGTTACTCTCCTTAAGTATTCATAAGGAGTAGTTTGATAACAGGGTAAAATCACATCGACATGTGTCAAAATGGTTCATGTCAATGATTTGAAGGGCACTTACCCCTGTTGTGTGTGAAGTGTTTGGGGTCTTTGCTGTGCTTGCCAATTGAATAGGGGCAGCTCTATGAAAAGACACTGGGATAACTGGGTCAGTGTTCTCTCAAGTGAGGTGATCTCATTGAAACTTATGAAATTCTGAGCAGGATGGTTGAACAAAGAATCGCACTGAAACAGCTGATCAGCAACAATTGTACTGAACATGGTGGAACAGGCTCAGTGGTCTGCTCCTGGTCCTGTGTTCCCAACCAAAACCTGGCCCTGCTGTGGTTTGGTGAATGACCATGTTGAGTCGGAAGGAGTGGGTTACTTTTCCACAGTACAGGGGTCATGGAGGATGAATTGCCTCTGAGGGACAGATTAGTTCTTGTCTCATCTGGCCTCTTGTAGCCCTCTGACTGGGCTGTTGTTTACAGGACTTTGAGCATGGTTCCTGGGGGGATTGGAGGTGTAAAGCAGCTTCTGGCTACTAATAGAGTGAGATGGACAGAGCTTCCGATGAATGAAGCCTTCCCTTCCTTCATGCTGATTTTACGACTGCTTTCATGCAACATCAAGCCAGAGGGGGCAGAGAAACTAATCGTTATAAAGCGAGCTTTATACTAATGAGTTTCAAATAATGAGATTCCACTTGAAAGATTCCTTACCTTAGGCTAGCAGATCAATTGCTCCTGAATTATTGTAATTGTCCCTGTAAGAGACTTATTTGCTGGTGTTCAGAGATTCTTATATTGGCTAAGGAATTTTTAAACACTTAGCTTTTAACACTTTGAGTGCTGGAGTGGTCAATAGCGAAGACTTTGCTGAGGAGTTTGGTCACATAGCATTTGCTATCCATGTTAAATAGGCACCTGGGTACCCAATACAGAGGGTGCCACACTCTCATTTTGCCTTGGAGTGCTGTACCCATCAAAATAAACTTTCAGTTTCTGACAACAAGGAACATCTATGTATCAGTGATACCTCTCTTCGATTTGTAAAACTATTGTGATAAGTAGCAATCAATGGTACACAAGACTAGATTTGATTTACAAGTCCACACCGACCCGCCAAAGCGTAACCCACCCATACCCCTACATTTACCCCTTACCTAACACTATGGACAATTTAGCATGGCCAATTCACCTGACCTGCACGTCTTTGGACTGTGGGAGGAAACCGGAGCACCCGGAGGAAACCCACGCAGACACGGGGAGAACGTGCAAACTCCACACAGTCAGTCGCCTGAGGCGGGAATTGAACCCGGGTCTCTGGCGCCCACTAAGACCATAAGACAATTTGGATA
The DNA here is from genome assembly GCF_004010195.1 of Chiloscyllium plagiosum. Classification (NCBI taxonomy): domain Eukaryota; kingdom Metazoa; phylum Chordata; class Chondrichthyes; order Orectolobiformes; family Hemiscylliidae; genus Chiloscyllium; species Chiloscyllium plagiosum. Next base: position 79,894,678 of record NC_057721.1, read on the forward strand.
GTATGGACCGTAATGATGCATAAGACCATACAGGAGCAGGATTAGTATTTTCAGCCCATTGAGTCTGCTCTGCCATTGAATCGTGGCTGATATGTTTCTCAACCCCATTCTCCTGCCTTTTCCCTGTAACCCTTGATTCCCCTTACCAATGAAGCACTGATCTATCTCTGTCTTAAATACACTCAATGACTTGGCCTCCACAGCCCTCTGTGGCAGTGAGTTCTACAGATTCACCACCCTCTGGACAAAGAAATTCCTCCTCATCTCAATTCTAACAGGTTGTCCCTTCACTCTGAGGCTATGTCCTCGGATCCTAGTCTCTTTTACTAGTGGCATCTTCTCCACATCCACTCCATCTCTGTTTTCCACAAGTTTAAATCAGATTCCCTCTCATCCTTGTAAACACTATTGAGTACAGACCCAGAGTCCTCAACCGCTCTTTGTATGACAATCCCTCATTCCTGGGATTATTCTTCTAAACCTCCTCTGGACCCCCTCCAATGCCACTGCATCCTTCCTTAGATATGGGGCCAAAAACTGCTTAACAATATACTAAATGTGGTCTGACCAGAGCCCTGTGTACAGCCTCAGCAGTACATCTCTGCGCTTGTATTCTAGAACCCTTGAAATGAATGCCAACATAGTAACAGCCTCACTTCAGGATCCTCTTAAGGTTAACATGCTTTTGTTAAAGTTAAGTTAAAGAAATAAAGTGTTAAACAAAGTAGAACTTTAATGTCAGCACTTAAAAATTGGCTTAATATTGTGCACATGCACAGTTGGCAATCATCATCAATGCTTTAATGTCACTAAATCGAGCATGGAATAAAGGCAAAGTACACCAGATGTTGGAGATCTGAATTAAAAATAGAAGGTAATGGAAAATGAACGTAACTGGCAGTATCTGTGTCGAGAGAAATCAAGTTAATGCTTTGAGTCATTATGACTCTTCTTAAAAAGTCCCAGAGGGCATTTGAGAGCAAATTGTTTTGCCTTGAGTCTGGAATTGTGTCGGCCAGACTGGGTAAGGACAGCAGATTTCCTTCCCTAAAAGACATGAGTGATCCAGACGTGCATTTAACAATAACTGATGGTAATTTCATGGTCATTTTACTGTTTAGTTCCAGTTCTTATAAAATCTGCTCTGCCATTGAATCGTGGCTGATATGTTTCTCAACCCCATTCTCCTGCCTTCTCCTTGTAACCCTTGATGCCCTGAACATGGTACGGTGGCTCAGTCGTTAGCACTGCTGCCGCACGGCACCGGGGACCTGAGTTCAATTCCATCCTTGGGTAACTGTCTGTGTGGAGTTTGCACATTCTTCCCCGTGTCTGTGTGGGTTTTCTCCCACAGCCCAAAGAGGTGTAGGTTAAGTGGCTTGGCCATTGGAAATTGCCTGTCGTGTCCAGGGATGTGCAGGTTAGATGGATTAGCCATGGGAAATGTGGGGTTTCAGGAATAGGGTGGTCGGCGGGGAGGGTGGGAGCGGGTCTGGGTGGAATGCTCTCCGGAGAATGGGCGTTGACTTGTTGGGCTGAATGGTCTGCTCCCACACTGTAGGGATTCTATGAATTTACATTCCATCAGCTGCTCTGGTGGGATTTGAACTAACCTAGGCACCTCAGAAGTTACCAGATCAGTGATGTTACTAGCTGTACAACAGTGTTCTTCAGTGAAGGAAGGAAAAATTATTGGCGCTTAGAATATGGTACAATACGATCAGCCTTGATCTAATTAAAGGAAGGGGCCGAATGATCAATGTACTCCTAATTGATAGGTTTGATGTTTGTATGTTTACAAGTTAATGCCTTCAGGAAACCTGTTGCCATTACCTGTGACTCCAATGTGGTTGACTCTTAACTGCCTTCTGAAATGGCCTTGCAAGCCAGTCAGTGGTACCAATCACCACAAAGTCGCAACAAAGAAATGAAACTGGACGGATCACCTGACATCGAGTAAGGCACTGGAAAGGACAATGGCAGAAACAGCCCTGTCCCCCCGCAACGTCCTTCTGACTAACATCTGGGAGTTGGTGCCAAAATTGGGAGAGCTGTCAAACAGACAATTCAAGCAACAGCTTTTCCTGTGGGAGGAGCCACTGTTGGACCGGGGTGGGCAAGGTCAGAAGTCACATGTCACCCAGTTATAGTCCAACAAGTTAATTTGAAATCACAAGCTTTCAAAGCACTGCTCCTTCATCAGGTGAAGCTCGTCAGACGAAAGAGCAGTGCTTTGAAAGCTTGTGATTTCAAATAAACCTGATAGACTATAACATGGTGTTGTGTGACCAAGAAACAGCCTGACGTAGTTTGCCTGCCTATGGATAATGTCCTAGACGCCATATGACTTACACCACAGTTAGGAGAGAGTTGCACTGGGAGATCTCAACATTGACTCCGCACCCCATAAAGTCTCATGGTTTCAGGTTAAACATGGGCAAGGAAACTTCCTGCTGATTACCATGTACCGTCGTCCCTCAGCTGATGAATCAATGCTCCTCCTTGTTTAACAATACTATGAGGAAGCACTATGAGTGGCAAGGACACAAGATGTGCTGTGGGTGAGGGATTTCAATGTCAACCACCCAGAGTGGCTCAGCAGCTGTGCAACTGATGAAGCTGGTCAGGTCCTAAAGGACATAGCTGTTCAACGGGGTCTGCGGCAGGTGGTGAGGGAACCAACAAGAGGGAGAAACATACTTGACCACATCCTTACCAATCTGCCAGCTCCAGATGCATCTGTCCATGACTGTGTCAGTAAGAGTGACCACCGCACAGTCCTTGTGGGGACAAAGTCCTGCCTTCACATTGAGAATGCTCTCCATCATGTTGTGTGGCACTATCACCGTGCTAAATGGGACAGACTTTGAACAAGCCTAGTAACTCAAGACTGGGCATCCATGAGATGCTGTGGGCCATCAACAACAGCAGAACTGTACTCCAGCACAATCTGTAAACTCATGGCCCGGGATATCCCCCACTCCACTATTACCATCAAGCCAGATGATCAACCCTGGTTGAGTGGAGAGTGCAGGAGGGCATGCCAGGGGCTACATCAAGTATACATGAAAATGAGGTGTCAACCTGGTGAAGCTACCAAACAGAATTATTTGTGTGCCAAACAGCATAAGCAGCAAGTGATAGACAGAACTAAAGCGATTGTACAACCAATGGCTCAGATCAAAGAGGTCTCCCATTTAAGACTGAAGTTCGGAGGATTTATTTTTCCCTCAGTCTTTAGTGCTTGGATATCGCTTGCGCAGGAAGTAGTGGAAGTTGGGTCATTAAATGTATTGACCTCCAATACTCAAGCAGCAATATGTACTATCTACAAGGTAACTCACCCAAGCACCTTTTACAGCTCCTTGCAAATCTAGGACAAGGACAGCAGACACATGGGAACACCATCCCCTGCAAGTTCCCTCTGAGTCCCTCACCATCCTGACTTGGAAATATATCACCTTTCCTTCACTGTCACTGAGTGAAAACCCTGGAATTCCCTCCCTAAGGGTATTGTGGGTCAACCTGCAGCAGGTGGGCTGCAGCGGTTCAAGGGGCAAATAGAGACGGGCAATAAATGCTGGGCCCAGCCAGTGACACCCACGTCCCACGAGTGAATGTTAAAAAAAGGAGATTCCCCCGTCAAAGTCAATATTTATCCCTCAACCAACATCACTCTGGACTGATCAGCTGGTTATTTTCATATTGCTGATTGTGGGAGCTTGCTGTGCACAATTCAGATGCCAAAAATGTTGACATTACAAAAGTGCTTCCTTGACTTTAAAGGACTTTGAGATTCAGAGTTCCTAAAGGATACTGCAATGCTTTCCATTGCAATTTCCAGTGCAATCCCATTCTTAACATCAACAGGTATGGTTAAGTTAGATTTTTGTGTGTTTTGTTATTAACAGGTACCTTCAGTGTCTTTCTATTCAATGTGGGCAGTTTGTTGTATTCTTGTACCTATAGTGCTGGTTTAGGTAGTTTTGAAAGCACATAGATTTACCTCATTTATCTGAATTACGTCTCCTTTTCTGAGTCTGCTCTGCCGAGATAGACATATTATCTTGGCAGGTCCAGAGGATGTAGTCCCAGTGTTTCGCACACTCCATCTGACGTTTGAAGTTGTGAAGCGATAAAAAAGCTATATCTCTCCAGTGTCTGTATCCGGATGAAAATATCCAAGAGCTATTAACAGAAACCGTGTCAGTGATAGGTGAAGAGTCAGAGGAGGGTTTGAAACGTGTACAAAGTTAAAAATCACACAACACCAGGTTATAGTCCAACAGGTTTATTTGGAAGCACTAGTTTTTGGAGCGCTGCTCCATCATCAGGTAGCACAACCACCTAATGAAGGAGTAAAGCTCTGAAAGCTAGTGCTTCCAAATAAACCTGCTGGACTATAACCTGGCGTTGTGTGATTTTTAACATTGTACATCCCAGTCCAACACCGGCGTCTCCAAATCTTGAAAAGAATGACACAGTGAAAAATGAAACACAAACAGATCTGTATTTCTAAAACCCTTTTCAGATATTGGCATGTTACAAAGCGCTTTATTGTCAATAAAGGTGTGGTTTTAATGTAGGAGACTAGGCAAGTAATTTGCATTCAGAAAATGCCACAAACAATGATATAATGCTGATCAGATGATCTGTTTTGCTGGTGTTTTGGGGAGATAAATATCGATCAAGAACTCGCCAGCTTGTTCTTTGAAACTGCTCAATTAGCTGCTTTACACTCACTTGGGAAGGCAGAAAGTTCCACAGTTTGATATCTCATGTGAAAACCGACACTTCTGCTGGTGTTGTGCACTAACCTTTTCACGCAGAGGGTGGTGCGTGTATGGAATGAGCTGCCAGAGGAAGTGATGGAGGCTGGTACAATAACAGCATTTAAAAGGCATCTGGATGGGTATATGAATAGGAAGGGTTTAGAGGGATATGCCAAGTGCTGGCAAATGGGACTAGATTAGATTAGACTATCTGATTGATATGGACGAGTTGGACTGAAGGGTCTGTTTCTGTGCTTAATGACTCTATGACCCTGACCCCTTGTCAGGGTGCTCGTGAGCTGTCTTCTTGAATAGCTCAAACATATTGCAGGATCTCTATTGGACAAAAGGTTTTTTAGATGTTATTTTCTTTGTTCTGGCATGTTCAAACCCAAATGGTAACACACCATCTCTGCAAAGATATCCTCCAGACTCCACTGAGCTGTCAACCCTGTTATCATTCAACCCAATCCACAAACAGATTTTGTGGGAGATTATTGTGTACACATTGGCCACTGTCTTCCTGCATTACAACAGAGCCTATTCTGATAAAATGTACTTAGAGACATAGTCTTAGATTCATACAGCCCATTGAATCTGCACTGACATAACTATCACTAAAGGCACACGAATTGGCACAGTGGCTCAGTGGTTAGCACTGCTGCCTCACAGCGCCAGGGACCCAGGTTCAATTCCTGCCTCAGTCAACTGTCTGTGTGGAGTTTGCACATTCTCCCTGTGTCTGCGTGGGTTTCCTCCGGGTGCTCCAGTTTCCTCCCATGGTCCAAAGATGTGCAGGTCAGGTGAAGTGGCCATGCTAAGTTGCCCGTAGTGTTAGGTGAAGGGGTAAATGTAGGGGTCTGTGTCTGGGTGGGTTGCGCTTCGGCGGGTTGGTGTGGACTTGTTGGGCCAAAGGGTCTGTTTCCACACTGTGAGTAATCTAAGTAATCTAATCTAAATTGCCCGTAATGTTAGGTGCATTAGTCAGGGGTGAATGTAGGAGAATGGGTCTGGGTGAGTTGCTCTTCGGAGGGTCAGTGTGGACTTGTTGAGCCAAAGGGCCTGTTTCCACACTGTAGGGAATCTAACCTAATCCCAATGTTCTGCACTTGTCCCATATACTCCAACACTGACACCATCATGGCTTGGATGTTATGATAGTTCAAGTGCTCACCCAAAGATTTTTTAAAAGTTATAAGGTGTCCACCTCTATTACATTTCCAGGCAGTGCATTCCGGATTCCCACCATCCGCTGAGTGAAAAATTCCCTCTAAATCTCCTGCCCCTTTCTCTAAAATTATCCCCCTTCTAAATTGACTCCTCAACTAAAAGGAACAGCTCGTCCCTACTCACCCTGTCCGTACCCCCCCTCAAATTTTATACACTTCAATCATGTTCCCCCTCAGTCTTTTCTGTTCGAAAGAAAGCAATCCAAGCCTATCTAGTTTCTCCTTATAGCTCAATTTCTCCATCACAGACAACATCCTGGTGAATCTCCTCTGTATCCCCTCTTAGTGCTATCACATCCTTCTTTTAGTGAGGTGACCAGAACTGCACACAGTACTCCAGCTATGGCCTAACCAAAGCTCTGTACCACTACAACATTACCAAATTTGTCTTATAGTCTGCTTCACAACTGATGAAAGTGAGTGTCCCATATGCCTCTTTATCGATCCTATTCATGTGCTCTGTCGACTTCAGGAATCTGTGAATAATTACCCAAGATCCCTCTATTCCTCTGAGCTACCCAATGCCCTTCTATTCATGAAGTACTCCCTCATCTTGTTGTTTCTTCCATCACCTCGCATTTATCTGGGTTAAATACCATCTATCCATCTGACCAACTCATCTATATCTTCCAATAAACTACAACCATCTTCACCATTAACCACCTGCTAATCTTGATGTCATCTGCAAACCTGCTTAAAATTTCCTCCACATTTTCATCGACACTGTTTCTGTATATAACAAACATTAAGGATCCCAGTACTGATCCTAGTGGTATGCCGCTGGACATTGCCCTCCAGTCACATGAACCCTTTCTCACTACCCTTTGTGTCCTGTTACTAAGTCAGTTTCTGATCCACCTCATTAAGTTTCCCTGAATTCCATGTGCTTTAACCTGTTCAATCAGTCTCCCATGTTGGACCTTATCAAAAGCTTTGCTAAAATCCATATAAACTACATCAACTGAACTTCCCTCATCCACACACTTGATTACATTTTCAAACAATTCTGACACATTTGTCAGACATGACCTTCCTCTGACAAAAACATGCTGACTGTTCCTAATTAACCCATGCCTTTCCAAGTGGGTATTAATGCGCTCCTTCAGAACTTTCCCCAATAGTTTCTCTACCCCTGTAAGACTCACTGATCTGTAATTTCTATTACCCTTCTTGAAAAGTGGAACCACATTAGCCATCCTCCAGTCCTCTGGCATTGAATAGAAGTATTCATTGAATTCCCTTCCCATACCCTGCGATTTCACACACATAATTTGCCCCCTTGGTTCCTAATGGGCACTACTCTTTCCCTGGTTAGCCTGTTCCCTTTAAAGTATTTATAAAGTATCTTAAGATTTTCGCTAATCCTGTTTGCAAATCCTTTATGCCCATCAATTGCTTTCATCAGTTCCCTTTTGCACCTTTTATATTCCTCTAGAACCACAGCTGAATTGCTCCCTTTGGACTTGCTAAATGCTTTTCTCTTCTTCCTCATCCAGTCCTGAATTGTCTTCGACATCCAGAATTCCCTAAACTTATCACTGCTACATTTCCCCCTCGGGGTACATGTTGGAACCGTACACACCCCAGCTATTTTTTTAAATACTCCCCACTGCTCCAGTGTAGGCTTGCTCTCAAAGAGCTGTTCCCAGTCTACTGTGGCCAGATCCTGCTTTACTTTCATAAAATCTTGAGTTGCCTGCCCCCAATCCAAAGCCATCTTTTGCAGGCCATTTTCTCCACATCCATAACAAATTTGAATGGAGTTAAAAATCACACAACACCAGGTTATAGTCCAACAGGTTTAATTGGAAGCACTAGCTTTCGGAGCGACGCTCCTTCATCAGGTGATTGGACAACCACCTGATGAAGGAGCGTTGCTCCGAAAGCTAGTGCTTCCAATTAAACCTGTTGGACTATAACCTGGTGTTGTGTGATCTTTAACTTTGTACACCCCAGTCCAACACCGGCATCTCAAATTTTGAATGGTACTGTGTTGTGGTTGGTATCATTAAAATGTTTCCCCACGACCACATTGAACACTTGTCCGGAGTCTTTACCCAGAATCTACGCTGTCCCTTGTTGGGCCTTCTATGTATTGATACAAAAACCTCCCCTGGAGACATTCAGGCAAGCCGCCCCCTCTTAACACCATGACTATCACAATTTATGTTGGGAAAGCTGGTATCCCCTCATATAATTAAGGGATTATTACTCTTACACACTTCTGTGAACTGTCTACATATTTGTTCCTCTATTTCCCACTTTGGGGGTCTATAGTACATTCCCAGTAAAATGGCTGCCCCCTTCACATGCCTAAATTCTACCACAAAGCCTCTTTTGAGGATCCTTCCAAGGTATCATCTCTCCTTATTGCCATAATTGATTTCTTAATTAAAAATGCTAGCCTACCATGCTTCTTACACCCTCCTCTGTCTCACCTAAAGATCCTATAGTCCAGAATGTTGAGTTGCTAGTCCAGTCCTTCCTTTAACCATGTTTCTGTGATGGCAACAATATCATACTTCCATGTGTCAATCCATGACATTAACCCATCAGTCTATTACATTCCTAGCATTAAAGACCCATCCAACTTTGCCTTACTCTCCTGACATTCAGTATAGCTGAACTCACTGACTGGCTTTCTTTGCTGGTTATGAAGGACTTAATTGGGTGGGAAGCACTTTTACAATGTTATCTGTGACATTCTTTACTGCAGAAGGTTGTTGACACTGGCTTGTTAAGTATATTGAAAATTGAGGTAGGCAGATTTTTAATCACTCAGGCATAAGGCAGAGAAATGGAGTTGAGGATTATCAGATCGGCCATGGTCTCATTAAATGGCAGAGCAGACATGATGGGCTGAATGGCCTCCATCTTTTCCTACATGTATGGTTTTCTGGAAAGGGTGTGAAAGACATGATCTCTGTAATTTTCTTTTGAACAGCAGCTGGGTTAAGAAAGCTCACCATCTTAGAGTCTCTTTAGCCATCGAGAGCTGATTTGGAGATTATACTAAGAATTAAATCAGTTGACAAGCAAGAAGAGATGGCTGTCAATTCAATCTGGCACACTGCAGCAAATGCAGTGCGGACAGACTCTCAGTCTCCACACATGGCTTACTGCTAATGGGCTCTTCAATAGCCACTGCTTACAAGGTTACTCTCTGTGTTACGCTGCTGAGGTTATTTTTCCTCCCATACCTGAAACAAAATCAAATTGATTCACCATTTTATCTTCCATCGCTTTCAAACTGTTCACCTCAGCATCTGTCAATTTCTTGGGCTGCACTGGAATTTCTGAGCTTGACTTTCCCACTGTCACTGTGCCTTGTACAAATACTTCACCGTTCCCAGCAAACAGATTCTTCTCATTGTACAGACGGTTATTAAAAATAATGCATTTATATAGTACCTTTGATATGGTAAAATGTCTCAAGTCCTTTCACCAGAGAAGCTATCAAAGCGAATTTGACACAGAGCCATGATATTAGAGCTGCTGAACAAAAGCTGGTGGAAGTGAAAGGATTTCAATGTAAACTATGTACGGAAATGAATGTGTCTAAAGAGGTGTTGTGTAGGGTTATGGTGTTATAAAATATTAATATTGGAAACTGCATTAAGCTGCACCCAGTCTAAGAAGGTTTGGCAGGCCAGTGGAGTCTGGAAGATATTTTTGTGAAAGTGGTCATTTTGCTTTTGAGTCTGAACTTGCCAGAACCAAGAGAATAACCTCCAAAGATCCTTTCATCAAAATAGAGATCCTGTGATAAGTTTGAAATACTCAATAAGATAGCTCATCATCACCTTCCCAACTTTCTCTCATGAAAACGTACAGAACAATGAAAGACCTGGGCAGAATGGGTCTTGGGAAAATGTTTCAATTAGCAGGAGAGAGTAGGACCCAAGGGCACAGCCTTAGAACAGAGATCAGGTGAAACTTCTTCAGCCAGAGAGTGGGGAATCTATAAAATTCATTGGCACATAAGTCAATGGAGGCCACGTCGTTAAGTATATTTAAGAAAGAGATAGATGGGTTCTTGGTTTTTAAGGGGATCAAAGGTTACAGGGAGAAAGCAGGAGAATGGGGTTGAGAAACGTATCAGACACGATAGAATGGTGGAGCAGACTTGATGGGCTGAATGGCCTAATTTCTGGTGCCACGTCTAATGGTCTTAATGCCTTATGGTAATTAGATTGGATATTAAATACTGACCTTTCCAGTGAAACCCACATCGTGTGAAAGAATTAATAAGAGACATATTCTGAACACTTCCTGCCTTAACCAAGGATTTACTCTCCCCATGGGGTGAAGGGTTGTCTCCAAACCAAATACCTTTACATGTGTAACCATGGCATCCAAATGATTAAGGGGAGGTGATGGTCTAGTGGCATTATCGCTGGACAGTAAATCCAGAGACCCAGGTAATGATCTGGGAACCTGGGATCGAAACCATGGCAGATGGTGGAATTTGAATTCAACAGAGGGGGAGAAAGAAAATCTGGAATTACGAGACTAATGATGACCATGAATCCATGATCAGTTGTCAGGGGTAGAACAGCCCATTTGGTTCACTTATTTCTCTGAGGGAAGGGAATCTGCTGTCCTTATTTAGTCTGTCCGAAATGTGACTCCAGACTCACAGCAATGTGGTTGACTCTTAAATAAATGCTGAACATCCACATCCAATGAGTAAATTAAGAGAAAACCCTGTTGGAAAGGACTGAGGTGATCCCTCTGCTGCCAGATGTAAGAGTGCAAGGGATGATCTTGCTGTATTACCACAGACAGACTCCAAATCTCTGTGGCCTGTCTGCTCTTCCAATGAGATTTCCAGGACTAGACTAAAGAAAAGCAGGAAATCTTCAGATTAATCTGCGCAGCCTTTCGGAGAGTTCACTGCTGCCAATGCTGGATCTGGAAGTCTGTGTCAAAAAGTGTGGAAAAGCACAGCCAGTTTGGCAGCATCTATGGAGTATCGATGTTTTGGACATCGGGAATCTGCAGTCCTCTCTTTCTCCCATAGAACATAGAACAATACAGCGCAGAACAGGCCCTTCGGCCCTCAATGTTGAGGCGACCTGTGAACCAGTGTAAGCCCATCCCCCTACACTATCCCATCTTCATCCATATGCTTATCCAAGGACTGTTTAAGTGCCCCTAATGTGGCTGAGTTAACTCTGGAAATCTGTGCTGAATATGCCCCTCAGAGCACTATCGGAATAATTAGATGGATTTAGCTTATTTGTAAAGACCCATATCCAAGGTATCCTATAATTTAGGAACATCATCTAATGTACAAATGGAACTTTTACCTGATTGTTAACATCAACTAAACTACATCTTGCTTATGATAAGAGCCTCTCATCATTAAGACTCACTGCTGGTTTTCCCGTACATTATATCCAGTCAAGGAAAGAGGATGGTGAGTAGCAATCTGTACTGGTCATGGTTGACATTGGAGTACGCACGACAGGAAGAGTTCCAGAGTTTAGACTCCAGATAGCTGAAGGTCCAACTGTGGGATGTAAGGAGTAAGGGAAATCGTCAGTGGCCAAGACGCCATAACTGGAGGAATGCAGAAGTGTTTGAGAGGCAAATGCAGTGTAAGAATTTTAAACACAAGGTGTTGCGGGGCCAGTGGTCAGGGTGGCACAGAGGGTGTTGATGAGCAAGCAAGACCTGGTGTGAGGCAGGACTGAGACAGCTTGAGTTTTGGATGAGCTGCAGTCGAGATTTACTGGTGAGCTTTATCTGACAGAAAACCCAGGGCCTGGGTCAAAACCCTGAAGATCCTGTGGTTCAGCCATTCAAATAATGGCAGCCAGAATGAGTTAGTTTGGATGTAATCGGCTGGTGTTGAAGGAAGGGGAGGGTGTAGAAGGTGGGTAGTGGAAGGTGGATGGAGGGGGGGTGGGGTGGGGGTTGCTTTTTAAGACAGCAACGACTTTGCTTCTGAACCGCGGGGAAATATTAAGCCTCTCAGGAGAAATGTAGAGAAAGATGGAGAGTGAACAATGAGAAGGACACTAATGAATTTCGTAATAAAGCAACTACCGTTTCAGATGCTCATGTTAATTTTTTATAAATCCAGTTGCTACCTACGCATCTGTCACATTTACATTTCTGTCTCAGGCTCCCCCATCTCTGTGTCCTCAGAAAGGAGGCCTGTTGTTCGTCACTGATGCCTCATTAAGCACTAAAGATTAACCTTTCAAATTGAAGTTAGTAATGAGGAGAGTTGCCAATGAGATTATCCCACTGCAGTAATCCCAGACACAAAGTATGAAGCCAAAAGACGGTGGCCTTGCAGCCCTAGCTCAATGAAAATTGGGGAGCAGAGTTGGCAGATCAAGAGACATTGTTGCTATTGTTCTTGACCCAGGACTGAAGTCACCTCTTGCATCTCATGTTGATCCTCCTGGCCATTCAGTGAATGTGCCTTAATGGTGCTATGCAAACTCACCTAGTTGCTCTGAATGTAAGACCATAAAACATAGGACGTAAGGCCATTCAGCCCATCGAGTCCATTCAGCCATTTAATCATGCACTCTCCCTGTAGCCCTTAATTCCTTGCGAGATTAAGAATTTATCAATCTTCGCCTTGAAGATGTTTAACTTCCCGGCCTCCACTGTGCTCTGTGGCAATGAATTCCACAGGCCCACCACTCTCTGGCTGAAGAAATGTCTCCTCATTTCCTATCTAAGTTGACCCCCTCTAATTCTGAGGCTGTGCCCACGGGTCCTAGTATCCCCACCTGACGGAAACAAATTCCCAGCGTCCACCCTTTCTAAGCCATGCGTTATCTTGTAAGTTTCTATTAGATCCCCCCCCCAACCTTCTAAACTCTAATGAATGCAATCCCAAGATCCTCAACCGTTCATCGTATGTTAGGCCTACCATTCCAGGGATCATCCGTGTGAATCTCCACTGAATAAGCTCCAGTGCCGGTATGTCCTTCCTGAGTTGTGGGGCCCAAAATTAGACACAGTATTCTAAATGGAGCCTAACTAGAGCTTTATAAAGTCTCAGAAGCACATCACTGCTTTCATATTCCAACCTTCTTGAGATAAATGACAACATTACATTTGCTTTCTTCACTACAGACTCAACCTGCAAGTTAACCTTTAGAGAATCAGGGACTAGCACTCCCAGATCCCTTTGTGCTTTGGCTTTATGAATTTTTTCACTGTTCAGAAAACAGTTCATTACATGCCTGTAATGTTTTTTCCAAAGTGCAAGACCTTGCATTTGCTCATGTTGAATATCATACATGCAACAGTGTCACGACGAGTGTGGAAGTCCAATGGGTCTATAAAATCTTCCCAAATGGAGGAATTTAAAATGCCACCCTCTTGTCCCTTTCCCAAAGCCAAAGTCACAGATGATTTGGACATCAGAACTAGGATCAGGCTATTCAGCCCCTTGAGCCTGCTCTGCCATTTAATACTAATCATGGCTGATCCCATCTTGGCCTCAAATTCACTTTCCTGCCAGCTCTCCATAACCCATTGCGAATTAAAAGTGCATTTTTCTATTTCTTAAATTTACTCAGTGACCCAGCATTCACCACACTCTGGGATAGTGAATTCCAGAGATTCATGACCGTCTGAGAGAAATAGTTCCTCCTCATCTCTGTTTTAAATCTGCACCTCCCTTATCCTAAGGCTATGACCTCTCGTTCTAGATTTCCCCATATGAGGAGTTTCCTTTGTCAATCCTCTTTAGTATCTTGTAGACCTCAGTTAGATCTCCTCCCATTCTCTTAAACTCCAGAGAGTATTAGTCTAGACTGCTCAATCCCTCCTCATAAAACATACCTAACATCTCTGGAATAATCTAATGAACCTTCTCTGAACTGCATCCAGTGCAACTATACCCTTTAACCTTTAACCTTTGCATCCTTATATTTCTGTTGTTCAATCTGAAGCTGGTGCTGTATATTATTTCTGTTTGGAGAATTTTCAAGTATCATTCTGTTCTCTAAGAAAGAAAAGGTTGAGGAGCGACCGAGTAGAGATTTTTAAAATGGTGAAGGGATCTGTTGCTTAAACTGGTTGCTAAAATGTCCAATAGGAAAATCAAGAGAATTTTTTTTCAAGAAAATATTGTAGAATGTGAAAGTTGTGACCACATAGAATGGTTGATGTGAACAGCACAAAAAGCATTTAAGGAGAAACAAAAGCTGAAATAGCTGGAGAAACTCAGTAGGTCTGGCAGCATCTGTGGAGAGAAAGCAGGGTCAACTTTTCAGGTCCAGTGACGCACCACCAGATCTGGGACTTCTCTGCTTTCTGTCCACAGTTGCTGCCATTCCTACTGAGTTTCCCGAGCTATTTCAGTTTTAGTTTCAGATTCAGCATTCACAGTTCTTTTTTTTTTAGCATTTACAGGAAGGATAGAAAGTGAGGCAAGAGAGGAGGAGGGGGGGCGTTTTTGATAAGGGATAGCAATACAGCTGTACTGAGGGAGGATATTCCCAGAAATACATCAAGGGAAGCTATTTGAGTGGAACTGAGAAATAACAAAGGAATGATTACCTTATTGGGATTGCATTATAGACCCCCCCAATAGTCAGAGGGAAATTGAGAAATTTAGCATTTACAGGAAGGATAGAAAGTGAGGCAAGAGAGGAAGGGGGGGGGGCGTTTTTGATAAGGGATAGCAATACAGCTGTACTGAGGGAGGATATTCCCAGAAATACATCCAGGGAAGCTATTTGAGTGGAACTGAGAAATAACAAAGGAATGATTACCTTATTGGGATTGCATTATAGACCCCCCCAATAGTCAGAGGGAAATTGAGAAA
>NC_057721.1:79909703-79970005 GCF_004010195.1 Chiloscyllium plagiosum
GAATGCTGGATGACTAAAGAAATTGAGGGTTTGGTGAAGAAAAAGAAGGAAGCATATGTCAGGTATAGACAGGATAGATCGAGTGAATCCTTAGAAGTGTATAAAGGCAGTAGGAGTATCAGGGAAATCAGGAGGGCAAAAAGGGGACATGAGATAGCTTTGGCAAATAGAGTTAAGGAGAATCCAAAAGGGTTTTACAAATAAATTAAGGACAAAAGGGTAACTAGGGAGAGAATAGAGCTCTTCAAAGATCAGCAAGGTGGCCTTTGTGTGGAGCCACAGAAAATGGGGGAGATACTAAATGAGTATTTTGCATCAGTATTTATTGTGGAAAAGGACATGGAAGATATAGACTGTAGGGAAATAGATGGTGACATCTTGAAAAATGCTGGATGTCTTGAACCGCATAAAGGTGGATAAATCCCCAGGACCTGATCAGGTCATAGGGTCACAGAGATGTACAGCATGGAAACAGACCCTGTGGTCCAACCCGTCCATGCCGACCAGATATCCCAACCCAATCTAGTCCCACCGGCCAGCACCTGGCCCATATCCCTCCAAACCCTTCCTATTCATATACCCATCCAAATGCCTCTTAAATGTTGCAATTGTACCAGCCTCCACCACTTCATACCCTAGAACTCTATGAGAAGCTAGAGAAGTGATTGCTGGGCCTCTTGCTGAGATATTTGTATCATCGATAGTCACAGGTGAGGTGCCGGAAGACTGGAGGTTGGCTAACGTGGTGCTACTGTTTAAGAAGTGTGGTAAAGACAAGCCAGGGAACAATAGACCAGTGAGCCTGACGCCAGTGGTGGGCAAGTTGTTGGAGGGAATCCTGAGGGACAGGATGTACATGTATTTGGAAAGGCGAGGGCTGATTAGGGATAGTCAGCATGGCCTTGGACATGGGAAATCATGTCTCACAAACTTGATTGAGTTTTTTGAAGATATAACAAAGAGGATTGATGAGGGCAGAGTGGTAGATGTGATCTATATGCACTTCAGTAAGGCGTCCGACAAGGTTCCCCATGGGTGACTGGTTAGCAAGGTTAGATCTCATGGAATACAGGGAGAACTAGCCATTTGGTTACAGAACTGGCTCAAAGGTAGAAGACAGAAGGTGGTGGTGGAGGATTGTTTTTCAGACTGGAGGCCTGTGACCAGTGGAGTGCCACAAGGATCAGTGTTGGGTCCTCTACTTTTTGTCATTGATATAAATGATTTAGATTTGAACATAAGAGGTATAGTTAGTAAGTTTGCAGATGACACCAAAATTGGAGGTGTAGTGGACAGTGAAGAGTGTTACCTCAGATTACAACAGGATCATGACCAGATGGGCCAGTGGGCTGAGAAGTGGCAGATGGAGATTAATTTTGATAAATGCGTGGTGCTGCATTTTGGGAAAACAAATCTTAGCAGGACTTATACACTTAATGGTAAGGTCCTAGGGAGTGTTGCTGAACAAAGAGACCTTGGTTACAACAGGATCTTGATCAGATGGGCCCGTGGGCTGAGAAGTGGCAGATGGAGATTAATTTCGATAAATGCGTGGTGCTGCATTTTGGGAAAACAAATCTTAGCAGGACTTATACACTTAATGGTAAGTTGCTGAACAAAGAGACCTTGGAGTGCAGGTTCATAGCTCCTTTAAAATGGAGTCCCAGGTAGATAGGATAGTGGTATGCTTTCCTTTATCGGTCAGTGTATTGAGTACAAGAGTTGGGAGGTCATGTTGCGGCTGTACAGGACCACTGGTTAGACCACTGTTGGTCTTCTTCCTATCAGAAAGATGTTGTGAAACCTGAAAGATTTACTAGGATGTTGCCAGGGTTGGTGGATTTGAGTATAGGGAGAGGCTGAACAAGCTGGGGCTGATTTCCCTGGAGTGTCGGAGGCTGAGGGGTGACCTTATAGAGGTTTACAAAATTATGAGGGGCATGGATAGGATAAATAGGCAAAGTCTTTTCCCTGGGGTTGGGGAGTCCAGAACTAGAGGGCATAGGTTTCGGGTGAGAGGGGAAAGATATAAAAAAGACCTAACGGGCAACATTTTACGCAGAGGGTGGTACGTGTATGGAATGAGCTGACGTAGAGGGTGGTACGTATATGGAATGAGCTGCCAGAGGAAGTGGTGGAGGCTAGTACAATTACAACATTTAAGAGGCATTTGGATGGGTATATGAATAGGAAGGGTTTGGAGGGATATGGGCCGGGTTCTGTCAGATGGGACTAGATTGGGTTGGGATATCTGGTCAGCATGGACGGGTTGGACCGAAGGGTCTGTTTCCATGCTGTACAACTCTATGACTCTATGACTCTAATGCTCCGTATCTCACACGTCAGCTGATATTTTGCTTCTCAGGACATAGCTCAACATAATCACTGTGAACTTGTTGCGTGGAAGGCACTACATTAATGTACGTTATTGCTGGATTCAGCTCCGCACAGTGCCTCCTCATGGGAATAGTGTGTTGCTGGCTTGAATATGCAATTGTACCATCAGGCATGAAACAACAAGAAACAATCCATTTACTGCAATCTATCTGTCTCATAGTTAACCTCTAACACCACTATGGAACAGCAAACTTAAATAGGGTGTCACCAAATGCAACCAAATCAAATATAATAGCCTTCAAACTCAAGCATCTGTCTAGCAGTCTGTGACAGCTCCCAGACTTGTTCACTGGTCACACTCCCCAAGAAATTCCTCCCGGCTTCTGCTGCAGAGAAAGTGTTTGATCAAGCAGTTCTGTTTTACTCAGTGTTGCCTCCATGAAAAATTCATTGGCTCAGTCCAGCCTTTGTAATATTCTTGATGCCATTTATATCAGTCAATAAAATTCTCCCTTGGTCTTTTCTCGAAAGGAGCAGTTTCTATGACCACGGTAACAGTTCTTTGTCCTCAACCTGAAGCCCTGTCACCGGTGACAATCAGTGATTTGAATTTGAGTGCTCCGATCATGATTTATACTTCAGAAATTCACTGTCCAGAAGAACTTACTTCAAGTTCTGCTTTACTTCTGACATTGTCCCCTGTTGGCCCTGTCTTAAGTTTTGTAGGTGTGACCATAGAAGCATAGGAGCAGGAGTAGGCCATAAGATCATGGCCGATCGCCCAACTCAGTCCCCTGTTCCTGTTTGCTCACCCTTTGATCCCTTTAGCCCTCAGAACTATATCTAACTCATGGTGTCATACAGCACAGAAACAGACCCTTAAGTTCAACTCGTTCATGCTGACCAAGTATCCCAAACTGAACTACTCCCACTTGCCTACGTTTAGCCCATGTCCCTCTAACCCACGTTTAGCCCATGTCCCTCTAACCCACGTTTAGCCCATGTCCCTCTAACCCACATTTAGCCCATGTCCCTCTAACCCTTTCCTATCCATGTACCTGACTCAATGTCTTTTAAACTCCTTCTTGAAAACCTTGCATTTTGGTGTGCTGCTTGTTCTTGAACAATCCAAAACCTGAGGCCACCCTCGACCTGGGGAGTCATGTAGTGGAAGAGGTTAAGTTATACATGTGTTGAATAATAAATAGTAACTGGATTAAGTAAACATATCCTGCATATTGAAAGCCTATTCATTATGAGTTGCTCCTGTCAGCACAGATGCTCTTGAGATGAAAAAGCTTATTTCTTTGTTTTGCTGTGTGCATGGCCATATAAAACAGGAGAAATTTGACCCATTCCCTCACTTTCCTATTTATCTCCCTCTTGCGTTCCATCAGACCGGTCTAAAATATTTAACTCGTACCCCACTCTGCTCATCATTGCAGTATTCCGGGGGTAGAGAGAGATTCCGATTTCAGCTACTGTTTGAATGAAGGGATGCTTTGTAACGTCATCCCTGAACAGCCCAGCCATAATTTCAAAAATTATCCCTTCCTCTCTTTGTTCCCTCTCCCTCTCCCTCCCTCTCTCTGTCTCTCTCTCTCTCTTTGCCACTGCCCATCTCACCTTTATTTTCCCTTTATCTCATCTGCTTTTTTGCTCCTGCCTCCCATCCCTAATCTCCCGCTCTCTGCTCCCTAAATCAAAATTGCGTCTGGCCAATTTCACTTCAGGCAAAGTACCTGTTCGCCAATTAATCTTTAATTATATGCATTAATTCAAATGTATTTAATTCTTCTTCATAATTATATGTCTCAACCATAGGATGACTAACTTCCCAGTGACATTGACAATTTTTAATCAATTATTGCATTAAGAATAATTGGAGTCCGACCTGCCTAACTTGGTACTGATGCCTGATAATATTTATGGCGATAATCACTATCTTCGAAATGTCAGTGTCCTGTCGGTGTCAGTGTGTTATTCAAACAGCAATCTTTATCAACACTGTTCCTTACTTGCTTAAGGAGGGAACTTACTGAATTTTTGGCATGCCCATTTTTATTCATTTGTCGGACGTAGACATCACTGGCTGGGCCCAACCTTTATTGCCCCTCCCTAGTTGCCCCTTGAGAAGGGGGGGGTGGTGAGCTGCCTTCTTGAACCGCTGCAGTCCATGTGCTGTGGGTTGACCCACAATGCCCTTAGGGAGGGAATTCCAGGATTTTGACCCAGCAACAGTGAAGGAACGGCGATATCATTCAAAGTCAGGATGGTGAGTGGCTTGGAGGGAACTTGCAGGGACAGTGTTCCCATGTACCTGCTGCCCTTGTCCTTCTAGATGGAAGTGGTCGTGGGTTTGGAAGGTGCTGTCTGAGGAGATTTGGTGAATTTCTGCAGTTCAATTTGTAGATGGTACACACTGCTGCTACTGAGCGTCGGTGGTGGAGGGAGTGAGAGTTTGTGCTTTTCTTCCACACTGGCTTTTGCATTCTGGGAAATATGCCCAGGGCTTGTGCAGTGCCAGCAAGTAGGAAGGAGCTTTCATTTGTGTAGCACCTTCCATCTCCTTGGGGCATCTTAAAGTCCTGAAGAAAGTCCTAAAGTCTTTTTGAAGTGTAGGTTCTCTTGCAATGTAGGAATCAAAGCAGTCAATAGTTGGAACCTGCAAATAGCAGCATCATATTGAATGGATTGTCCATTGTTTTACCAGCACTGGTTGATATGACAGCATTGTGACCATTGTTTTGAACCATACTGTTTTTGAATGAGAGAATAAAACCTGCCATCCTTGACTGTTCCAGGCCCATATGTGACTCCAGACCCATGCATTAGCTCTGAATTACTTTCTGAAGTGGACATCAAACCATCAGCTCAAGAGAAGGGAGTAAAGGAGAGGGAGTAAATTTCACATTTGAAGAATGAATTAACAGAATGTTCAAATGCACTGCAATTCTGTTGTTTGTATAGAAACATACATCGGAAATAGGGCAGGAGTAGGCCCTTCAAGCCTGTGCCACCATTCAATACGATCGCGGCTGATCATGCAGTCTCAGTATCCCATTCTCACTCTCTCCCCATACCCCTTCGTCCCTTCAGCTGCAGTGACCACATCCAGCTCCCCCTTGAATATATCTAACGAACTGGTCCCAACAGCTTCCTGTGGGACAGAATTCCACAGGGTCACAACTCCACTACTTTTCATCATTGATATAAATGATTTGGATGTGAGCATAAGATGACACCAAAATTGAAAATGTAGTGGACAGCGAAGAAGGTTACCTCAGATTACAATGGGATCTTGATCAGATGGGCCGATGGCCAGAGGAGTGACAGATGGAGTTTAATTTAAATAAATGCGAGGTGCTGCATTTTGGGAAAACAAATCTTAGCAGGACTTATACACTTAATGGTAAGTCCTAGGGAATGTTGCTGAACAAAGAGACCTTGGAGTGCAGGCTCATAGCTCCTTGAAAGTAGAGTTGCAGGTAGGCAGGATAGTGAAGAAGATGTTTGGTATGCTTTCTTTTATCGGTCAGAGTATTGAGTACAGGAGTTGGGATGTCATTTTGCGGCTGTACAGGACATTGGTTAGGCCACTGTTGGAATATTCCATGCAATTCCGGTCTCCTTCCTATCAGAAAGATATTGTGAAACTTGAAAGGGTTTGCAAGGATGTTGCCAGGATTGGAGGATTTGAGCTATAGGGAGATGTTGAATAGGCTGGGGCTGTTTTCCCTGGGGCATTGGAGGCTGACGGGTGACCTTAGAGAGATTTATAAAATAATGAGGGACAAGGATAGGATAAATAGGCAAAATCTTTTCCCTGGCGTCGGGGAGTCCAGAACTAGTGGGCATAGGTTTAGGTGAGAGGGGAAAGATATAAAAGAGACCTAAGGGACAGCTTTTTCACACAGAGGATGGTACATGTATGGAGTGAGCTGCCAGAGGAAGTGGTGGAGGCTGGTAAAATTGCAACATTTAAAAGGCATCTGGATGGGCATATGAATCGGAAGGGTTTGGAGGGATATGGACCAGGTGCTGTCAGGTGGGACTAGTTTGGGTTGGGATATCTGGTCGGCATGGACGAGTTGGACTGAAGGGTCTGTTTCCGTGCTGTGCATCTCTATGACTCTATGACTGAGTGAAGAAATTCTTCCGCAACCCAATCCTGAATGGCTTACCTCTTATTGAGACTGTGAGCCCTAGTTCTAGACTTCTCCAACTTCGGGAACATTTTTCCTGCATCGAGCCTATCCAGTCCAATCAGAATTTTATATGTTTCTGTGAGATGCCCCTCATTGTTCTAAATTCCAGTGAATATAATCCCAGTCAATCCAGTCTTTCCTCACATGTCAGTGTTGCCATCCTGGGAATCAGTCGGACGTCGCTAACCTTCCTCAAATGCAAGAATGTCTTTCCTCAGACTAAGAGACCAAAACTGCATACAATACTCAAGGTTTGGTCTCACCAAGACCCTGTGTCACTGCAGCAAGACATCTTTACTCCGATACGCAAATCCTTTCGCTATGAAGGTAAGCATGCCATTAGCTTTCCTCACTGCCTGCTGTACCTACATGCCAACCTTCAGTGACTATTCCACCATGACACCCAGGTCTCCTTGCACCTCACCTTCTGCGAATCTGCCACCATTCAGATAATAAACTGCCTTCCTGTTCTTGTGACCAAAGTGGATAACCTCACGTTTATCCACATTATGCTGCATTGCATAGTTACCTTGAAGCAGAAGTTGTGAGCTGTCATTACCCTGTCCCGTCTCCTCATATTTTTATTTAGTGCCCTCATTTCAACATTTAACATTCTAAATCAGGATCAAATTTTGATTTACCGTCAAGACTGTCAAGTCAAAGCATTAAGTATTGACACCAGTAAACAATTATCATTGAATTGAGATAACAATTTAACAGTCTTGCATGATTAATGTCTCACATAAAGAATTTATGATGCAGACGTGAAATACGATGTTATGAATGCATAATGAACTCAGGTAACTTTCTGTAACAGAATGTGTAACCCATTTGATTTGTTGCCATGGCAACGTGACTGCCATTAGTTTATACACTGTGTCCGGAGACTCATAAACTCTGTTGTGTCTTTAATGGTAAATGATAACATAAGAGCCGATGGAAAATGTCTCTCAGTTTTGTACAGTTGTTATTTAATATGTCTTGAATGAGTTCTTATGAAACCTGAATCTTGCTGCACAGAATGAGGCCAATCAACTCACTGCTGTTCTGCTTATCCTGGCCCACATGACGAAGACAAGACTACCATAAACCATACAATATCCTCGTCCTCCCCCATTCTCACAATCCTGAAACATTTCATAAGAGAAAAAAAAAGGGGAAATAAAGGGTCCAAAAATACTGTGGAAAATTCCTGTCTGGCCTCTGGTCCAGGTAATCAAAACCAACAGGAATCAGACACACACACAGACACACACACACACACAGATGCACATGCAAAACAGATATTGCACACACAATGGCACACGTGTGTTGGCATACACGCATGCAGATACACACATACATGCACTGGTACGTACTGGCACGGGTTTACACATGCACTGATGTGTGCACAGAGATGGAGTCAGGAGGTGAGTTATTTGTCATAGAATTTGCAAGCTCTGACCTGCTCTTGTTGCCACAGTGTTTGTGTGGCTGTTCAATAGAACAAACTGCCCTGCCACGCTGGGCTTTGGGAATACTCGGAAGCCGCCAAAGGAAGCCTCCATACTGGGCCGAAACCTCCAGGCTCGGGGAGAATTGCCATGCCAGGCCAGGACTGCCCTTCTTGGACAAGACCCGCCACACTGGGAGACCAGCCCACCAGGTGTCAGGCCTGTACCGCCATTTGAGGCTTCTGGAAGCCAACTCATCACTAGGCCTGGGCCAGGAGAAGATGCCTTCTTCCAGAGTCATTAAAAGACATCTTAGAATGTTAGTTTCTGGTCAACTGGGAGGTCATGTTGCAGCTTTACTTGACATTGGTTTGGCTTTTGGAATACTGCATTAAATTCTGAACTCTCTGCTGTAGGAAGGAGTTTGTGCACCTTGAGAGGCATCAGAAAAGACTGACAAGGATGTTGCCAGGGTTGGAGGGTTCCTGTTATGAGGAAAGGTTGGACAGGCTGGGCTTGTTTCCACTTGCGTTGGAAGAGTGAGGGGTGACTTGATTGAAGGGGATAAGATCCGGAATGAGATTAAAACGATCGCTGTGGAACTTAAATTCCCTCTGGTTGATGAGTTCTAAACTAAGGGGCACTGTTTAAAATTAAGGCTCTGCCTTTCAATCAGAGGTGAGGAGAATTTTTATTTTCTCAGAGGGTTTGAAACTCTTCCTCAAAAGACATTGGAGGTGGAGCCATCGAATATTTTTAAGACAGATGTGAATAGATTCCTTCTCAGCAGAGGAATCATGGATTATCAGGGATCAATGGCTTTATAGAATTTTGATCACAAACAGAGCAGCCAGGATCGTATTAAACGGTGGAACAGACTTGGGAGACCACATGGCGTACTGCTTCTCCTCTTTCATAGGTTTGTGCTTATTACCCTAAAAAAACCCTGCAACAGTGTCCTGGAATTGAGATGATCGGTGTTTAACAGAGGAAGCCATCTACCTTTGTGCTGGATATGACTGCAACCAAGACAGAATTTCTCCCTGAATTCCAGTTGACTCAAATTTCCCTGGGGCTCCTTGATGCACTCCTTCGAATGTGAACTTGATGTCAAAGGCAATGACTCTCACCACAGCTCTGGAATGTAACTCTTTTGTCCATGTTTTGGGGCAAGACTGTAATGAGATCGAGTGCTGAGAGTCATTCATTGTCCAGGGGAGGTGCATTGAAGGACATGCTGAGATTGTAGGTGAGAGATCAACTGAGGAGGTGCCCGGGTGGGATTGAGGGATGTGGGGAGATTGTGGTTCACTGGGTTTGAAAGAAATGGGGAGATGGTCCATAGTTGGAATTTGGGATAAAGTTGGGTAGATGGGATTTGAGGGGTAAAGTTGGGTTATGGGAAGAAAGTGGGTCGATGGGTTTGAGTATTTGAGGCAAAGGTGATATGTGGGATTGAGTGATTTGGAAAACAGAGGTTTGATGAGTTTATTATTTTATTCCTGCTCCTGAAAATCCTCTAATTTTAAAATAATAGATTCATTCACCAAATCAAGTGCGCAATCAAATCATAATTTCCATTGTCTTATTGAAACCATGAGAATTAAATGTCTAATTAGTATGTTGACTTGAAGTACAATAAGTTAGTATAAATGGATTTTTAATTAGGCCTATTCCATTGTGTGTTTATGCCTGTATCTGATACAGATAAAAGCTGAAATAAATCAGTTCTCTGTGACTAAACTGCACCAGACAGCGAAAATAGACAATGTCCTAATGACATGCAGCATGTCTTTGTTGTATATGAATGTTTTAGGCTGTGAACAGTGGCCCCTCATCATTTTATCCAAATATGTTAACAAACACAACTTTCAACAAAGTAAATAAAAAAGATTTGCATTCATATAGCTCCGGGGGTGGGGGCACAAAGACCATAGTGGTATTATCACTAGACTATTAATCCAGAGACCCAGGTAATATCCTGGGCGCCCAGATTCGAATCTCGCCATGGCAGATAGTGTAATTTGAGCTCAGTAAAATCTGGAAGTAAGCATCTAATGATGACCGTGAGTCGATTGTTGGAAAAACCCATCTAATTCACTAATGTCCTTAAGGGAATGAAACTGTCATCCTTATCTGGTCTGACCTACATGTGACTCCAGACCCACAGCAATGGGGTTGACTGTTAACACTGTTAAATGCTGGCCCAGCCAGTGGCGCCCTCATCCTGTGAATGAATAAAACAACAAGGTCCTCTCATGGCCTCAGAACATCACAAAGAGCCAATGAAATACTTATGAATTATGGCCTCTGTTGTAACACAGCAATTACACACAGCAAACTCCAGTACATAGCAATGTGATATTAACTGGATGATCGTTTTTAGTGATGTTGGTTGAATGGTATATCTTAGCTGTGTTACAGATGATAGATTTCTATAGATTAGGAGTGAGAACGAGAGGGTTGAGTCCGTCAGTACTCAGCCGTGGGGGTAATGACCAGGTTATGTACTTGTTGCATCTTCATCATGTGTCTGAGAATTGGGTGGCACGGTGGCACAGTGTTTAGCACTGCTGACTCACAGCGCCAGAGACCCGAGTTAAATTCCAGCCTAGGCAACTGTCTTTGTGGAGTTTGCACATTCTCCCCGTGTCTGCGTGGGTTTCCTCTGGGTGCTCTGGTTTCCTCCCACAATCCAAAAAATGTGCAGGTTAGGTGAATTGGCTATGCTAAATTGCCCGTAGTGTTAGGTGAAGGCGTAAATGTAGAGGACTGGGCCTGGGTGGGTTGCTCTTCAGAGGTTTGGTGTGGACTTGTTGGGCTGAAGGGCCTGTTTCCACACTGTAAGTAATGTAATCTAATTATAGGGCTGAATTTTACCAGAAATCAGCAAAGTGTTGATTCACTAAGTTTCATGGAAAGCTTCTCTTCATGAGCCTGAGGGAGCTTTCTCGCTCAGTTCTCTGCAGCTTGTATCATTCGATGTGAAACGCGCCTGTGTAGCATCATGTATATTCAAGCTTCTCTAACAGGAACATTCCAGAAGATCATAAGGCTTTAAGATGTCAGAACAGAAGTAGGCCACTTTGTCGTTCAATGTGATAACGGCTGATATGATAATCCTCCACTCCACTTTCCTGCTTTATCTCTACAACCCTTGATTCCCTTCCTGAATAAATATCTGTCTCTGTCTTGAATTTACCAGTCTCGATAGCTCTCTGTGCTAAACAATTCCACTGATCACTACCCCGGGGAGAAAAAGTTCCTCCTCATCTGTGTCTTAAATGTGCCACCTCTTATCCTGAGATGATAGCCTCTGGTCGGAGACTCTCCCACAAGAGGAAACAATGTTTCCACATCTACCCTGGCAAGTCCTTGAAGCATCTTATGTGTTTCAGTAAGGTCTCCTCCCATTGTTCTCAACTCCAACAAGTACCACCTGAGCTACTCAACCTCCCCTCTAATTTTTGTGTCATCCTCAAACTTGGCAGCAATGCTTTCACTTCTGTGATCCATGTCACTGATGTCACAACTATTGGAAATAATTGTGGCCCCAGCACTGATCCCTGTGGTATTCCACTAGTTCCATCCTGCAAATGCCCCCTTTAGACCAACTCTGTCACTTCTATTAGCTCAGGAGGTGATGACCTAGTGGTATCATTCCTTGACTACTAATCTGGAGACCAAGATAATATTCAGGGATTTGGGTTCGAATCCTGCTATGGTAGATTTTGAATTCAATAAAAACCTGGAATTAAGAGTCTAATGATGACCATGAATCCATTGACAGGAAAAAAAAAACCCATCTGGTTCACTTATGACCTTTGGGGAAGGAAACTGCTGTCCTTACCGAGTCTGGCCTACATGTGACTCCAGACCCAGAGCAATGTGGTTGAATCTCAACTGCCTTCTGGGAAATCAGAGACTGGCAATGAATGCTGGTCGAGTTAATGATGCTCACATCCTGTGAACTAATAAAAGCTGATCCTCTATCCATGCTGATATGCTACCTCCAATATCACGAGGTCTTATCTCATTCAGTAGCAGAGAGGTTGTTTCCCATTTCCCAGGGCGTTTCAGCTCAGATACCCTTCCTTATCTATCAATCAAGATACAATTACTCCTCGCATTGTTCCCCCTGCTCTTTATCCAAACTGGAAAATATTGTCAACTTTGCTTCTGTTCTGTATTCTTTTGTTTCCATGTGGTCCACCTTCATCTGGAAATAGACTGTCCACCAGTGTCTATGATGATTGTGCCAGCTCACTGCTTAAACTTGACTAAGCTTATTCTCAGCACAAGTGACTGAAAACACCCCCACCCACCTATTGTACTCTTTGCTACCTTCTCCCCAGCCCCACCCCCCTCCCATTTATCTCTCCACCCCAGAGGCTCCCTGCCTCATTCCTGATGAAGGCCTTTTGCCCGAAACGTTGATTTTCCTGCTCCTCGGATGCTGCCTGACCTGCTGTGCTTTTCCAGCACCACTCTAGTCTAGACTCTGATCTCCAGCATCTGCAGTCCTCACTTTTGCCGAAACTTATTCTCACCTTCCTCACCATTCTCCACCAATCACAACTACTCTGATGGAACATACAGCATTCCCACATCCACCTGGGAATTAGTGGCCCACGACCGTCCAAAGTGGAGGAGATGTATCCGGGAAGTTAAGTTCCTTGAGACTTACCATTGAGTCAAATTGACAGAAGGAAGGCAATGGCCTAGCGGTATTGTCGTTAGACCCTTAATGCAGAGACCCAGGTAATGTTCTGGGGGACTTGGGTTCAGATCCTGCCACAGCAGATGATGGAATTTGAACTCTGTGAAATCTGAAATTAAAAAATCTCATGGTGACTGTGAATGCATTGTCAATTGTTGGGGAAAACCCACCTGGTTCACTAATGCCCTTCAGGGAAAAGAACCTGCCATCCTTACTTGGTCTGCCCTACATGTGACTGCAGACCCACAGCAATGTGGTTGACTCTTAACTTCTCTCCTGGGTAAATAGAGATGGGCAATAAATGCTGCATGGCCAGTGACACAATCAACCATTGAATGTTTAAATAACAAGGCAGAAATCAGAAAGGACTGTGCTGTCTCACCAATGCCCCACCCACCTCTTCCCATGAGCACCTTCTGCCCCAGTGTAATAGAGCCTGTGGTAGCTGCGTCGGTCTGTACAACCACCAACAGACTCACCCTGAGAGTGGGAGAGAGTCATCCTCATCTGCAAGGGAGTGCCAGTAATGGAACAGTGTAACATGGCAGCACTTCTGATTCTTCCACTCGCAAATGTAGATCACTGTTTCATGGGATTCAAGCATCCAGTGTTATCAGTTGTACCTCAGTTCTGCATCCCCAGTAACACCAAGTGCTCTAACAGTGCAACCCAAACAGCATGGCACAACAGGCTGAATGGCCTTCTTTGGCGACATAGCATTCTCTGAGTTATGACAAGACTATAAAGATGTAGGGATCTAACATGACGTGACTTAAATGAAAACTGGGCAAGGATCCTATCAAAGACCAATGGTGTTACAATTGTATGTCCATCCACTCTTTATACGAGGAGATGTTTTCAATTCCTGAGCTATATCTGTAGCACTTATGTTAATCAGTTTTAAGTAACCTTGATCCTGACAGAGATATTTCAAATTAAGTGCAGACATACATACTGTGGCTGCTGGAAACTTCGGATCAAATCAGCACCAAATTCATCACCCATAATCGCAGGCTTCAAGATAATGATGTTGTGAAACATGATTTCATTGTGAGAGCTAGTGGGTAACAATATTGTGTTAATTTTTCAGGCAGCAGCGTTGCTTGCTGGCCTGTTACAGAGACTTTATAACATGTTTCTTCGAATTTATTGCAGTGTTTCTACCTATTGAACCTTCAACTCATCTTTCTTACACCAACTTTTTCAAAGAGCTTTCCAATTACTTCCAGTTGCAAATCCCCCTCTGAACCAAACACAGGACTACAAGGAGTAGGGGCAGAAATGGGCCATTCAGCCCATCGAGTCTGCTCCACCATTCAGTGAGATCATGGTTGATCTGATGATCTACGGGCATAGTTTTCCCTTCTTGCGAAGAGATGGGGAATGTGACTGATAATCGAATAGACTGGCATCAGGGAAACACCTGCCAACTTCCTTCCATGCCACCAACTGAGACCCTTAAATGAACAAACTCCCCCCCCACCCCCCAACACGCAGACTGACAGATACACACACACACAATCAACCCTTTCGCCGATAATCAAACGGCAAACTCCCTGGCTGCTATATTTGTGGCAACCTGCCCACTGAGATTTGGGAGGGGTGGTTGTAGGAACAGGGGGCCTCACTCTGTCACCAGTCTGGGCTGAGGTTGGGGGCACAGATGGGGAGCAGAAGCGAGTAGCTGTCCTCTGTGCAATAATGGAACTGAGGAAGTCGTATCTGGACTGGAAATGTTATCTCTGTTTCTCTCTCCACAGATAGTGCCAGACTTGCTGAGTTCCTCCAGCATTCCCTGTGTCTGTTTACAATGCCTCAGTGTATGACCTTTCAATGTTGCTTTAGTTCTGGCAAGGAAAAGGCAGTGTGCACTGGAGAAAGTACTGAAAGAGTCTGGTAACCATTTGAGTGCCTCAAGCTGACAGAGAGTTGGTGACATCTGTTCCCGATGAAGTTCTACAGATACATGAGCGTGACAGACTGCAAGGGAGACACTGTACCCAAACATCCCACTGCCCACAGTTGTGTTGGCTCAATGTGTTTCTGTCTTGTCTGTTGGGTCAGAACAGAAACATTTGTTGCTGGAAAAGCGCAGCAGGTCAGGCAGCATCAAAGGAACAGGAGAATCGATGTTTACAGCATAAGCCCTTCTTCAGAAGAAGGGCTTATCCCCGAAACGTCAATTCTCCTGCTCCTTTGATGCTGCCTGACCTGCTGCGCTTTTCCAGCAACACATTTTTCAGCTCTGATCTCCAGCATCTGCAGTCCTCACTTTCTCCCTGTTGGGTCAGAACATTATGGTTTCAGGTCTCTTTGCAATTTAGGTTGACGTTCAGCACTGTTGGAGTTGCTGAGTCAAAAGGTGTGGTGCTGGAAAAGCACAGCAGGTCAGGCAGCATCCAAAGAGCAGAATAGTTGATGCTTTGGGCATAAACCCTTCATCAGGACATTCCTGACGAAGGGCTTATGCCTGAAATGTCGACTCTCCTGCTCCTCGGATGCTGCCTGACCGGCTGTGCTTTTCCAGCGCCACATTTTCTGCCTAATCTCCAGCGCCTGTGGTTCTGACTTAGTCCCGTTGTTGGAGTTGCTGCCTTTCAGAGGAGACATGAAACCCTGCCTGCACTCTCGGGTAGATTTAAACAATCCCATGCATAATTTTGATGAAGTGGGTTGTTTTGTGAGGATAGGTTTGATCGTCTGGGCTTGCTTCCACCGGAATTTCAAAGAGTGAGGGGTAACTTGTTGGAAGTGTATAAGAAGTGAATGGTCTTGGCAAAGTGGACAGGGGAAGGTTTTTACCTCTTGTGGGTCAGTTCAGAACGAGGGAGAAGAAGGCTCATTCAACGTTAACTCTGTTCCTCTCTCCACAGATGCAGCCAGACCTGCTGAGCACCTTTTGGTTTTTGTTTCAGAACTAGGGAGATTTTGTTTAAAAATTAGAGGACAATGATGTGTGGATATATTTTTATGTCAAAGACGTTGTGTAAATTTGCCATTTCCTGCCTCAGAGAAAAGATTTACAAGGATATTGCCAGGGTTGGAGGATTTGAGTGACAGGGAGAGATTGAATAGGCTGGGGCTGTTTTCCCTGGAGCGTCAGAGGCTGAGGGGTGACCTTAGAGAGTTTTATAAAATCATGAGGGGCATGGATAGGGTAAATAGACAAAGTCTGTCCCCTGGGGTCGGGGAGTCCAGAACTGGAGGGCATAGATTTAGGGTGAGAGGGGAAAGACATAAAAAAAACCTAAGGGGCAACATTTTCATGCAGAGGGTGGTACGTGTATGGAATGAGCTGCCAGATGATGTGGTGGAGGCTGGTACAATGGCAACATTTAAAAGGCATTTGAATGGGTATATGAAGAGGAGGGGATTGGAGGGATGTGGGCCAGGTGCTGGCAGGTGGCACTAGATTGGTTTGGGATATCTGGTCAGCATGGAAAAGTTGGACCGAAGGGCCTGTTTCCTTGCTGTACATCTCTATGACTCTATGAATGTAGTGGAGGGACTGTCATTGAATAGTTTTTAAGGTGAAGGATTTGTGTTAGGCACAGGAATCAAGACTTATTGGGGATAGGTGAGATTGTGGAATGTGAAACACAACCATTAAACCAGTAATCTTATTGAATGGTGCACCAGGCTGAAGGGGCGAATGGTCTACTCCTACTACTATTTGATATGGAGCAGTAGGTGAGGTTCCCCCCATCCCAACCAATGCTCATCCCTCATCCATTATTCCTGCAACAGACAAATGGGTTGTGAGTGCTTTAGGAAGTGCTCTGGGGGAACGTGATGGGCGAGTGATATTATGACTGGATTGTTAATCCAGAGACCCAATGATGTTCAAGGGACTCAGCTACAAATCCTGCCATGGCAGATGGGGGAATTTGAATTCAATAAAAAAAAATGTGGAATGAAGAATCTAATGATGATCATGAATCCACTGTCGATTGTCGGGAAAACCCTGAATGGGTCACGAATATCCTTTAGGGAAGGAAACCGCCATCCTTACCTGGTCTGGCCAACATGTGACTCCAGACCCACAGCAAAATGGTTGACTCATAATTTCCCTCTGGGCAATTAGGGATGGGAAATAAATGATGCCCTCATCCCATGAATGAATAAAGATAAACAATTATCTGTGGGAACTTATGCATGGAAGGAATTGTAAAATGACAAGTCATTTCTTTCCCCCTTTATTTCTAAATAGAAAATAGATCCCACTTAATTCGCTCTGTATTTTTTGCCCTCCCAAATGAAAGAAACGGATAAATATTTAATCAAAGCCCACAACTGATATGGAATAATAGCAGCATATGGTTCATTTTCATAACATGTGTTTATTTTAATCAGTAATGTTTTAAAGTTGACATCCTGAATTACGTGAGTTGTGTATAGAGGATGTGACACTGGATAAATGCTTAAAGAAAAATGCAAATTGCTTAATAAATAATGTCAAGATTAAGGATGAGAATGTACTGTAAACAATGCGATGGATTATTAACTGGTGCTTACCACAGTGGAGAGGAAAAATTACTGGTGAAGTGGCATTCTATTTGTATGTCCACTAATGATACCAAACATGCTCAATTTACTTCTGTCCTTTCACAGGGATCTCAGTTGTCAACGGGATCTTAAACTGGCTTCAATGTTCTATACCTGGCTATGCCTTTCTCTCTTGCTCATCAGAAATCATTTAAAATTGTAATAAGGCTTTAATGAAGTACTGCTTTCATGACAAAGGACTTGAAGTTGCAAGCATAGAAATTGCAAGAGCTCCCTCGGAGTGTGTACAATTCTTTTGACCGCTGTTTCAATAGAGGCATTAACCTGTTAAAGTGAGGAACAAAGGAACTGCTTGCCAGTGCATTGATAAATCATGTTAAGCAAAAATTGGTAAATGAGCTTTAATATATCTGCAGGATAGAATTGCATAGCGCGGAAGGAAGCTTTTCAACCTATCAATTCTGCGTTACTTCTGTGATACAGCTCTCCTCACTTGCCCTTGCCCCACTGGCCTGTGAAGTTTTCCTCAAGTAATTACAGATGATGCTAAGCTCGGGGGAAGAGTGAATTGTGATGCTGATCAACTTCAAAGAGACAAATTGTCCAACTGGGTGGACACCTGACAGAGTAGCCTAATAGTATTGTCATGAATCCAGAGATTCATCCTGGTAATGTCGTGGGGTCCTGGGTTCAAATACCATCATGACACTTGATGAATTCATTAAAAATCTGGGATTAAGAGTCTAATGATGACTATGATGATGGTCAGAGGAAAACCCATCTGGCTCACCCATCTTTATCTGGTCTGGCCTACATGTGACTCCAGACCCACAACAATGTGATTGATGCTTAACTGCCCCTTGGGGCCTAATCAGTGATGTCCACATCCAATGAATGTATTTATATGGGTATATATATGGTAATTTTCAACACAGAGGTATGTGAGGTAGAAGCAACATGGAGAGACAAGATGCAATGGTGCACCTTTGAGCAAAGGGATCTCGGGGTCCCCCTCCTCTGAAGGTGACAAGGCAAGTTGAAATAGATGTTAAGAAGGCTTGTGGGATCTTTGGGTTTATAAACAGCACACAAAAGCAAGGAAGTGAACCAAGCAAGGTGTAGATGTTACACATCTGCAATCAGACCACATTTGGTGTATTGTGTTCAGTTCTGGGCACCTTATTTAGCGAAGGATGTGAAAGCCTGGGGAGAGTTCCAAAGAGATTTACCAGAAGAAATGAGGAATTTTAGGTGCAAGGAAAGATTGGAGAAATTTAGCTTATTCTCCTTGC
This sequence comes from Chiloscyllium plagiosum, assembly GCF_004010195.1. Classification (NCBI taxonomy): domain Eukaryota; kingdom Metazoa; phylum Chordata; class Chondrichthyes; order Orectolobiformes; family Hemiscylliidae; genus Chiloscyllium; species Chiloscyllium plagiosum. The sequence goes on from NC_057721.1 coordinate 79,928,200, forward strand.
GCCAGAGAAGATTAAGGAATGATCTTATTGAGGTGCTCAAAATTATGAACAATTCTGATCGGGTAAAGAAGGAAATTCTGTGCCTACCAGTTAGTACATTAGTAACTAGGGGCTATAATTTCAAGGTTGTCAGCAAGAGTGTGATGAGGAGAAACTTTTTCACTCCTTTGCTTAACAAAAAAATGATCTATCTCAGATTTAAACTTAACAACTGATCCAGCATCCACAGGTATTGATGGAAGAGAGTTCCAAACCCTTTGTGTGTGGAAGTGCTTCCTAACGTCTCTCCTGAACAGTCTGGCCCTGATTCTCAGACTATGCCCTAGTTCTCGAATCCCCAACCATTGGAAATAGTTTATCTCATCTACCCTTTCATTTCCTGTGAATATCTTGGAAGACTTCAATCTAATCACCCCTTAACCTTCTAATTTGGTAAAACGAGTAGCAGCCACATAAGGAAAGGCTTTTCATGCAGCGAGCGGTGTGGAGTTTAGAATACTCTGCCTGAGAATGTGGTGAAGACACAATCAGTCGAAGCATTGGAAACAGAAGTAGATTGTTATCTGCTAAGGAGGAACGTGCCGAGCTGTGGGTCATGTGGCAAACAGGAAAATGATGCTGTGTGAATTGCTCATGTGGAGAGCTGGAACTAATATGGACCAAATGGTCTCGTTTGGCACCACAAAGTCTTTGTGAGTCTGTCTTTATGAGTGCATGATTGGAGTGTCAGACTTAAAGTTGTTGATGCAAGGTTCCTTTAATGGTTTTTTTGTAGTTCAAGAGGTACACCGGTGAAAGCCTGCATTACATAAACTGACACATTCACCGTGCAATTATTGGTGCACAATGTTGAGGAACTGCAAGTGCACAAAACATCTGCAAGGATAATTGGACTCGGCACTCAGCCAGAGGAACATAGGGGTAAGAATAGGCCATTCAGCCCACCAACACCACATTAATGTAGGTCATAGCTGTGCTGTATCTTCGTCTTTCTGCCTGGATTTACAAATATCCTTAACTAGGAACAATCCCAGTTTTTAAATTTTCAATTGATCCACCAGCCTCAAATGGTTTACAGGGGAACAGAGTTCCAGGTTTCCCCTGACCTTGTGAGAAGAGATATTTCCTGACACCATCCATGAATAGTCTGGCTCTTAGTGGAGTCATTGTTGAGATGCAGAATCATAGAATTCTGACAGTGCAGAAAGAGACCATTCAGCCCATTGAGTCTGTACCGACTCTCTGAAGAGCACCCCACCCAAGGTCTTTTTCCGAGGGTGGGCTAGTCCAAAACTAGAGGGCATAGGTTAAAGGTGAGAGGAAAAGATTTAATGAAGGACCTATGGGCACCGTTTTCACACAGAGGGTGGTGCGTGTATGGAATGAGCTGCCAGAGGAAGTGGTGGAGGCTGGTACGATTACAACATTTAAATGGCATTTGGATGGGTATATGAATAGGAAGGGTTTAGAGGGATATTGGCCTAATGCTGGCAAATAGGACTAGGTCAGATTGGGATGAATGAGTTGGACCGAAGGGTCTGTTTCCATGCTGCATAACTCTATGACTCTGTGACACTATAAAGTGACACCATCACTACCATCTTCTCAAGGGGCAATAGAGATGGGAGCAATGCCAAATAGTGAGCTGCCCACCCCCCCCCCCCACATTGTAAGGCTGACTGACAAGTCCCCTCAGCTCCATTCAGGAATCAGCCAGATTGGTAATGATGGAAAGTGGTCTTCCTGCTCATTACACAGCCATAAGGAGGTGCCGAGTGGGAAAATGTGTCAAAGCCCACACACGACAAGCTGCACTGTGTTGCAAATCCAGACTTTATCAAGGCGGAAGAACAATGGGTAAGAAGGTAATTACAGAACGAGCAGTACCATCTTCAAACTGTCACAGAACTGATCACGAGCATTGTGATGGGGGCGCAGCGAACGAAATCAGATTAATTTTTAATCTCCGTTTCATTTCTGAAGGAATGATTCATCAAAGAGAAGCTGGAGAGGAGGAGGCTAGGATGTTCAAAATTATGAAGACTGTTGACAGAGAACATAAGGAGGGACTTCAGTTTCAGGAGGGTCGGTAACCGGAAGACACGGATTTACGATAATTGGCAAACCAGCTAGAGGGGGGGAGGGAATGGTGAGAATTTCTTTTTTTATGTAGTGAGTTGTTGTAATCTGGACTGCAGTGTTTGAAAAAGAGAGAGAGACACAGAGAAAGAGACATGAAATTCGATAGCAATTTCAAAATGGCATGAAACTTGTGTGTGATGGGAAAACATTCCCAGGGCTACAAGGATGCAGCATGGGAGCTGTTTATTTTAACTCATAGGCTGAGGGCATCTCTGGCTAGGCCAGTATTTCTTGCCCATCCCAAATTGTTCAGTGGTCAGTTAAGAGTCAGCATGGTTAGCACGGCTGCCTCATAGCACTATGGACCAGGGTTCACTTCCCCCTTTGGGTGACTGTCTGTGTGGAGTTTGCACATTCTCCCTGTGTTGATCTGAGTTTCCTCCGGGTGCTCCAGTTTCCTCCCAAAATCCAAGGATGTGCAGATCCAAGGTCATGCTAAATTGCCCCTTGGGGCCGGGGATGTGTAGGATCGGTGGATCATTCATGGGTAGGGAGGCATGTCTGCGTATAATGCTCTTCTGAGAATTGGTGTGAGCTTGATGGCCCAGATGGGCTGCCTTCACACTGTAGGGATTCTATGAGTCAACCACATTGCTGTGGGTCTGGAGTCACATGTAGGCCAGACCAGGTAAGGATGGCAGTTTCCTTCCCTGAAGGGCATTAGTGTACCAGATGAAATTTTCTGACAATCAGCAATGTATTCAGAGTCATTATTAGACTCTTAATTCCAGATTATTACTGAAATCAAATTCCAGCATCTGCTGTTGTACGATTTTGGGTCTCCTGAACATTACCCAGGTCTATGGATTGACAAGTCAGTGACAATACCACAAAGCTCCCCATGAGGTCGATGCTGTTTAGCTGATGGCCTCCACTGTGCTGTTACATGATTTGTCACATTTTCTAAGCAGCATAATTTTAAGAGTGATTTAAATAGCGTTGACATTAAAGTATACAATGAACTGAACTGAAGGTGAGGTCGCTTATATGGTCCTGACAATTATTGAGATTCTAATGCTATTACCTCCTTCTATATTAATGCTTCACAGATGCCCGACTGTGAGAGAATTGAACCAAGTCTGAAAATTTGCCATTGATTATTCAAGGCAGGAGTTGAACAAGATAGATACTGTGTAAACTCCAAATGTGGATACAGCACAGGGTTAGGTGCAGAGTGAACCTCCCTCTACACTTGCAAACTGCAAGTAAAGCTCCTTTTACACTGTTCTCATCAAGCAATCTCAGAGCAGGTAAAGGATGAGGTTAGATATAGAGTAAAGCTACCTCTACACCCTCCCAGTCAAACAGTCCCAGGTCAGGGATAGCATGGGGTGAGATACAGAGTAAAGCTCCCCCTGCACCCTCCCAATCAAACAGTCACAGGACAGGGTCAGCACGGGGTTAGCTGCAGAGTAAAGCTCCGTCTACTCCCTCCTGATCGAACGCTCCCAGAACGGGGACAGCACGGGGTTAGATTCAGAGTAAAGCTCCCTCTACACTGTCCCCATCAAATATTCCCAGGACAGGGACAGCATGCGATTTGACAGAATCATGGAGATGTACAGCACAGAAACAGACCCTTCGGTCCAACATGTCCATGCTGACCAGATATCCCAACATAATTTAGTCCCATTTGCCAGCACTTGGCCCATATCCCTCGAAACCCTTCCTGTTCATATACCCATCCAGATGCCTTTTAAATGCTGTAATTGTACCAGCTTCCACCACTTTCATACACGCACCTTACACGCACCACCCTCTGTGTGAAAACGTTGCCCCTTTTAAATCTTTCCCCTCTCACCCTAAACTTATGCCCTCTAGTTCTGGACTCCCCCACCTCATCTATTTACCCTATTCATACCCCTCATGATTTTATAAACCTCTGTAAGATCGCCCCTCAGCCTCCGACACTCCAGATACAGAGCAAAGGTGCCTCTTCACTGTCCAATCAAGATCCTGAAGTGTTTATCAAAGAGCCAGGATTGTATGGCTAGCATTCAGCCTTATCCAAAAACAAACTAAACTCGGCTTCTCTGCTGACTCATTATCTCAGTGATGTTGGTGACTCCAAGTGGCTGTTGCCTTATTGATAGGTTTGAGTTAGAGATCGGAAAGAATTCATTGGGTACAAACAGTCTGGAACATGACGAGGTTGGGAAAAGGGAATCATCAAGCTGAAGTTTCTTTAGTGAAGAACAGAACCTGTGGAGGGCTCCTGACTCTGGGGCTTGTCCACTCTGTCCACTTTACTTTTTGGTTTGTTTCCTTTATGTTTTTTTCTCTCTTTTCTAGTCTTTTTTTTCTTTTATTTCCCTCTTGTCCCCTTGTGAAGAGCTCAGTCTGCATTGGCAGCAGTGAGTGATTCCAGCAGGGGCTCACGTGATCCCAGCACGTGCTCGCGTGATCCCAGCACAGAGTTGAGTGATCCCAGCAGGGGCTCACGTGATCCCAGCACGGGCTCACGTGATCCCAGGGCAGGTTGGAATGATGCCAGCACAGAGTTGAATGATCCCAAAGCAGAGTCGAGTGCTTCCAGCACGGGCTCACGTGATCCCAGCACAAACTTGTGTGATCCCGGTGTTTACTTGAGTGATCCCAGCACAGACTCTTGTGATCCCAGCGTGGACTTGAGTCATCCCAGCACAGACTCGAGTGATCCCAGCACAGACGAATGATCCCAGCACAGACTCGAGTGATCCCAGCACAGATGAATGATCCCAGCACAGAGTCGAGTGATCCCAGCACAGACTCGAGTGATTGCAGCGTGGACCCGTGGTGGCAGTGAGTGGGCCCCGACTTACCTCTCCAGGTGAGCATAGTCCTGGCATTGAAATCAGCGGCTGTTACACCAGCAGGGGTGACATTGGTGAGATAGGCCCAGGAGCAAAAGACAGCGGCTGGAGACCAGTGTCTTTGTCATTGATTAGATCTGGCCCTGGCGGCAGTGAAGGGATGTCAGAAGATATCACAATAACATTGAGAAGGTGAGCCCAGTGTTGAGAGACAAGACTCCAACATTGGTTTGTCTGGCTCAGACAGTGGGGAGGCAATGGCGGAGGATAATGGGCCCAGCAGCAAAAGGTGGCACCTGGAGAGTGGCGACTTTGACATTGGTTGGGTCCGGTGTAGACAGCGGTGAGGTGTCGGAGGGGTGATGGCGGGATAGGCGTTGTTGTTGAGCCCCGGCTCAGGATGGGCTCTCTTTAAGCTGTGTCTTTTTATTTTTTTCATTCAAAATGGTGCCAGTTGAAAGCTTTTCACTGTATTTTATGATTTTTCTCACTTGTCGAATCATGTGGCATGAAAACATCATTCAGTAATTTAAAGGCATTGAACTCTTTATGCTGCACCTTGTAACTGCAGATCTGAGAAGTTATCACAATGTCGAAAAATTAAACAGGCACTTTATTCCAGAAAGGGACAGGCTGTGGGTGACCTCATGGAGATCCTCAAAACGCAAGAAGTGGTTCAATTGGGTAGATTTAGAGAAGATGGTGAAGAAATGAACTGTAGTGACCATGGGTGCCTGATAGTGACAGGCTAATCCAGCTGGGAATTTCAGAGAAACAGTGCATAGTGAGAACGTGGAACTGAATGACTGTCACAGGGAATAATTGTGGTGAATAACGTACATGGAATTAAGGGAAACCTGGGGCTAATGAAGGGGAAAGGCTGTGCTGACAGCGGCAATGACGTGGAGTAGTTGGAGGTTCAGCGGCGCTCTCGCACAAACAAGACGGGCCGATTGGCCTGTTCCTGTGCTCTGAATGTTGTTCAATACAGGACAGTTAATCAAGTGCGTGTCTGGTGTATTTTGTGGGGTTGAATTTTTGGAATGTTCGATCATTAGTGGCGAGTTGAAGTTGTGGCATCATTTGATGCCTGGGTTTGAATGATGAGATCTAACCCACACGACTAAGATAAAACCTTCTTCCCTCCTGTCTCACAGCAGCGCTTGTTAATTAAATGAATCGGGGGAAAAGCTTGACCCAGTTCCTGGTAGGCGGGAATCTGCTGCAGAGAACAGCCCGTAATTTAGCATTAATTGGTAGTCACTATGTCTTCCTATGACACAGACTCTACGTGATTGTCAGAACTTTAAAAAGGTGCTATTAGGTGAGAGATTTATTTTATATGAGAGAAATGTTTGATGTCATTGGCATGATTGCTATTTGAAGTCAAGTTGATGTATTTGATCATTTCACATTGCAGTTTTATCTGCTATTTTTGTCTCGCTCAAGTTTTATTGCTGCTTTGATCAAATGCCAAGGATTCTTGGAGGGTTCCTCCCTATGAGAGAGTCTCATTTGCTGGTGTAATCAGTTAAAGTGTGGAACCTCCCGAATTGCAACTTGCAGCAAGTCCCATTTGGTGCAGTTTGTGGGTTTCTCTATGTTATCCCACATTGCATATTTTACACAGAGTCAGGTTCTTGGCGAGACAGACATCCTGGAATTTATTTATGACACCAACTGCTTACAAGGCTACAATGTCACAGATCAATATTCATAGTCTAGCTACCTCTGCTGACTGATGCGACTTTACTTTACACACACCCATAGACTGAGGGAAGATATGACAGCTAGGTGTATGCCAGAAAAAATCACATATTGTAAAGGCACAAGCCTGCCTGGCCTGAAATCTATACCACAATAGAAACATAGGAGCAGGAGGAGGCCATTCAGCCCTTTGAGCCAATTCCACCATTCAATACGATCATGGCTGATCACCCAATTCAGTGCCCTGTTCCCGCTTTTCCCCCATTCCCTTTCATCCCTTTAACCATAAGTGATATATCCAACTCCTTCTTGAAGTTATACAATGTTTTGGTCTCGACTGCTTTCTGTGACAGCGAATTCCACAGGTCTCACCAGTCTTTGACTGAAGAAATTTATCTTCATGTCAGTCCTAAATGTTTTATCCTGTATCCTTAGAAAAGCACAATATCCCTCCCCCCTCAATTTTTCCTTTAAGAACGGGAACCCTTTTTCCAAAAAATAATGTACGTATCGATATGTTGTCTCTATGCATTCAGACAATACCTTGGTGGACATTTGACATGACCAGATCTTTATAGTTATCACAAATCAGCAGTGCAACTTCACTCGGTGGTATGTTATGTGCCGTCATGGATAGATGGGTATTATTTGTTGTTGAAGCATTGTTGTTGGTTACCATGCTGCCTTCAGAATCCAAGTGGGTGGTTGATGATGTTGAGTTTGGGATATGTCATTTATTTCCGTGCAGGCCTTTGACCGTTGGCTGTTACAATATTATATGACCCAGGGTGGACACAATGACATCTTACATTTCCAGTAACCCATGTGCTCGCATACTGGTCCTGGTTCAAGTTGAGAAATTGGTTTGCATGCTCATTAATTATACCCTCGTATCATTTTCTCGTTTCATCACAACCACCTGATGAAGAAGCAGCTCTTCAAAAGCTAGTGATTCCAAGTAAACCTGTTGGACTGTAACCTGGTGTTGTGTGATTTTTAACTCTGCTTGTTGTAGAGCCTGCTGAATTATGACTGCTGTGACTTTGAAGATTAAGGTTCGGAGACTCTTTGTTTCTCTCTCAATGACCAGTCAAGAATTACTAGCTCAGGGCCCTGCTTGGTGTCTTCCATCCTCCCTCTGATGATGATCTTGTTGAGCTGTTGCAGCTAGTCATCACCTGAGCTTGTTGTATCCACATTGCTTGACTGTGACTCAAGGACATGAGAGCAAAAAGTAGCTTTGCTGTTGCAGCTGGTGGATTTGACATCTCATGGTTTGTAATTACATGTAGGTCCTTCAACGCCAGTAGATGGATAACAGAGGAACCATCTGTTCCAATGATCTATAGGTGTCTATCTTGACAATCAGTATTGGCAGTTAGGATGGACAATGGCAATGTATGTGACATCCGCTCTGATGAAGAGTCATCTAGACTTGAAATGTTAGCTTGCTCTCTCTCTCCATGGATGCTGCCTGACTCACTGCGATTTTCAGTATATTTTGTTTTCAGTACAGATTCCAGCTCCTGCAGTGTGTGGGATGTTGGTTCTGTTGTAAGCAAGCAGTTTGTCTATCTTGTGTGGACTACACCATTTTCTGCCAGTTTCCTGAGTACATTTTGTATAAGAGATGTAAAGAGATGATATCTGTATTGGCACTGGTGTGACAAAATGCAGATTATCCACCTTTTTTGGGATATTTCACTGAGATGGATGGAAAGACTTTAGCTTTCTGACAACATCTGTGTGGTGTTTCAAGTTGACTACAAGCACTGTGAGACTGGATTCTGAAAGTATAATGTTGCAGTTACATCTAGGACCTGCTTGTGAGCCATGATCCACAAACATCCATTCCCTCTACCACTGATGCTCAGTAACTACAGTGTGTACCATCTACAAGATGCACTGCAGAAATTCACCAAAGATCCTCAGAGCACACCTTCCAAATGCACGACCACTTCCATCTAGAAGGACAAGGGCAGCAGATACATGGGAACACCACCCCCTGCAAGTTCCCCTTCAACCCATTCCCAATCCTGACTTGGAAATATATCATCGTTCCTTCACTGTCGCTGGGTCAAAATCCTAAACTTTCCTTCCTAAGGGCATTGTGGGTCAATCTGCATCTGGTAGACTGCAACCGTTCAAGAAGGCAGCTCACCCCCACCTTCTGAAAGGCAACTAGGGATGGGTAATAAATGCTGGCCCACCCAGTGACATCCATGCCCCATGAGTGAATCCTTTTAAAAAAAGATATGTCTTTGGCAAGCTTTCTTGGCATTGTTCCAAAAGAATCATGGCTAATCTTACACCCCTCTTATCTTCTTTTTTGCCCTTTCCCTGTAACCCTTGATTCCCCGACTGATCAAGAATCTATCTCAGCCTTAAATATCCACAAGGATTCTGCTCCCACAGCGCGCTGTGGCAAGAAGTTCCAACCATCTACAACCCTCTGAGAGAGAAAATCCCTCCTCATCTCAGTCTTAAATTGGTGTCACTTTATTCTGAGACTTCCCTCTGATCCTAGACTGTTCAATGAGGGGAAACATCCTCTCAGCATTGACCCTGTAAAGTCCCTTAAGAATCCTCTACATTTCACGGAGATCACCTCTCATTCTTCGAAACTCCAGTGAGTCCCAACCCATTTAATCTTTGTTCATGAGACCATCCCTCTGTTCTGGGATCATTCTCTCTCAGGATTGTGGATCTGTGGAATTCTTGACGATAGAGGGCTGTTGAACAGATCTCTCCAGCATTAAAGTTGATCTCTCTCTGGACCATCTCTGTCGCTGTAACACTATATTTTGCATTCTGTTCTATTACCTTAATGTACTAATGTATGATTTGATCTGCCTGTATAACATGCAATATAATACTTTTCATTGTATCTCAATGGATGTGACAATAATTAGTCAAAACAACTCAAAAAAAAGAGGTCAACAGGTTGTGTTTTGGACACATCGAGGGATGGTGGGAATAGTGTCGGGGAAAGTAATGGTAAGATGGTACTTCATTGATGATCTTATTGAGGAAGGAAAGGTTTGAGGGACCGAATGGCCCAAGGCTGCTCCTATTTCTGAGTTACTTGTTCACCCTTGTGTCTCTCAAAAGATGAGCAAAGTCAAAGCTGAAAACCCAATGTGTTCGTTGCCTGTCTAATTATTGTTTGCGTGAATGTGGTCCCTTTAAATAAGATCCAAACATACTGAGGCAATGGCAGGATTGGAGAATGTGAGGACAAGTAAAAGGTTTTCAGTCTCACTAGTCACCCTGACATGAAAGCTGAACATAACCTCGTGCAGAACAGAAAATAGATTGCCCAAGGGGCTTTTCAAACTGGCTTGTTTTTTACAATCTGTTGAATAATGACTAAAATGTGCCAAAATGTGATTTATGAAACTATTGATTTCTTTGGTAAGTAATAAATTAGGCGTCTAACTTAAATGTTATTTATCAAACACATTTGTCACGTAATTAAATTGTACGATAATGGATTGTTGTCTCATATCTTTTCATTAAATATTAAAACTACATATGACATTTTTCACCTTCCACATTAATGTTTTGCTTGTTATGTTTCCTGTTGTTTCCTTACATGTTAATATTATGTAATTAATTTCCAAGTACCTCATAACATGACTAATGGTTCCTGATAGTAATAAAGTTTTTTTTTTGTTGAGCAGTTGGGAGATTTATGGGGCAAATTATTGGAATTTCTGGAGAATCTCTTCATGATATTAAAGGCAGGCCATTCATTTTGCTGGATTCTCAGTCTGAACCCATCTGTACCATCCTTCGCCTGCCACAGGTCAAACCGAGTTGGCCTTTTGCTGCTAATTATGTTGGGCGCAGATTCGAACTCCTCCTTTGGGTACTGAACTATGTGAAGCTTGACACTCCAGTTTCAATCTCTGAGCCAGTCCAAGAGATGGCAATGCGGGGTGGGGACAGGGGGGTGTCGCAGAAAGCGATGAATTATTTAAAAATATTGCCCATCATCCTGCTAGAGAGAAACTGCATGTTAGAGGACTTGGGAGCCATGTGTGATTTCTTCTGGTGCTGCATGACCTGCAACATCAACTTATTCTGTCTTCATGTGATGGGATTTCGATAGATGGATCTTGAATGATGAGGCGAACACGATAGGCCGAAGGGCCTCTTTCTGCACTGACTCTGTGCTGAAGATGGATACACAGTCAACCTTGTGGACTTGTATCCAAGTGGGGGAGGAAGGTGGTGAGGGTGGAGGGGAAAAGGGGTAGTAAAGAAGCATTGGTCTTGCCCTCTTATGCTTTGTTCAATATGTCATATTAATTGTATGACACTATGATCTTTTACTATAAATTCTGTGCCCTATGATCCTACTCCACTAGCAACCTGATGAAGGAGCAGCGCTCCGAAAGCTTGTACTTCCAAATAAACTTGTTGGACTATAACCTGGCATTGTGTGATTTTTAACTTTGTCCTCTTACCACCTCCCCACGATGTCTCAGGACATTACCACTTCCTAAGTGCAGTCACTTTAGCAATGATTGCAATGGCAGTGAGTATGGAGGTGGAGCAAATTACTGTAGTTGCTGGAATCTGTACTGAATGTGACAAATGCTGGCAATCAAGCAGCATCCATGAAGAGAGAGCATGCAAACATTTCAAGTCTCGAGTACAGTGGTGCCACCCAAATAGAGGATGAGATGATGCAATGGCTGAGCTGTGCATTTTTTTTTGCTGGAGGCTGTGGAAGGAATCTTGACCCCGGACATTGAGAAATTCCCCTGTTCTTTCTTGAAACATTCCTGAAGAAGGGCTTATGCCCGAAACGTCGATTCTCCTGTTCCCTGGATGCTGCCTGACCTGCTGCGCTTTTCCAGCAACACATTTCCAGCTCTGATCTCCAGCATCTGCAGACCTCACTTTCTCCTTTCTTGAAACATCCTTGCTTTGATAACTGGGATAAAAAAGGCAGCACTTCAGTCAGCCCTCTGTTAAACAAAACCTTTAACATGGTAGAATATATGAAGGTTCTTCTGAGGAGTGCTGCAAGACAGAAATGTAACACTGTTGTTATTAACACAATAGTTATATTAAATAAGTGTCATTATTATCCCAGGCAGAGCAGTATGTTTGACTGAGTGTCTAAAAAGGGAAAGAGAGGTCGGGTGGCATCTGGTCATTTTCGAAATCACATCAGTCTGGGTTACTCGGTCTGTGTACTGAAGTGACCTCGATCTGCATCAATTTGGAAAAATAAATATGTGATTGCTGTGGAATTCTGCTCATTATAAAATAAAGATCATGACAAAATAAAGTCAAAATGGTGGAACATGAACAACGCATGAAGTTATTCATGTGAAATTATCCTGTCATGGACTAGAGACACCCCATGAATTTCAACAAGACATGAAGCACCAAACATTTTACGTCTTTCTGTCATTAACCTCTCAAAAAAAGCCATTTCACCCTCAGCAATCATGAATTTTTTGAAGTTGCATGTTAATTTTCAATTAAATGCACCTTTAGATGTTCGAGCCATATTTGGCAGTGCAAGGGGCCTTTCGGTGAGGCGATTTCTGTTGGTGCACACTCTCTCGAAAAAATCAGAACAGTCCAACACATGGAATTTCATGCCTGCAGCACATAATTTGTTTTTAAATATGAATAATGTTTTAAAATTACTCTCTTGCTCTTTATTGCTTTACTCTTCCTCATTCCATCTCTTTCAGTCTCCTTGTTTCCCCTTCCGTATATGATTTGACTCTCATTCACCTCGTCTTTTACTCACATTTGTCCTCTACTTTTGCCTCAAGTTATCAATCATAGTGGTAAAGGAGGGACCATTGTTCTGGCATTCACCAGTCATTAGATACAGAGGAAAGCTCCTTGTACACTTATTAGCAGTCTCAAAGGTGGGTACGTCCAGGGGTCACAGTCTGTGGATTCGGATGGACCATTTAGGATGGAGATGAGGAGACATTTCTTCACCCAAAGAGTGGGGAGCCTGTGGGATTCATTACCAGAGGAAGTCGTTGATGCCGAAACATTGAATGTATTCAAGAGACAGCTAAATGAAGCACTTGAGGCGAATGGGATCAAAGGTTATGGGAAGAAAGCAGGATTAGACTATTGAGTTGGACAATCAGCCATGAACGTGATGAATGGTGGAGCAGGCTCAGAGGGCCGAATGGCCTCCTCCTGCTCCTGTCTTCCAAGTCCAAATCTTCTTTGGAAACAGGTTCATTCTTCATACAGCTTCCCTAACCGTGGCCATGGCTAATGCTGGATTAATTATCCAGAAGTGGTTTACATTGGACACTGGTGGACAGCGTATCCCAAGAAATGGATGGAGGAAAGAAAGAGCCAAGAGACTGGCAGCTGGATATATGTAAGTGCCGAATGAGGTTCAGTAGGGCTGGTGGAGTGAATTGCTCTTGTTATGAGATTAAAAATCAAAGGGTCAGAAATACAGCAGATAAATCCTGCAGGGGGCTCAGGCAAAGCTTTTTCACCAGGAGGGTGTGAAGGATGTGGATTTTCACATTCACACTATCACATGAACAGTCAAGTAGCACATTTAAGAGAAAATGAGGTAAGCGCACAGAGAGAAAGGAATTGAAAGACATGCCGATGGGGTGACTTGAAGTCGTGCAGGAGATAGTTCACAGAGAGCATAATGGATAAGTCTTAAATCCAGGATGTGGGCTTCAACCGCAAGATATTTACTGCCCATCATTAATTTCCCTTGAGAAGCTGAGCTAGTCCGTTATAACAGTTTGACAGAGCTGATTAGCTTGTTAAAACCATGTCAGAGGACAGTTAAGAATTGGCTGCATTGTTGTGATTCCTGATGAAGGGCTTATGCCTGAAACGTTGACTCTCCTGTTCCTCAGATGCTGCCTGTCCTGCTGCGTTTTTCCAGCGTTACTTTCTTTGACTCTGTTGTGTGCCTGGCATCACCTGAAGGAAAGTTCGCGCAAGGTTAATGGATTTCCTCTTGAAAGAACATTACTTAGTGATGATTCGGAGATGCCGGTGTTGGACTGGGGTGTACAAAGTTAAAAATCACACAACACCAGGTTATAGTCCAACAGGTTTAATTGGAAGCACACTAGCTTTCGGAGCGACGCTCCTTCATCAGGTGATTGTCCGAAAGCTAGTGTGCTTCCAATTAAACCTGTTGGACTATAACCTGGTGTTGTGTGATTTTTAAATTAGTTAGTGAATCAGTCTCATAGTTTCATGGGCACCATTTACAAATGTTAGATTTTTATTTAATTAATTGAATTTTAATTTTCTTAACTGCAGGTTGGGATTTGAGACCATGTCTTTGGTTCAGTCTTCCAGGTCTCTATTACTACAGGAACATAATGACCACGTTGCTGTTGGGGTCTGGTTAGCTCAGTTGGGTAGACAGCTGATTTGCAATGTAAAATGATGCCAACAGGTTCAATTCCCTCACCAGCTGAAGTTACCAACCTTGCCCCTTGCCTGAGGCATGGTGACATTCAGGTTAAATCACCACTGGTCATTCTAAAGAAGGGTGACTGGACTTGAAACATAAACTCTGCTTTCTCTCCACAGAGCTGCTGAGTTTCTCTAATAGTTTCTGCTCTTATTTGTATCGGTTTATTCTGTGTATTTAGAGATCGGTCCTATGGATATGTGGCACTTTGGCAACTTTGTCTTTACCTGTACAACCCTACCCTGTACACTTTGGATTGTAGATGTGATGTGATTATATGACGAGATAATGTCGATGAAATGAATGCTCAGGCAGTTGGAAGAGGCACTTTGCCAATCCTCATTCAAAATCCAAGCACTCCTGCACCATCTCACACCTGAGAAACAGTTATGACGCACTCTGATTTCACCCCTTATGGCTCCATCGCAAAGTATGCAAACTCAGGCTCTTATTGATGGAATTTTATCATTCATTAATCTGCGTCATGGTGGCACAGCGGCACAGTGGTCAGCACTGCTTCCTCACAGCGCCAGAAACCCGGGTTCAATTCCCGCCTCAGACGACTGACTGTGGAGTTTGCACATTCTCCGCGTGTCTGCGTGGGTTTCCTCCGGGTGCTCCGGTTTCCTCCCACAGTCCAAAGATGTGCAGGTGAGGTGAATTGGCCATGCTAAGTTGTCCGTAGTGTTAGGTAAGGGGTAAATGTAGGGGTATGGGTGGGTTGCGCTTTGGCCGGTCGGTGTGGACTTGTTGGGCTGAAGGGCCTGTTTCCACACTGTAAGTAATCTAATCTAATCTAATCGTAATCTAGTCTCCTGACATTCTTCCTTTTCATCCAACACGCTTGTCAGTGAAATGTGACTGATGTGAAGCCAGCTCATTGCATGTAACACATCGGAGGTAATTAAAATTGATAATTTAAAGAGTTCACATAAATATGCTAATGGGCTTTATCAATCTTCTCCTTTTATATGTAAATTCTGAAATCCAGATGTTATGCCATTCACAAATCTTACATTTTATGTCTTTGGTTCAAGAAAGGGGCAACAGACAAGCAAATGGGCAAAAATTTGCTTGGCTAGGATGTTGCCATGGAAATTCTTTGACCTCCAGTCAATTAGCCAGTGGTATAAATCCAACAATTAATTATAATGGTCCGAATGGTTGTAATTCTTCTCTGTCTGTTTAAAGCAGGGCATCCTCCAGACCCCATAAATCTCACATTTAAAAAGGTTGAATTTCAACAGACAAAGAAAAGAATGTATTGGAGACGCCAGTACTTGAGGCTGATTGAGAGCTGGGGCCGGTCCAGAACTACACTGGCCATCCAATGCTTCACTTGACTTTTCTGAGCATATCCCACCTCCCAGAGACTACAGAAAGGCTGGGGTTGATAGCCCAGCTCAGTGAAGTGTACTTCGCTCTCCCCTGCAACCCCACCTCCCTCGGTTGAACCTGTCTGTGTCAGTACACAGGAAGATCTCATCAGTACTGTGGCCAAACTGAGCAACTTCGGTCCTCCCTGCAACTGGGCTGTGACAATCTGAGACATCACAGTTGTCATCCCAGTAACGTTGTATTGATCTGACTCAAGAATAAGTGTTAATTGCTCCCTTTCTGAGTTGGAAGGGCTGAGTAGAGATGCAGGACTGAAACTCTCCTCATGAAAATCATGCGTTGAATTAACAGCCTGACATTCGGATGATGAGATTAATTTATGTTCAGAGCAGAAATGCAGCCCTTTTTTATGTCGCCATTCATGGGATGAGAGTCTCTCTGTTTAGACCAGCATGGGTTGCCCATCCCTAATTACGCAGAGGGCAGTTAAGACTCAACCGTATCGCTATGTGTCTGGAGTCACATGTAGACCAGACCAGGTAAGGATAGCCGTTTCCTTTCCAAAGGGCATTAGTGATGGGTTTTTCTGACATTTATGGTGAACCATTCGACACTTAATTCCAGATATTTATGAATTCATCTGCCACGCTGGGATTTGAAACCAGGTCCACAGAACAGTACCTGGATCTCCAGATCAATAGCCCAGTGCCTCCCCAGAAGCTCTGCTGACATTTGCTGAAACTCTTGAGGAGCATATGGGTGAGCTGCATTTTCTGAAGCTTAATGGCAGAACATCAAATCTCTCTCTGTCATCAAATGCTTAATGGAATTTAGAAACAAACAGTTGTGAGAATGTTATGACCCCTGGGGTAAAGCACTGTAAATTGAACACAACTATTCCTGGAGTTGTACAAAATGTGTTAATGTTTTTTAAGGTATGCTAAATATCTCGATTTACCTGATTTTCAGACCAAGGTTGATGAAAAGCATGGAACAGGTTTCTGTATGAAACAAGAATTACTATTTATTTTAAATAATTGTACTATAGATAGAAGTAAACAGATATAAATGGCTGGCTTATACCACTACTAGTAAAAGCAGTAATCCCCTTTGAAATTTCCCCTGACAAACGGATATGGATAAACAAATAGGGAAAATAGATCATTGACAGAGGTAGCGTTCAGTTCAGTGGTGTGTGGGATTCCAATAATGAGATGATCCTTCTTCGGCCAGACAAATCCTTAGTGTTCACTTGTTTTTTTTTTAACAAGAAGAACAGACTGATTGGTGACTGATTCACTTGGAAAATGTCTCTGACTTGTCAGTTCAAAAGTCACAGCCAACAAAATCTCCTGCAGGACAGATGATGGGTTTTCTTCAGGCTTAAACTGACTTTGTTTACTGCAGAGAACAGGCAGCTTCTGCTGAACAACAGTACTCCCTTCTGTGACTTTTCCTGTGTCTCCATAACTTGTTTCGTGTTCCACCCTGCTCAGTTGGCTGTAAACAGCTGCTCAGTCCCTGATTGTCTGCATGTTGCAGGATTCTGTAGCCACAAGAGAAACAGATTTTATAATAGTTACCAAATTCCTTGCTGTGAAATAATGCAGAAATCCTGGTAAATCTTTGTTTCCTAAAGAAATTTCCTTCTCCTTAAAGTTATTATAAACAAAGAAAAAGATATGATGCTTGCAAGTGCCATTATCATCCCAGAATGTTGGGGTCCAGATGAATTATGATTGTGTATTGATCCAATCTGTCGCCATCCTCAAACAGTAATTGGAGGTTGATGTTAGAACTAGAATTCCTACAGTGTGGAAACAGGCCATTTGGCCCAACAAGTCTTCACTGACCCTCCATACCCATTCCCCTACCCTATATTTACTCCTGACTAATGCACCTAACCTACATGTCCCTGAACACTATGGGCAATTTAGCATGGCCAGTTCACCTAACCTGTACGTCTTTGGATTGTGGGAGGAAACCAGAGCACCCAGAGAAAAACCAGACACGGGGAGAATGTGCAAACTCCACACAGACAGTCGCCCGAGACTGGAATTGAAACCCAGCCCCTGTGAGGCAGAAGTACTAACCACTGAGCCACCGTGCCACCGTGCCACCCTTGTTGCCTTGTGATAGCTGCAGGCCTAATGTTGTCCCAATTGTATCATTAATCATGATTATTGCCAAAAATGCCTCCTCACCATTAAGGATAGGGAAATTTAGTAGGCAACAAAGGAGGGAGGAATTAATCTATGAGGAAAAACTGACAAGTAATGCAAAAATGTGCAATAAGAGCTTCTTTAAGTAAATAAAAAGGAAGGCAGAGGTCCAAATAAACATTGGTCCCCTAGAGTAAGATGGGGAACTAATAATTAGGAACCAGGAAATGGCAGGGGTAAAATGGCTTTGCATCATCTTCGTGATAGAGGACAATAATTTCATTCCAAAAATACTGAAGAATCAAGAGGATAACATCAGTGAGGAAGTAAATACATGATCAGTAAAGTAACGTTATGAGTGAACTAATGGCACAAGGGCTGATAAATCCACTGGACCCAATGGGTTGCTCTTTCTGAGTTTCAAGGAAGTAGCTATGAGATAGTGGATGGATTGGTCGTAATCTTCCAGGAATATGTAGATTCTGGTTAAGCACTAATTTATTGGAATGTATTATCCGTATTCAAAAAGGGAGGGAGCTTTCTTGAACTGCTGCAGTCCACGTGGTGTTGGTACACTCACAACTCTAACAGGATTAACGATTACATTCAATACGACTCCTTTTCAGAACTGAGGAGTACATGGCAGTTGGTGATAGTCAGTTAGGTTCTTGTTTGACATGATTTCAGCACTTTTCAATTTTATCCATCCGGAAATAAATGTAATTCTTTTTGTCTGAATGGCCTGATTAACCTGCGTTGCTAATTTTAGTTTGTGCATCGAAGATGATTTTTCCTCATTTCGATCATCCTTTGCCAGGGCAATTCTTGTTCTTCATATTGAAGTGCAACACCTCACCCTCATCGCTATTGGAATTAATTTACCAATTATATCCTCCAAATTTATTCCTGTCCTTTCGTATTCTGGCACAGTTTAACTCAATCGCAACAATGCCCCCTAATATTTTTCCAGATTTCTGAATCTAAAGCATTTGTGTAAACTGTGAATGATAACAGTCCTTGCATGATCTCTGTGACAGACTGAGTAAATATCATTTAACGGTCTTTCTTCTGACCTGTAGATAGCTTCCTGCTCATTTTACCATTTCTCCCCTAAATCCAAACATTCTGACCTTCTTCAATTGGCTACTGCGGGGCATCATAGTGAAAGGACAAAGTGAGGATGCTGCCTGACTGGCTATGCTTTTTCAGCACCACACTTTTTGCATCATCGTGAAAGCCGTTTTAAAATCTATATATATTACATCTACAATGTTACTTTGTCTATGCTTTCCATTACGTCTTCAAATGAATTCACTGAGCTTTCTCAACTATAACCTTCCCTTCCCTTTTGAAATCTGTGCTGACTAGATCTTTTTCCATTACGTCTTTGAGTAACATTTCAATTATCTGTCCAACTGTTAACGTTGATCTAACTGTTTATAGCTCCCAAGGCGATAAGCCGTATCGCTTCTTAAATATAGAAACAATATTAACATAACATAAAGGTAGGGTGTCTACTACAGAGAGCAGCTAAATGGGAATCAATCAGAAGTAGGAAAATGCAAATTTAAAGAAAATACCCCGCGGTATTAACAAGAAATCAATTTTTGATTTTTTGAAAAAGTAATGATTCATGAAACAGCCAGCATTGACCAATCAATTGGCCTAATTATTTTGTTCCTGCCAGTTCCATCCAGTTCTTTTTCTTGAATATGCCAAAATGATTGGAGATCAATGTTTGAAATTGAAATACACAAAATAACACAGTTTTGAATTTAAAAAAATTGATGAACTCTTCATAAATTTTAATAGTTAGGCAGGGTGACAGATTGCCTTCCACCTCATATTGAGGCCTACTCTTCAGAGTTTGGGTGGCAATCGCTGTTGTTATATAAGATATGTGCACAGTAATCACCCACAGATTGCAGTATGACAATGGCTACATCCTCAGTACATGTGGCTGAAGGGGTGAAATTACATCAAATTATATCAAAGTCATTCATAGAAAACCTCCTCATTTTTCTCCCAGTTATGGGACTTTGTAACATCCATCTCAAAGGCCAGACAGAATCCCTTATTCACCATCTCATCTGAAAGACAGCACGGCGCTCCTTTAGTTTTTTATTTACTCATTCATGGGACGAGGGCATCTCTGGCTGAGCCAGAATTTATTGCCCATCCCTAATTGCCCAGAAGGCAGTTAAGAGTCAACCACATTGCTGTGAGTCTTGAGTCAAATAGAGCCAGACCAGGTATCAATGGCAGTTTCCTTCCCTCAGGGGATTAGTGAACCAGATGGGGTTTTCCTTGGTGGTTGTTCATAGTCATTATTAGACTCTTAATCCCAGATTTCTATTGAATTTAAATTCCACCATCTGCCATGGCAGGATTCAAACCTGAGTCCTGAGAACATTACTTGGATCTCTGGATTAACAGTCAAGCAATAATACCACTAGATCATCGTGGATGTAGGTTTGCTTGTTGAGCTGCAAGATGATTGAGCTGAGCTGTTGAGCTGAGCTTCCAGCTCAGCGAGTAAACCTACATCCAAAACCTTAACCTGATGCTACAAATCTTCTCAAAACTCGCTACTAGGTCATTATCTTATGCCCAGTGCTAACCGAAACAATATTGTGGCATATTGAGAGAAAAGAAAAATCCTTTTATAATTTTCTCAAGATAACTCAGTTTTGGCATTCAACTGAGCCTAGGCAACATCCCAATGAATAAATAAAACAGAAGTTCAGGCAAAATGAGGCAGGAAAGAAAGTTAAAGCTAAGCATTCAGTGTTTGTACTGGCAAGCCCAGATTTTCACTGTTCACCTGACAGATAACTGTATCAGGGAACATTGTGAGAAGGTCATTCAGCACTTGAGTATATTCTGTCACAGTACAATTAGATCATGACATATACCTCACATCCATTTTTCCACCTTTAATCCATATTCTTTGATATGCTGACCTTCAAAAAAAAAACAATTTATCGAGGTTAGTCTTGAAAGCTCCACGTAAACACTGGAATCAATGTTTTTTTGAGGTGAGCGTTCCAAATTTCTGCTGTGCTTCGTGTGAGATAATGCTGTTTGTTCTTTGTTTGGAGCAGCATGGTGGCTCAGTGGTTAGCATTGCTGCCTCCCAGCACCAGGGACCCAGGCTCACCTCCACCCTCAGGTGACTGTGCAGAGTTTGCACATTCTCCCCTTGGGTTCCTTGCAGGTGCTCTGGTCTCCTCCCACAGTTCAAAGATGTACAGGTTAGGTGGATTGGCCATGCTAAATTACTCATAGTGTCCAGAGATGTGTAAGCTAAGTGGGTTAGTCATGGGAAATACAACAATAGGGATAGGGGTGAGTCTGGGTGGGATGCTCTTTGGAGGGTTGGTCTCGACTTGATGGGCCTAAAGGCCTGCTTCCACACTGTAGGGATTCTGTGATGCTCAATTTCTGACGAAGATGAAGCCTCCAAATGGCTGTACCATGACTTCCTGAGTTTTTAAACCTCTAAAGGCCAAAATCCTGTTTGTCTTCTTGATGACTTGCCGTGTATGCATGCTGTGTATTTCACATGACAATGAGGAGAGATTTCTACACGCAGAGCATTGTGAATCTTCCAATACAGAGAGCTGTGGATGGTCAGTCGTTCAGTTAATTCTAGATTGAGATTGGTAGTCTTTTTATAAAATTTACTCATAGGATGTGGCATCGCTGACCAGGCCAGGATCTATTGCTGTGGCTCGATGCCCTTGAGAAGGTGGTATTGAGTTGCCTTGTTGAACAGTTGCAGTCTACATGCTTTCGTTTTCATGGAGACAAAGTAACCCAAGTGATAGTGGGAGACAGTGGAAAAGTGATGTTGAGTCTGAAGTTCAGACATAATCTTACTGAATTACCAGAACAGGAGTTGAATGACTTCCTCATGCATTTTATGTTGTTAAGCAGTTCCTTAAAACCTTACCTTGAGAAAACATTTGATCATCTGTCCTAATATGTGGTTAGTGTCAAATTTGGTCTGACTCCACTCTTGGGAAGTGGCTTGGGATTATGTTTTGCATCTGACAGATGCTATATAAATGCACGTTGTTATTGACAAGTTTAACATGTTGCACAACTGAAGAATCTGTTCAGACCCTGGCCACCTGAGGGTGTTGCTGAGTACTGTACATGGCTCCATGGCTTTATGCCAGTAAGTCAGATTGTAATACAAGATTATTATTTCATTCTGTGCCTTAACTCAATTATATTTATATAGCTTCGACCAGAACAGTCTGTCAACAGCATTTCCTGACTGTTGTGCTGTCCTTCTAATATGATGGCTGATTTCCCAGTGTAATTGATATGCCCTTAAAAAACCAGATTTGTTTTTATTTTGTAAAGCTGTATCATGTTAGAAAATAGGTTGCATTTCGAGAAATGATGAGCTTTCTCTTCAACACATTTGGCGCTCAAAAAAAAATCACAGAACCATTACATCTAACAGACCAAAGCGATCAGCCCATTATGCCTGTGATCTCTCTTAGAACTTGATATCCAATTAGTCCCAGTCCCGATCACCCTGTCTCTCACTCTTTCCTCACAGTCTTTGACAAATATTAATTCACCCTATCCCTTTTGACAGTTGTTATTGAATCTGTTTCAACCTTTCGATTAGGGCCAGATGGTGGTGTAGTGGTAATATCAGAGTCGAGAATGTGATGCTGGAAAAGCACAGCATCCGAGGAGCAGGAAAATCGACGTTTCTGGCAAAAGCCCTTCATCTGGAATGATGCTGGGAGTCTCAGGGTGTGGAGAGATAAATTGGGGGGAGGTAGCTGAGAGTACGATAGGTGGACAGGAGGTGGGGGGAATGGTGATAGGTCAGAGAGGAGGGTGGAGTGGATAGGTGGGAAGGGAGATGGATAGGTAGGACAGGTCATGAATGAGGAAATTGGTAAAGTCCACATGGCTGCCCTGGGGTTGGAGGGTCCCGAGGTGGAAGATGAGACGTTCTTCCTCCAGGCTTTGGGTGGTGAGGGAGTGGCGATGGAGGAGACCCAGGACTTGCATGTCCTTGATGGAATGGGAGGGGTAGTTGCAGTGTTCAGCCGGGGGTGGTGGGGTTGGTTGGTGCGGGTATCCCGGAGAGGTTTTCTGAAGCACTCTGCGAGTAGGCGTCCTGTCTCCCCAATGTAGAGGAGACTGCACCGGGAGCAACGGATACAATAAATGACATGTGTGGAAGTGCAGGTGAAACTTTGATGGATGTGGAAGCCTCCTGTGGGGCCTAGGATGGAGGTGAGGGGGTGGAGGGGGGGAATATGGGCGCAGATTTTGCAATTCCTGCGGTTGCAGGGGAAGGTGCCAGGAGGGGAGGGTGGCTTGTTAGCAGGCGTGAACCTGACCAGGTAGTCACAGAGGGAACGGTCTTTGCGGAAGGCGGATTAGGGTGGGAGGGAAATATGTCTCTGGTGGTGATGGAAATGGTGGTGGATGATGTGATTTTTATGGAGGTTGGTGGGTTGGAAGGTGAGGACTGGGGTGTTCTGTCCTTGCTGCGGTCGGAGGGGTGAGGTTCAAGGGCAGAGGTGCAGTAAGTGAATAAGATGTGTTAGAGGACATTGTCGACCACATGGGAGAGAAAATTACAGCCTTTAAAGAGGGAGGCCATCTGGTGTGTTCTGTGGTGGAACTAGTCCTCCTGGGAGCAGATACTATAAAGGCGGAAGAATTGAGAATAAAAGATGGTATTTTTGCAAGAGGCAGAGTGGGAAGAGGTGTAATCCAGGTAGCTGTGGGAGTCCGTGGGTTTGTAGAAACTGTCAGTGTTGAGTCCGTCACCATTGATGGGAATGGAGAGGTCCAGGAAGGAGAAGGACGTGTCTGAGATGGTCCAGGTAAATTTAAGGTCGGGGTGGAATGTGTTGGTGAAATTGATGAACTGCTCAATCTCCTCGCGGGAGCACGGGGTGGCGCCGATGCAGCCATCAATGTAGCGGAGGAAGAGGTGGGGAGTGGTGCCGGTGTAACTGTGGATGATGGACTGTTCTACATAGCCGACAGAAACAGGTATAGCTGGGGCCCAGACGGGTGACCATGGGTACTTCTTTTGTCTGGAGGAAGTGGGAGGATTCGAAGAAGAAATTATTGAGGGTGAGGACCAGTTCAGCCAAACAAGTGAGAGTGTCAGTGGAAGGGTACTGGTGGAGATGTTGGAAGAGGAAGAAACGGAAGCTTTGCAGGCCCTGGTCATGGCAGATGAAGGTGTATAGGGACTTGATGTTCATGGTGAAGATGAGGCGTTGGGGACTGGGGAAACGGAAGTCTTGGAGGAGGTGGAGGGCATGGGTGGTGTCCCGAATGTATGTGGGGAGTTCCTGGACTAGGGCAGATAGGACAATTTTGAGGTAGGTGGAGATGAGTTCGGTGGGGCAGGAGTCGGCTGAGATGATAGGTTGGCCGGGGTAGTCAGGCTTGTGGATCTTGGAAAGGATTTAGAATTGGGCAGTGGGAGGTTCCCGGACTATGAGGTTGGAAGCTGTGGGTGGGAGATCTCCTGAGGTGATGAGGTTCTGTATGGTCTGGGAGATGATGGTTTGGTGATGGGGAGTGGGGTCATACGGGGTGTCCAGGTGGATGGGGTGTGTTGGAGGCGGGCGAAGGGATCCTTGGAGGGTGGGCAGGAATCTTGATTGAAAAGGAGGTGACGGAAGAAGTGTTTGTCGCGACTATGCACGTTGAATTTGTTGATCAGTGAATGGAGGGGGAATGAAGGTAAGGCCTTTCCTGAGGACTGATCGTTCGTCCTCAATGAGGCGGAGGTCTGGGGGTATGGTGAAAACTTGGCAGGGCTGGGAACTAGGACCTGGTATAGGGCTGGAGCTGGGAGTGAGGCCGGAGCCTGTAACTGGAGTGGGCACAGTAGTGGAGGGACCGGGGGTGACGTCATTTACGGGAGTGAGGCTCACTCCGGGGTTCGGTGGGGTGGAGGTGGTGACTGTGGGATCTGCGGGGTGCGTGTCAGTGGTGTTCAGGTGAGTGGTGTCAGTGGGGGCGGAGGTGGTTGCGATGACAGCAGCTGCGGGGGAGGAAGTGACAGGGCGCGCAGCTCTGGTGATGTTGTCGGTGGCGGAAGTGATGAAACACGTGGTGTAGGTGATGACGTAGGGGGCGGAAGTGGCTGCAGCAGCCGTGAAGGGGGCAGAATATCAGTACACAGAACCAGAGAAAGGATACAGCAGAGAAGGGGGCCATTTGGCCAGTCTTGTCTATGCCGACCCACGGACACCCAGATGCCCTTTCTAATCCCATCTCCCTGACCATGGTCCACAGCTCTACGGCAGTTAAGGTGTAGATCCAGGCACGTTTTCGAAGGGGTTAGGGTCTCTGCCTCCACAACCAATGCAGGCAGTGAATTCCAGAACCCACTGCGCTCTGCATAAAAAGAACTTTCCTCATGTCCCTGAAATAACTCCACAAGAGCCAGCATCCCATCACCAAGTCACACTTCGTTTGCATATGCATAGATCTTGACACTGGTCCAGCCCCTCAGAGCCAGCTCTCAGAGTGAGCAGAACCTCTGACACTCCTGTTTATACCTGTCAAGCCAGGGCTCCCTGATTGGACCAACTTAACAGTCCCAATCAAGGAACTCATATTCTATGAGGTCTGCCTGGCTAACCTCATTAATATCACTGCAGTCTCCTCTAATCCTTGTACCACATGGTGGCTCAGTGGTTAGCATTGAGCTCCAGGAACCTGGGTTCAATTCCAGCCTTTGGTGACTGTCTGTGTCGGGTTTGCATATTCTGCGTGGATTTCCTTCAGGTGAACTTGCATCCTTCTACGGACCAAAGGTGTGCAGGTCAGGTGGATTGGCTGTGCTAAATTTTCAGCAGTGCTCAGGGATGCGCAGATTAGGTGGGTTAGCCATGGGAAATGCAGAGTTACAGGGATAGGGTAGGGGCTGGGGGTGAGTGGGATGCTCTTTGGAGGGTTGGTGTGTATTCAATAGGCCAAATGGCTTCTTCCACACTGTAGAGATTCCATGACCCAGAGAAATGCTGTGGGGGTAATGGGACTAAATCCAGATGGTGGAATTTAATTTCAGTTAACAAATCTGGATAATGAATAAATAAAGCTACCCTCTGTAATTAGTAAAAGACCTTGTGGCTAGTCTCTTAGTGACTGGTGGTGGTTTAGCCTGAAGGTCACCCTGTCTCATGTGGGGGGAGGGATTGAGATGGAGAGTCCTTCATGGTAACTTTAGGCAATGCAGAAATTGAACCCATGCTATTGGTCACTCTGCGTTGTAAGGTCATCCCAATAATTAACCAGCCTCCACTCTCTGTAATTGATAATGTCATCTGGTTCACTTTGGGCCTGACACAATCCTTACTGAGTCTAGCGTCCCTTAGACTCCAGAGCTCAAGAAATGTGGTTGACTCAAAACAGCCCTCCAGTCCTAACAGCCTGGAGAGTTCAAGGGCAGTTAGGGATGAAAACCAGTGCTGGCCTTGCCACAGAAAGAATGAAAAAAATGAAAAGCATCTCATTTCAATATATTTTAAACAAAAAATCGCCTTGCCTTTTGTCAATTATTTCCAATCTGTGTCTTCCAGGCACAAGATCCAACATTCCTATTTGTATCAAGTCCTTTTATGATTCTAGAGTTTTCTCCCAGAGACTCTGGGAACAAAGCTGTTGTGAATCTTGATTATTTGCTGTGTGAGCAAAAGTTGACAGCATTCTTAAAAATAACATGTACCAAAAATAACAAGAATGAGTGACACATGCTGACAGCGTCAGATTTAGCTTCCATTCGTAATGACACTGCTCTGCTGAGCTCTCTGTTTAAACAGAATACAGACACAACTTTGAGGATTAGGATCGAACGTGCTGGAGACTGGATGAAATACAACTGTAGCCTGCCTCCCAGGTCAAGTGGGAAACATCAGTTTTTCTTATCTGCGTTCCTCCCGTGCTGTCATCTCACAGATAGCATCGCTCTGACCCTAGAGGGAGCTGCTGTACAGAGAGAGAGCGAGAGCAAAAGGGAACTGGCAGGTGTTGAACATAACTGAGCCATTTTGTGTGGACACTGCAGATTACTCATTGTGTCCTACCCGATAGACCACTCCAAACTCCAATACCACACCTCTCATTGTTGAGCTATTAACCCATATGAGCTGGACTACAACTAGGCTATGGGCCGAGTAAGGGGCAGTGGTAGTAGTGCAGGTAAAGTGCATTTTTGGCCAAATAGACCAGATAAACTCAATGACCTCTTCAATCTGTACGATTCTAGGATAGGACCATAAGACATAGGAGCAGAGGTATGCCATGCAACCCATTGAGTCTGCATTGCTGTTCAGTGTGATTGTGGCTGATCTGATCATCCTCAAATCCACTTTCCTGCCTTTCCCCATAAGTCTTGATTCCCTCACTGATTAAAAATCTCACTTAGGGGCAGCACAGTGGCTCAGTGGTTAGCACTGCTGCCTCACAGCGCCAGGATCCCAGGTTAGATTCCAGCCTCGGGTGACTGTGTGGAGTTTGCACATTCTCCCAATGTCTGCGTGGGTTTCCTCCGAGTGCTCTGGTTTCCTCCCACAATTGAAAGATGTGCAGGTTAGGTGAATTGGCCAGGCTAATTTGACCATAGTGTTCAGGGATATGTAGGTTAGGTGCATTAGTCAGGGGTAAATGTCGAGGTGCGGGTGCGATACTTTTCAGAGAGTTGTTGTGGACTTGTTGGGCCTGTTTCCTCACTGTAAGGATTCTAAGAATCTATCTCAACCTTGAATGTACAATGACCCAGCCTCAACAGCCCTCTGTGGTAAAGAATTCCACAGATTCACTATTATCTGAGAGAAGAAATGCCTATTCATCTCTGTCTTAAATATGTGAGATTATACCCTCTGGTCCTGGACTCTCCCGCATGGGGAAACAATCTTTCCATATCTATTCTGTCAAGTTCCCTCTTGGTATGTTTCTATATTGTCGCCTCTCATTCTTCTAAACGCTGCTGTGCAGAAATATCCAACATCCTAAAGCACTTAAGTAAATTGAGCTCAGAGAAGCATAGAATCCAAGAGGAGGCGTAGACTAATCGGCCTTTTGTCCCTCCTCGACCAGTCAATATCATTATGGCTGGTCCTTTACTTCGATGCCATCTTCCTATTTTCTCCCCATTCACCTTGATGCCTTTGAAATCTAAGCTAGGCCTCTGAGGGTTTCTTTTCTCTTTATACATTCACACAATGTCAGTATCACTGGCTAGACCAACGTTTATTCCCCAGCCATAATACCTGGGCAGTTAAGAGTCAACCACATTGCTATGGGCCAGGAGTCACTTGTAGGCCAGACGAGATAACAACGGTAGATTTCCTTCCCGAAAGAACAGTCGTAAAGGAGATGGATTTTATTCCCAACAATCAACTAAATTCCAGATTTTCTGTTGAATTATATTAAATTCCACCATCTGCCACAGTGCGATTCAAACTCAGGTCCACTGTGGTAGTCGATTGATATTCTAGCAATAAGGAGAAAGTGAGGACTGCAGATGCTGGAGATCAGAGCTGAAAAATGTGTTGCTGGAAAAGCGCAGCAGGTCAGGCAGCATCCAAGGAGCAGGAGAATCGATGTTTCGGGCATAAGCCCTTCTTCAGGAACACATTTTTCAATTCTAGCAATAATACCACTTATCGATCACCTCCCTTAGAGAATGCCACAGGTTCACTGCTCTTTGAGTAAAGAAATCTTTCCTCATCTCAGTCCTAAATGGACAATCCTGAGATTGTCTCCTTGTTTCAGCTCAGGTGTGATGGTCTTCCAAGGGTCAACAGCCTCTCCTCTGACCTGCACACCCTCCAGGAACAGTCATTTGGATGAGGATATGAAGTGAGTTAGTGTGCAGGAAACGCAATGAATGAGCTAATCTCACACAAATCAGCCCGCCACAGAATTGCATTTGTTCTCCCATTTCTCCTTTACTGCAATTAAAATTACAAAATAATTTTTTTTTCTTAAACCTTGGATGGCAGAGATAAGTTAATAATTTATCTGATAACTACTTTTCATGTGCTTTGGCAGACTTCAAAAGGTTTGGATTCTTGTGTTGTGGTCTTGGTCTGAGCTCTTGTATGTGGTATGTTCGATGTTTGATGTCCGACACAGTTTATGACTGTTCCACTTGTACTTACAAGTACAGAGAGAGAGAGAGAGAGAGAGAGTTTGAAGGGAGATGTATGATTAGCTGCACTGTGAGACACCCTCGTGTCTCAATCGGATTTAAATCCTCAACAGCTGGACTGAAAATCTCCATCGGTATCCCCTGTTGAAAGAGACCAGGCTCCTCCGGCTGTCATTTCGCAGAGGATTAACTCCAAATCTCAGTAGTGCAAATCAGACGTAGGAAAGGCAGTGAGTGATGGGGAACAGGTTCGTGCTTATACTTCTCCAAGCAGTTGCTGCCATGCTAGGCAGAGGCTTCCTCACAGATTGGTCTTCCCCAATGAGTGTCTGATCATCTTCTAAGAACATTAATACAGAACATTACAACGCAGTACAGGCCCTTTGGCCCTCAAAGTTGTGCCGACCTGTGGAACCAATCTGAAGCCCATTTAACCTAGACTATTTCATTCTCACCCATATGCCTATACAATGAACATCTAAATGCCCTTTAAAGTTGGCGAGTCTATTATTGTTGCAGGCAGTGTGGGCGGCACGGTGGCACAGTGGTTAGCACTGCTGCCTCACAGCGCCAGAGACCCGGGTTCAATTCCTGCCTCAGGTGACTCTCTGTGTGGAGTTTGCACGTTCTCCCCGTGTCTGTGTGAGTTTCCTCCGGGTGCTCTGGTTTCCTCCCACAGTCCAAAAATGTGCAGGTTAGGTGAATCGGCCATGTTAAATTGCCCATAGTGTTAGGTGAAGGGGTAAATGTAGGAGAATGGGTCTGGGTGGGTTGCGCTTCGGCGGGTCGGTGTGGACTTGTTGGGCCGAAGGGCCTGTTTCCACACTGTAAGTTATCTAAATCTATCTAAATCAGTGTGCTCCATGCCCCTACTACTCTCTGAGTCAAGAAACTACCTCTGACATCTGTCCTATATCCATCACCCCTCAATTTAAAGCTATGTCCCCTCGTGCTAGCCATCACCATCCTAGGGCAAAGGCTCTCACTGTCCAACTTATCTAACTCTCTGATTATCTTACATGTCTCAATTAAGTCACCTCTCAAACTTCTTCTCTCTAACGAAAACAGCCTCAAGTCCCTCAGCCTTTCCTCGTAAGACCTTCCCTTCCTCCCCTCCGACTAGGCAACAGCCTAGTAAAGCTCCTCTGCACACTTTCCAAAGCTTTCACATCCTTCCTAGAATGTGGTGACCAGAACTATATGCAATACTCCAAGTGCAGCTGCACTAGAGTTTTGTACAGCTGCAGCATGATTTCATGGTTCCGAAACTCAATCCCTCTACTAATAAAAACTAACACACCATATGCCTTCTTAACAACCCAATCAACCTGAGTGGCAACTTTCAAGGATCTATGTACTTGGACATCAAGATCTCTCGACTCATCTACACTACCAAGAATCTTACCATTAGCCCAGTACTCTGCATTGCATTAGGGAGAAAGTGAGGTCTGCAGATGCTGGAGATCAGAGCTGAAAATGTGTTGCTGGAAAAGCGCAGCAGGTCAGGCAGCATCCAGGGAACAGGAGAATCGACGTTTCGGGCATAAACCCTTCTTCAGAAGAATCCCTTCCTGAAGAAGGGCTTATGCCTGAAACGTCGATTCTCCTGTTCCCTAGATGCTGCCTGACCTGCTGCGCTTTTCCAGCAACACATTTTCAGCTCTGCATTGCATTACTCCATTTGCCACCTCCCAGCCCAGCTCTGCAGCTTATCTATGACCCTCTATAACCTCCAACATTCTTCATCACTATTCACGACTCTACAGACCTTAGTGTCATCCACAAATTTACTAACCCATCCTTCTATGTCCTCATCCAGGTCATTTATATGAATGACAAACAACAGTGCATCCAAAACAGATCCTTGAGTTACCCGACTTGTATCTGAACTCCAAGATGAACATTTCCCATCAACCACCACCTTCTTTCAGGCGAGCCAATTTCTGCTCCAAACCACTAAATCACCCTCAATCCCATACCGCCGTATTTTGTGCTAAAGTGTACTGTGGGGAACCTTATCAAATGCCTGACTGAAATCCATATACACCACATCAACTGCTTTCCGCTCATCCACCTGTTCAAAGAGCTCAATAAGGTTTGTAAGGCACGACCTACCCTTCACAAAACCGTGTTGACTATTCCTAATCAACTAGTTCCTGTCTAAGTGATTATAAATCCTATCTCTTATAACCTTTTCTCACACTTTACCCACAACCGAAGTGTGGCTAGCAGGTCTATAATTTCCAAGGTTGTCTCTACTCCCCTTCTTGAACAGAGGAACCACATTTGCTATCCTCCAGTCTTCTGGCACTATTCCTGTAGACAATGACGACATAAAGATCAAAGCCAAAGGCTCGGCAATCTCCTCCCTACCTTCACACGTTCAATGATTCCTGCTGGTCACAAAAAAGAGTGAGTCAATAATGTCTCAGTCGTAGACATTATTACCCCTGTAAACACAGACTTTATTATCCCAATAAACCTTTATACTTTATCCATCTGGAGTCTTCCCATCAGTCTACTCTCGATCATCAGTAAAGTGATGAAAGATGTCATCAACAGGGCTATCAAGCAGCAGCTGCTCAGCAATAACCTGCTCAGTGATGTCCAGTTTGGGTTCCTCAGCTCCTGACCTCATTACGGCCAAGGTTCAAACACGGACAAAAGAGCTGAATTCCTGAGGGGAGGGGAGAGTGACAGCCCTTCACATCAAGGCTGCATTCGACTGAGTGTGGCATCAGGGAACCCTAGCAAAACTGGAATCAATGGGTATCAGGTGGCAAACTCTCTAGTGGTTGGAGTTATACCTGACACATAAGAAGATGGTTGTGGTTGTTGGAGGTCAGGTATCTCAGCTCCAGGACATCTGTGCAGGAGTTCCTCAGGGTAGTGTCCTAGACCCAATCATTTTTATCTGTTTCATCAATGTTTCATCATAATGGCAGAAGTGGGGATGTTCACCGATGACTGCACAATGTTCAGCACCATTTGCAACTTTTCAGATACTGAAGCAATCCATGTTCAAATGCAGCTTAAAAATGTGTTGCAGGTCAGGCAGCAGCAAGAGAAGGAGAATTGACGTTTCGGGCATAAGCCCTTCCTGAAGAAGGGCTTCCTGAAGAAGGGCTTATGCCCGAAACGTCGATTCTCCTGCTCCTTTGATGCTGCCTGACCTGCTGCGCTTTTCCAGCAACACATTTTTAAGCTCTGATCCCCAGCATCTGCAGTCCTCACTTTCTCCATGTTCAAATGCAGAAAGATCCAGGCATGGGTTCAAGTGGGCAAGTAAAATTTGTGCCACACAAATGCCAGGCTATGACCATCACCAGTAAGAGATAATCTAACCACTGCGCCTTGACATTCAGTGGCATTACCATCACTGAATCCCACACTATCAACATCCTGGGAGTTATCATTGATCAGAGACTCAACTGGACTCACCACATAAACATAATGGTTACAAGAACAGGTCAGCGGCTAGGACTACTGTGGTGAGGAACTCACTTCCTGACTCCTGAAAGCCTGTCCACCATCTACAAGGCACAAGTCAGGAGTGTGATGGAATACCCCCCACGTGTCTGGATGGGTGCAGCTCCAACAACACTCAAGAAGCTTGACACCATCCAGGACAAAGCAGCTGTTTGATTGGCACCACATCCACAAACATCCACTCCCTCCACCACCGATGCTCAGTAGCAGCAGTGTGTACTACCTACAAGATGCACTGCAGAAATTCCTGACAATCACAATGATTTCATGGTCATCGTTAGACTTTTAATTCTAGATTTTTATCAAATACATTTACCATGGTGGATTAAAATATCTCCAGTGATGTTGGTTGAAGAAATAAGTATAGGCCAGGACACCAGAGAACACTGGCTTTTGAAATAGTTGTTGTGGAATCTCAGACATCCCCTGGTGGACAGGGCATTGGTTGAGAGCAGTATCTCTGGCAGTGCAGCACTCCCTCAACCTAGACACATTCCACAGAGGCTGAACGTCTCCAACTGTCTCTGTGTTTGTTTCAGATTTCCCGCGTCCAGGGTATTTTGCTTTTATCACAGGGAGGGTCAGCCTGGGTTGGCTGCTCCAACTCTCTGGATGGAGAGGGGTTTCCCATTGAAAGCTGGCTAACACGAGAGGTGGGGGAACAGGGGAGACAGGGGAGAGAAAGGAGGAAATGCTTGTCTATTCACTTTTTAAAAATGCTGGTATTGGGTCAGTCTCACAGCTATTGAAACCTTTCAAACAAACCTTCGCAGTTACTATTGTCGATGGTTAATTAACCTGTATGTGTCGATAATGTTCCTTTAACAGACAGACAAGTGAAGCATTCACAGTCACAACAGCCACAAACACTTGTCCAGATGTTGTTTCTGTCTGGCAGTCAGGTGTACGTATCGATTCGAATGGCTGGGCCCAGATTTCCATCTCCCTATGGCTGACTCTCGGAAAGGATTGTTTAATGTGTTGTCTTCAACTTGTTTCACAGCTGCTGGAGTGTTTTATGGTTGATTGAGTATTGTTTTGAAGCACAGTCGGTGTTGTTTTGCATCAGATACAGAAGCCAATTTGTGCATAGCAAGCTCCCAAAGCTAGTAATTATGGTAACAAGTGGGTAAGCTGTCTCGAGCGATGTTTGTTGAGGGGTAACTATTGGTCAGGTCACTGGGAGAAACTGCCCTATTATACTTTAGTCAGTTCCCACATCCAACTTTCAGATCAGTCAGGGCCTCCATTTGATGACTCATCATGCTAGAGTCAGAGTGTGGTACTCATATACAGATGTAGTAACAGGTATACTGCACACACACAGACACACAACACAGACACGAATACACAGTCAGGCACACTCAAACACACACGCACCACACACACAACACAGATACACACACTCATATATATCCCACTCCCTTTGAAATAAAGGCCAATATTCCACTTGCTTTCCCTACTAATCACTGAGGGTGAATGCAGCGGTATTGACATTTTCAGCTGTCTGACATTTGCTGGAAAACAGGTTTGGAGCTGGCCAGTCTGTAATATGTGCTGCCTTATCAATATAGGCCTGATCCACTCAAACTGCAGGGGAATAGGAAAGCCACAATCCCAGTAATTGTTATGACCATTGCATGATTTTGTATTTAATTAGTACTGGCACATAATTGGCTCATGGTTAATTAATCCAAGTGCCTTGACTCCTCGTGCAGACGAATTTGTACTTTGTCTCTTTGTAAGATCTTCAAGGCTTGTGTTTGATATTTGGATGAAACACAGTGTGATTTCTTTTTGACAATTGTACTGCCAAGCAATGTTAGAGCAGGAGTGAAAGCCTCGATTAATATTGCCAAACTCATTAAATGTTAACGGAAAAACGCACCAGCTCAGCTAAAGGCCCAGGACAAGTTGTCAAACAATGACTGGTGGTGTCTCCCTGAGATGTCATCTTCACTTTCCAGTCTCTAGAAACACTTCAAACGAAAAGTGATGAAAATTTCTCATCACAGACTGAAGCGGTTCAAAATCAAGGTCAATAACTACCTTCTCCATGAGTGACAGAGGTGAATAGTTGGACCACATCTTACAAAGAATTACATAAAATTGAGCCATTGAGCCAATTGGTCTAAGCCTTTTGGTCCACACGAGTCACCTTTTCATTTAGTTTACCAACCTTTCCACCATATCTATCTGCTCCTATCTCTTTCATATGATGTTATTCACCTCAATCACCTCATGGGATAGCTACTTCCACATGCTCACCCCACTTTGGGTAGATAGGTTTCACCTGAATTCTCTGCTGGATCGGGCTATCTTCGGAACATTGGCTCAAAGAAAGGCCATTAAGCTTTCTCCACCTCTCATTAAGATCATGGCTGACCATCCATATCAATGCTTTTTCCACACACTGTCCCCATATTCCTTTACTGCTATTGCAAGGTAGGGTGCCAATCGCCTCTGTCTAATGTGTCTGGGGCAGTATGGACCATGCATTGGCCTAGTGGTATCATCGCCAGGCTGTTATCCTGAGACCCCAGATAATGTTCTGTGGACTTGGGCTTGAATCCTGCCATGGCAGATGGTGGAATTTGAATTCAATACAAACAGTATTGAATGAAGAGTCTAACAATGACCATGAATCCATTGTTGATTATTGGGGGGAAAAATAAACATCTGGTTCACTAGTGTCTTTTAGGGGAGGAAACTGCCATCCTTACCTGGTCTGGCCTACACGTGACTCCAGACTGACAGCAACATGTTTGACTCTTAACTGCCCCCTGGGCAATTAGGGATGGGCAATAAATGGTGGTCGAACCAATGACACCCTCATCTCCTGAATGAGTAAAGGATAAAAAGTGCAGGCAGCTATGGACTGCCAGTGCTTGACCAAGAGCATGGCTGGGCTTTAATGATGGTCCTAGTGTGAGGGATCCTGAGAAGACCCAACACTGGCTCATACTTATGCCTGTGGCAAATACATAGGGGTAGGGTGCACAGGTTTGGAAGTTCGGAAAGATTGGGTGAGAAAACTCAGGCTTGCAGAGAGAAACCCTTCATGAAATTTGCCAAAATTGACACATATTAAATTTCTGGTGAGATTCAGCCCAATGTCTCATTCACAAATCCAAGACTGACTATGTCCACTGAGAGTTGATTAAGCGTGGTGCTGGAGAAAGCACAGCAGGTCAGGCAGCATTCAAGGAGCAGGAGAGTGGACGTTTCATCAGGACTGGAGAAGGGTCCTGCAGGAACCATTGACTCTCTTGCTCCTCAGATGCTGCCTGACCCGCTGTGCTTTTCCAGCGCAACACTTTATCAACTCTGACTCTCCAGCATCTGCAATCCTCACTTTCTCCTATGTCCAGTGAGGGCATTATTATCCAAGTGCTTATTTATCAAATATTTTATGACATACTCTAGCAATTTCCCGACTATTGATGTGAGGCTTCATGACATTCTCTTCCCCTCCCTTCTAAAATAATGGAATGACATTTATGGTTTCAAATCCACAAATATTATTTCAGAATGTATAGAGTTCTGGAAGTGATCACCAAAGCCACCAATGGGGCCTCAGTGTCACCCCCAGGACCTTACCATGAAGTGTATAAGTTCTTCGGGGTAAAGGGATCAAAGAGTATGGGGAGAAAGCGGAGGCAGGTGACTGAGTCGGATGACCAAACGTGATCATTTTGAATGGGGGAGCAGGTTTGAAGGGCCGAAAGGCCTACTCCTCCTGTTTTCTATGCGAATGAGGAGGTGATTGCATGACTCGTGATTTGCATTCTGTTTTGGACAGAGAGTGTGTGTTTGTGCCTGTGTGCATGCGTGTGTGTGTGTGTATATGTATGTGTGCGTGCGTGTGTGTGTGTGTGTATATGTGTGTATATGTATGTGTGCTTGCGTGTGTGTGTGTGTGTGTGTGCTTACTTGTGTGTTGCGTGCATGTGTGTTTGGTTGCCTGTATGTGTATGTATGCGTGTGTATGTGTACATGCTTGGTGTGTGTGTGTGCGCGTGTGAGACCACTACCATCCGATCAAAAGCCTTTCATAATTTTTAAGATTTCTTTTGGGTCGCTCTCTAGCCTTTCCTAAAGAAAATTGAGCCAAAGACTGATCAACCTTGCTTGTATCAAAGTTTGATTTTCTCCCTCGTTATAGTTATATAGAAAGGGGGCATTCCAAAACATTCTCTTTAATTATGGAAATATATTCACAATCACTGAGCAGATTAAAATGGCAGCATTTCAAAAAACAGGCTTAGAGCTCAGAGAGCTTTTCTTTTCTTGGTTTGATATCTTCCCTCCTCATATGATGAAAGGAAAAGTTGAATCCACAGATGAAAAAGAAGAAGGTCCTTTGAAGTCCCGCAGTTTGTGTTTAATTCGAAGGTACATGGTTAACTGACAAGAGACATTAATGAGCATTACCCTGGTGATACTGTGAAGTAACTGTGAGCTTTCTTAAAGACATTTTCCTCTGATGTACTGCTCCAGGCAGTACTTTATTTCTTGTTCAGTATTCCTTCCTTATCTGTTTGACATACCCCTTTTTTTGACTCATTCACTACTCCTGCATGGCCACACACCTCTATTCTTCCTTTGTCCCATGGATACTCCACAGTGATTGCAAGCTCACAATTGATAAGTACATTATGGTGACATATTCACGTCTAGGTTTTAACCAGCACAGAAACGGATTATGAAACAGCCTAGAAGAAACCAACGGGAGTAGGCCATTCAGCCCTTCAAGGCTGCCCTGCTACTCATGGCTGATCAAGCCTGTTCCTGCTTCCACATGTTTGATCCCTTTACCCCAAAAACTACATTTGTCTGTTTCTTGCGAACATTTAATGCTTTGGTAAGAACCACTTGCAATGGTAGAGAATTCCACATGCCATTCAGTCCATTAAACCCACACTCTTCATTGATGCATCTTTCACATGAGAAACTTTGAGGTTGCACAGTAGAAAACTTCTTTTTAAATCAGCCTAACCAGAGATAGTTACACACCTCTGAAGCAGGTGGACTTGAACCCAGAGGCAGTTCAGAGTCAGGGACACTACCACTGTACCACAGAAGCTCTCAGGGTAGAGCCTCGCCCTAATTTGTTAATGGGGACCCTGTGACCTGGATAAGCATTAATGATAGAGCAGGTATCACACGCAGCCTGCCCAGAGTCAGCCTTGGCTCTGAGTGAATACAATTGAAGGCTTTCTCTTCATTGTAAAAGGATTTCATCATTTCAATCGCTTCAGATTATTACGCTAGTGATTCAGTGTTCTTCAGTGGTGAGTGCATGAGAGCACATTTCCAATGGGGAAATTATTGTAATGTATTTCAATGCTAATCACTGTAATGGTCAAATCACCTTTCCAAGACTGAGGCCTTTAATCAATCTCTGCAGTAAAACACATCGAACTTAGAATATAGTGTTCAATGAGTAAAACTGAAGGAATGTTTAGTTTTGTATTTCAAAACCTGCCAGTGAAAGAATTCCAAGAGCAGAAAGATTTATTTTGGCTCTCTACTAAGATTCTGGTTCCTTGCAGGGGCTATGTCCTATGTGTCCCAATAAAATGGATCCGAAGCCAGTGGTCAGACTTCACTTGGAGCACTCTCATCAGATTTGGTTGCCACACCTTCTATCTTAGAGGGCATACAACGTAGGTTTATAAGCATGAAACCTGGACTTCAGGGGTTAGGATATGAGGAGAGATTATACCAATTAGGTCTGTATTCTCTGGAATTTAGAAGGTTAAGGGTGGTCTGATCAAAGTGTTCAAGACATTAACAGGAAAAGGTAGGGTAGATGAACTATTTTCACTGGTTGGCGATGCTAGAGTGAGGGCATACAGTTTGAGAATTAGGGCCAGACCGTTCAGGAGAGATGTTAGGAAGCACTTCCACACAGAGTGGGAGATGTTTGGAACTCTCTTCCACAAATGGTAATGGACACTGGATCAGTTGTTAGTTTTAAATCTGGGACAGAAAAAAATTTTGTTATATAAAGGCGTTATGGGAACAGAAACAGAAATTGCTGGAGGAACTCAGCAGCTCTGGTAGTATCTGTGGGACGAAAGCAGAGTTTCTGTTTCGAATCTGATGACTCTTCATCAGAACTGACAGTAGCTCATAAAAAGTGGTATTGGTGCTGAAGTTGGGGGTGAGAGAAGGGGGTGGTAATGGGGGAGGACAGGTGAGCAGGTAGGTGGCGACAGAGTCCAGAGTGAGTGAGATGTGAAGGGGGTTAGGGTAAAACCTAAAACCCACTGGCTCCCACATTATCTGGACTGTATATCCTCACACCCTGCTTCCTGTAAGGACCCATCTCTGTCGCATCTATTCTTATAATGCCACCTTCCATGGGGAATCCTCAGAAATGTCCACTTTTTCCTCAAATGAAGATTTCCCATTACCATAGTCAACAGGACCCTTAGCCATGTTTAACCCATCTCCAGCACTTCAGCCATCACCCCTTCCCTTCCCTTCCACAACAATGATGAGGTTCCCCAATTCTCACCTACCATCTCACCATATTCTGCATCCACATGATCATAAGTCACCATTTCGGCCATCTCCAGCGAGATGCCACCACCAGGCACACATTCCCCTCCCCTCCCTTGTCAGCATTCCACAGGGACTATTCCCAGCAAGACATCCTGATCCACTCCTCCTCCACTCCCAAAACCCCCTCACACCTTCATGTCACTTTGGAATGCTATTGGTGAAGGTGTAACACCTGCCCGTTTACTCCCTCCGTCTTCAGTATCCAAGGCCCCAGCCACACTAACAGGTGAAGCAGCGATTTACCTGTACTTCACTCAATCTAGTCTCCTGTAATACCTGCTCACAATGTGGTCTTCTCTGCACTGGGGAGATGAAATGCAGACTGGGTGACAACTTCACAGAGCACTTTCCCTCTATCCATAAAAATGACCTTGAGCTTCCAGTTGCGGCCACTTTAACGCATCACCCTGTTCCCTGACCAACAACTCTGTCGCAGGCTTACTGCCGTGTTTCATGAAGCTCAGCCCAAGCTGGAAGAACAACATTACAGTTTCCACTTGGAGACTCTGCAGCCTTCTGGGACTCAACATCAAGTTCAATAACTTTGGAGCATGATTCTAGCCTACTATATTTTATGACCCACCTCACATCCTTATGACAAGGGCTGCTTTTGGAATATCTACTCTTAACACTCATTATCACTCACTCAACTGCACTTTTGTCTTGCCTTAATATCAGCAATTCCCTTGTCTCCCTTTCATATCTCTCACTCTCTGTGCTTCATCTCCACCTATCCATTCAAATTTCCTACCCCTTACAACTTAAGCATAAATACCACCTTTTCCTCACGGCTATCAATTCTAATGAAGTGTCACCTGACTGAAAAGTTATCTCTTGTTTTCTCTCCAGAGATGATACCAGTCCTGCTGAGAGTTTCTCCAGCAATTTCTGTTTTTGTTTCAGATCTCCGGCATCTGCAGTTATTTGTTTTATTAAGGCGTGAATGGGAAAAATTTGGCCTCAGATCAGCCGTGATCTCATTGAACATTGGACCAGGTTTGAGGGGCTGAACGTCAAGATTAGAGTAGTGCTGGAAAAGCACAGCATGTCAGGCAGCATCCGAGGAGCAGGAAAATCGACGTTTTGGGCAAAAGCTCTTCATCAGGCCTTTCACTCTTGACTCTAATCTCCAGCATCTGCATTTCATCTCCCTAGTGCAGAGGAGACCACGCTGTGACTCTTGACTCTAATCTCCAGCATCTGCAGTGCGCACTTTCGCCTTGAGGGGCTGAATGGCCTACTCCTGTTCCTATGTTCCTAAAATATTGGAAGGATGTTGTCGAACTTGAAAGGGTTCAGATAAGATTTACAAGGATGTTGCCAGGGTTGGAAGGTTTAAGCTAAAGGGAAAGGCTGGATAGGCTGGGGCTGTTTTCTCTGGAGCATCAGAGGCTGAGAGGTGGCCTTGTAGAGGTTTATAAAATCATAAGGGGCATGGATAGTGTAAATAGACAAAGTCTTTTCCCTGGGGTTGGGGAGTCCAGAACTAGTGGGCATAGGTTTAAGGTGAAAGGGGAAAGATTTAAAAGGGATCTAAGGGTCATACACACAGAGGGTGGTGACTGTATGGAAGCAACTGCCAGAGGAAGTGGTTGAGGCTGGTACAATTACAACATTTAAAAGGCATCTGGATGAGTATATGAATAGGGAGGGTTGAGAGGGATATGAAACAAGTGCTGGCAAATGGGACTAGATTAATTTAGGATATCTGGTTGGCATGGACGAGTTGGACCGAAGAATCTGTTTTTGTGTTGTACATCTCTATGACTCTATTTCAAGATGTTCACCACTGTCATCAAACAGGCAAAGGTAGGATTACTGAGGGCTTGCTAGCTGACACAAGAGGCCGTAAAAATTCCATATGATGGGAATGGGGGTTGGAATCCTGGAAACAGATCCAGGATACCATTTGTTAATCCCATCTGCCCCACTGCCTCAGTACCAACACGGAGAGGGGTGTGAACGCCCAGTTCCTGCGTGTCAGGGGTGCAGCCTGAAACCTCGGGACCTGGAGATCAGGCCTCTCAGCTTGCAGGGTGAACCCTCTCCCAATGTTTGCAGCCGTACATTTTAATCTCAGTGGCTCTTTAATGGCCAGCGCAATGCTCCTTAATGCTTTTCAAATGCAGTGCAGTCAATGAATTGAGATAGATACTATGTTTAGCTAAGCCAGAGTGCAGCTTAAGAAAATGCTCGCATTCCATGACATCCCAAAGCACTTTACAGTTTATGAAGTACACGTGGGATATAACTGCTGACGTAGCACTGGAAACACAGCAGACGCAGCAAGCCCCTGTGAACAGTAATGAAATAAGAAGCTAAATTATTTGTTTTCTTTGGCAAAGGGATAAATATGAATACCCGGGGAAAACCCTACTGCACTTCTTCAAAATAATGCAATGGGAATCTTTCAGCACCTCTGCTGGGCAGAGGAAACCTCTGTTTAACATCACTTGATATTAATGTAGTAGTTCAACACTGCAGTGAGAGAGCTAGTCTACATTGGAAGGCCCATGAAGCTGGAGTAGGACTTCAGCTTCTGTCTGAGAGGCACCCAAGTCTAGTTACAATCCAAGTCTAGTTTTGGAATTTCCCTGAGTACGTTCCCTTGTTTGGAATCTTACTCTACCCTCTGCTGTGCATTGATCTTCTAGTCTGCCAACTGGGCAGGTTCCTTGCTTTGAATTCACAGCAGTAGCCGTTTAGCTCAATGATGTCTCATCGAGCCTTTCTCATACGTTCAATCTGCCACCTACATTCGGTTGTTGTGAATTGGTGGGACAGCAGTGGTGTAGTAGACCATATGGGACCCTCTGTGCATCCTCCCACTCAAAGAATGACCTCATAGAATCATTTGAACCATTAGCTTTCATAGAACATAGAACATAGAACAGTACAGCACAGAACAGGCCCTTCAGCCCACGATGTTGTGCCAACCACTGATCCTCATGTATGCACCCTCAAATTTCTGTGACCATAT
>NC_057721.1:79973432-79973744 GCF_004010195.1 Chiloscyllium plagiosum
TACTATAGTGTTCCCAGTCAATATTTGGAAAGTTGAAGTCCCCCATGACAACTACCCTGTCTCTCTCACTCCTATCGAGAATCATCTTTGCTATCCTTTCCTCTACATCTCTGGAACTATTCGGAGGCCTATAGAAAACTCCCAACAGGGTGACCTCTCCTTTCCTGTTTCTAACTTCAGCCCATACTACCTCAGTTGACGAGTCCCCAAACATCCTTTCTGCAACTCTAATACTGTCCTTGACCAACAATGCCACACGTCCCCCTCTTTTACCATCTTCTCTGTTCTTACTGAAACATCTAAATCCTGGAA
>NC_057721.1:79973782-80014908 GCF_004010195.1 Chiloscyllium plagiosum
GGGTGATCTCTCCTTTCCTGTTTCTAACTTCAGTCCATACTACCTCAGTTGACGAGTCCCCAAACATCCTTTCTGCAACTCTAATACTGTCCTTGACCAACAATGCCACACGTCCCCATCTTTTACCATCTTCTCTGTTCTTACTGAAACATCTAAATCGTGGAATCTGCAACAACCATTCCTGTCCCTGCTCTAATCATGTCTCTGAAATGGCCACAACATCGAAGTCCCAGGTACCAACCCATGCTGCAAGTTCACCCACCTTATTCCAGATGCTCCTGGCATTGAAGTAGACACACTTCAAACCAACTTCTTGCTTGCTGGTGCCATCTTGCGTCCCTGAAGCTTGATTTTGGACCTCCCTACTCTGAACCTTTTCTGTACTCGAACTACAATTTTGGTTCCCATCCCCCTGCTGGATTAGTTTAAACCCACCCCAATAGCCTTAGCGAATTTCCCCCCCCAGGTTATTGGTACCCCTTTGGTTCAGATGAAGACCATCCTGCTTGTAGAGGTCTCACCCACCCCAGAAAGAACCCCAATTATCCAAGAATCCAAAACCCTCCCTCCTGCACCATCCCTGTAGCCACGTGTTCAACTCCTCTCTCTCCCTATTCCTTGCCTCACTAGCACATGACACGGGCAACAAACCAGAGACAACAACTCTGTTCGCCCTAGCTCTGAGCTTCCATCCTAGTTCCCTGAATTTCTGCCTTAAATCCCCATCTCTCTTCCTACCTATGTCGTTGGTGCCTATGTGGACCATGACTTGGGGCTGCTCCCCCTCCCCCTTAAGGATCCCAAAAACACGATCAGAGACATCACGAATCCTGGCACCGGGAGGCAACACACCAACCGTGAGCCTCTCTCATCCCCACAGAACCTCCTATCTGTCCTCCTAACTCCGGAGTCCCCAGTGACTACTGCTCTGTTCCTCTTCCCCTTTCCCTTCTGAGCAGCAGGGACAGACTCTGTGCCAGAGCCCTGTGCCCCACTGCTTTCCCCTGGTAAGTCGTCCCCCCCAACAGTGTCCAAAACAGTATACTTATTGTTGAGGGGAATGGCCACAGGGGATCCCTGCACTGCCTGCCGGTTACCTTTCCGCCCCTGACTGTAACCCATTTGCCTTTTTCTTGTACCTTAGGAGTGACTATCTCCCTGTAACTCCTCTCAATAACCCCCTCTGTCTCCCGAATGATCCGAAGTTCATCCAGCTCCAGCTCCAGTTCCCTAACGTGGTTTTCGAGGAGCTGGAGTTGGGTGCACTTCCCGCAGATGCAGTCAGCAGGGACACTAGTGGTGATCCTTACCTCCCACATTCTGCAGGAGGAACATTCAACTGCCCTAACCTTCATTCCCACTGTTCTAAGTTCCCAAAGAGACTGTTGACAAAATAAGGAATTAAAAAAAAACTCGTTACCTTATCAATCTGGGCCTGTTTCCACAATGTAGGGATTCTATGAATCAGCATTCTGTTAGAACATAGAACATAGATTGACCTATTGGGGTTCAGTTAGCTCTAAGAGGAGGATGATGCTCACAGTATGGGTTCAGTTGCCACATCAGATGAGGTTAACATGAAGATTCCACTTTACTGGAGCTGTGGTGTCTCTCAGGTTAAACCCAGTTGTCTCTCTCTCTCTCTCTCTGTGAAGTAAGAGTGGGACTGTGGAGACTTACCTTTTTTTGGATTAACCTGGATCCTATCCCCACTCCCCACTGGAGTTCCAAAACAAACAAACATCTTTCAGTTATGTTT
Organism: Chiloscyllium plagiosum; assembly: GCF_004010195.1. NCBI lineage: Eukaryota > Metazoa > Chordata > Chondrichthyes > Orectolobiformes > Hemiscylliidae > Chiloscyllium > Chiloscyllium plagiosum. The sequence goes on from NC_057721.1 coordinate 79,975,542, forward strand.
TTAAATGTTCAATTGACCCCAGCGCTTTGAGGGAGTGAGCCCCAGATTTCCCCCAGCCTTTGAAGATGTACTTCCTGCCCTCAGTTCCTACGTAATGTAATTCCGATTGAAAGATCTTTGACACCCCTCCCTCCGGCCCCACCCACGTTCTCAACACTTCCCTGCCCTGGGGAGATAGATTCTCTTTGCCTAACCTGTCAACTTTCTGTGATGTTAACCAATGGAAGCTGCAAAGTGAAACCTTCATGATAATTCGTGCCTAATTTCTAATTGCTGTGCATTCCACGTCGGCTTCCTCTGAAGAACCACTGGGAATATCTTCAGCTCATCTCCTAGAGCAGGAATTCATCAAGGACAGTGGGAGGGCTGCTACCATCTGCCAACGACAGGTTAATGAGGCCCTTGTTTCCATAATCGACACATCTGTGCTCAAATCTGAAGACACTCGCCTCCCTCCTGCGATCTTGTTTTCTCCTTAGTGCGCAGGACAAAGTCAATCTCATTATCAGCCTTGCAAAGCTGGGAGCTGGGTTTGACGGCACTCCAGCCCGGAGCTCTCTGAGGATCTTTTTTTCAGCTTGGCTTATTTGTGAGCGGTGACGGGATGGGTGGGCTGAGGATGGAGACACTTTTGAGTCAGAAGGCTGTGGGTCTGGAGGACTCAGAGTCATAGAGACGTACAGCGCGGAAACAGACCCTTCGGTCTAACTCATCCATGCTGACCAGGTATCCTAACCTAACCTAGTCCCACCTGCCAGCATTTCACCCATATACCTCTAAACCCTTCTTATTCATATATCCAGATACCTTTTAAATGTTGTAATGGTACCTATCGTCACCACTTCCTCTTGTAGCTCATTCCATACACGCACCACCCTCTGTGTGAAAGCATTGTCCCTTAGGTTCCTTTTACATTTCTCCCCTCTCACCCTGAAGCTATGCCCTCTTGTTCTGGACTCCCCACCCCAGTGCAATGACCTTGTCTATTTACTCTATCTTTGCCCCTCATGATGTTATAAACTTCTTGAACACTTCGCATTGTTAACATTAATTGCTGTACAGTCACCATTTGCGTAACTTTTAATTTAAACATTGCCATCCACAATGGTGAAATTTGAGCCCACAGTCCCAAAATTTCAGTTGGAGCTCTGGACTACGATTTCTCAGAGATGTTACCATGACACCATCACCTTCCCTTAAATGCTTCCTCACAGTTTTCTCTTTGGTATCCAGGTGTCAATCTGGTAAATCTATCTCACGCTGCCACCAGGTTTAATGTACCGCTCCTAAGATGTGGTGGCACAGATCTCTAGCTTTGGTTGAACCTGGGCTTTGGTTAGCTGAGTATTCCACATCTTGAAGTACAGAGGCCACAATACACTAAGCTTGATGATTATCTTCTGTATCGGTTCTTGACATTTTAATAACCTGGGCACTTGGAGCACGCAATATCTTTGGACCTTCACTTATTTCTACCTTCTCACCATCGCTGTTGCTCCATAATCCTGGGGTCTTTCAGGACTTGATCTTGAACAGTTTTCTCAGTATCCTTTCCTTGGTGTTTATAGTGGTCTTATGTTCCTTACTCCCTTTACCTCTTGATGTACATGGTATTTGTGTATTATACCATGAGGACAGATTTAAATATCTGTTCAATGCTTGTGCCATTTCCTTATTGATTGTATGATTATATATTATGTTGTATTATGTTATTAATTTCCCGTCCTTGTTCCCTGCAGGATCCACACTCACTTTAGTTAAGTTTTTTTCTTTTTAATGACATATAGAAACTCCTACTGTTTAAAGTATTTCCAGCCAGATTTCTCTCATACTCTAATTTCTCCCTCCTTTTATTAATCACCCCCCGCTCCTTAATCCACTATCAGCATCTTGGGTGTTACCATGGACCAGAAAGTCAACTGGACTCACCATATATATGCAGTGGTTGCCAGAGGTGAGGAACACTGCGGTGAGTAACACACCTCCTGACTCCCCAAAGCCGGTCCACTATCTAAAAAGCACAAGTCAGGAGTATGATAGTATACTCCCCACCTGCCCTGGATGGGGGCAGCTCCAGCAACACTCAAGAAGCTTGACACCATCCAGAAAGAAACACCCACTCCCTCCACCACCGACACTCAGTAGCAACAGTGTGTACTATCTACAAGATGCACTGCAGAAATTCACCTTAGACAGCACCTTCCAAACCCACAGCCACCTCCCTCTGGAAAGACAACATATAAACCTGCAAATTCCCTTCCTGGCTTGGAAATATATTGTCGTTCAAAGAACAAAGAAAATTTACAGTCCAGAAACAGGCCCTTTGGCCCTCCAAGCCTGAGCCGATCCAAATCTACTGTCTAAACCTGTCACCCAATTCTTAAGCATCTGTATCCCTCTGCTCCCCACCTACTCATGCATCTGTCCAGACGCACCTTAAATGCTGCCTCTACCACCTCTGTTGGCAACATCTCCCAGACACCCACCACCCTCTTTGTGAAGTAATTGCCACGTGTATCCCCCTGAAACTTTCCACCTCTCACCTTGAAAGCATGACCTCTAGTTATTGAATCCTTCACCCTGGGAAAAAGCTTGTCTTTATCCACCCTGTTGATACCCTTCATAGTTAAAAATCACACAACACCAGGTTGTAGTCCAACAGGTTTAATTGGAAGCACTAGCTTTCGGAGCGCTGCTCCTTCATCAGGTGGTTGTGAAGGAGAGGATGAAGGAGGGTCGCTCCGAAAGCTAGTGCTTCCAATTAAACATGTTGGACTACAACCTGGTGTTGTGTGATTTTTAACTTTGTACACCCCAGTCCAACACCAGCATCTCCAAATCATTATACCCTTCATGATTTTGTAAACCTCAATCAGGGCCACCCTCAAATCTCCTTTTTTCTAATGAAAACAAATCGACCTACCCAACCTCTCTTCATAGCATCACCTTCCATACCAGGCAACATCCTCCTTAACCTTCTCTGCACCCTCTCCAAAGCATCCACATCCTTTTGGTAATGTGGTGACCAGAACTGTACACAGTATTCTAAGTGCAGCTGAATCAATGTCTTGTATAATTTTAGCATGACTTTCCAGCTCTTATACTCAATAACCAGTCCCAATGAAGGCAAGCATACTATATGCCTTCTTGACCACTCTATCCACCTGTGCAGCACCCTTCAGGGTACAATGGACCTGCACTCCCAGATCTCTCTGTACATCAACTTTTCCCAAGGCTCTTCCGTTCATTGTATAATTCGCTTTAGAATTACACTTGCCTAAATGCATCACCTCACATTTGTCTGGATTGAAAGCCATCTGCCATTTTTCCGCCCAACTCCCCAGTCTATCTATATCCTCCTGTATTCTCTGACAGTCCCTTATGCTTTCTGCTACTCCACCAATCTTCGTGTCATCTGCAAACTTGCTGATCATACCAACAGTGCCCTCTTCCAGATCATCTATGTATATCACAAACACAGGTGGCCCCAGTACTGATCCCTGTGGAACACCACTGGTCACCTTTCTCCATTTCAAGAAACTTCCTTCAACTACTACTCTCTGTCTCCTGTGGTTCAACCAGTTGTTTATCCACCTAGCGAGAACACCCTACACAACACGTGACTTCACTTTCTCCATTAGTCTACCATGGGGAACCTTATCAAATGCCTTACTAAAGTTCATCTATATGACATCTACAGCCCTTCCTTCATCTAACAACTTGGTCACTTCCTCGAAGAACTCTATTAAGTTGGTAAGGCACGATCTCCAACCAACCCAACCACCCCGTAGCCCAACACTTTAACTCCCCCTCCCACTCCACCAAGGACATGCAGGTCTTTGGACTCCTCCATCACCAGACCATGGCAACACGATGGTTGGAGGAAGAGCGCCTCATCTTCTGCCTGGGAATGCATTTCAGGCCATCAGTTCTTTTGCGCCCATCTGCTCTCTGCCTACTCTTCCCTTTATTAATGCTATCTTCATAATTCTTAGTCTCCAGTCTCCACCTCACTGCCTACTTGTTTTCTCTTCTTGTTCCCAGTCCCCTGCCACATTAGGTTAAAACCTCCCCAACAGCAGTTGCAAAAACTCCCCCAGGGACATTGGTCCTGGTCTGGTTCAGATATAGATCGTCCCTTTTGTAATAGTCCCATCTTCCCCAGAACCAGTCCCAATATCCAACAAATCTGAACCCCTCCCTCCTACACCATCTCTCAAGCCACATATTCATCCTGCCTATTTTTTCATTTCTACACTGGCTAGTACGTGGCACTGGTAGTAATCCCAAGATCACTACCTTTGAGGTCCTCCCCTTTAACTTCTCTCCTAGCTCCCTGAATTGTTCTTCCAGGACCTCATCTCGTATTTTTTACTGATATCGTTGGTGCCTATATGCACCAAGACAACTGGCTGTTCACCCTCCCCTTTTAGAATGCTCTGCAGCTGATTGGTGACATCCCTGACGCGAGCACCTGGGAGGCAACATACCATCCAGGGTCCGTTTTTGGCCACAGAACCGCCTATCGACTCCCCTCACAATAGAATCCCCTATGACTAGGGCCCTACGAGTCTTTTTCCCACCCTTCTGAACAGCAGTGCCCACCACGGTGCCATGAACCTGACTACTGCTGCCCTCCCCTGGTGAGCCATCTCCCCCAACAGTATCCAAAACGGTATATCTGTTTTGGAAGGAGATGACACCTGCACTGCCTTCCTATTCTTTCACTGACTTTTGGTCACCCATTCACTGTCTCCCTCTGCAATTCTAACCTGTGGGGTGACCAGTTCACTAAACGTGCTATTCACGACCTCTTCAGCATCACGGATGCTCCACAGTGAGTCCATCTGCAGCCCCAGAGCCGTCATACGTTCAAACAAGAGCTGCAGCTGGACACACTTCTTGCAAGTGTAAGAGTCAGGAACGTCAGACACGTTCCTAACCTCCCACATCAAGCAAGAGGCACATGCCACGGGTCTGAGGTCCCCTGCCATTGTAAGTCTTAGCTTTATATCAACTAACTAAAACCAATCAATGCACTTAAATAAAAGAAAAAGAAAGATAAATAAAGAAATAAAAGCCTTACCTTACAGAGTCTTTTTCTTCCGGTTAGAGGAATAGGGTGGGAGGGAGATACTACACGTGTGGTATCTCGGGTTTAGCCTCTGCCCAAATATAAATTAAGCCCTTACTTCCCAGCAGCCCTCGCTTCACTCTGCCTTCTCTACTCGCTGCTCTGTCAAAATGGAGGAGTTGTTGTGTCAAAGTTGTGAAACTTCCTCCCTAACAATACTGTGGCTTTCACAACATTGTAAAGAAGGCAATTCACCACCATGTCTTCTTTCGAACAAAAGAACAAAGTGAAGGACAGCACAGGAACAGGCCATTCGGCCCTACAAGCCTGTGCTGACCATATGCCCTAACAAAAGTAAAACACAAACCTCCTGTCCTTATATGATCTGTATCCCTCTATTCTCTCTCTATTCTTGTAACCATCCAAATGCCTCTTAAATGTCACCAATGTACCTGCTTCCACCACCCCTTCTGGAAGTGTGTTCCAGGCTCCTACCACTCTCTGTGTAAGAAACTTCCCTCGCACATCTCCCTTAAACTTTCCCCCTCTCACCTTGAACCTGTGCCCTCTTGTAATTGAATGCTGTGGAAAACAAAACCTCAGACTATCCACCCTATCTGTGCCTGTCATAATTTTGTGGACCTCTATCAGATCACCTCCCAGCCGCCATCTTTCCAGTGAAAACAATCCTGGTCTTTTTAATCTTTCCTCATAGCCAATAACATCCTGGTGAACCTTCCCTGCACTCTCTCCAAAGCTTCCACGTCCTTCTGGTAGTGTGGCGACCAAAAGTAAGTGTAAGTAGTGGGTGTGAGGATCCTGGAACTCTTTCCCTTGCAGCATTATGGGTCAACCTACAGCAGGTGGACTGTGGTGGTTCAAGAAGGCAGCTCCCCCCCACCTTGTCAAGGGGCAACTAGGGATGGGCAATAAATGCTGGGCCCAGCCAGCAATACTCACATCCCACCCTACCCCTCTGTATTTCCTAATTTTCGATTAGTGGCAGACATGGCTCAGTGTGGCCAGGTGAAACACTTTGAGATGTTTTAAAGCCTTAAAGGGGCTATATATATTGTTATAGTCTAAACAAGGTGTCTGTGCTGGGTGTGATAATTGGTCTATTTCTGTCAATGAGATGCAGCTCCCAGTGTCAGAAGTAATAGTCACACATACTACCTCAGCAGCAGAAATGGGGCGTGAAACATTTTAAAAATATATCGACGTGTTACAGTTAAATATTAATATGGAAATCTTCATGATTTAACATTTATAAATGCTTTTAGATCCAGCACTCACAATTGTTGTGGGGGTCAGGGATTTGTGACTGCTTGAAGTTCATTTGCCAGTTTCCTGCACGTGCTTTCGTTATGCTGTCTCCCTGATAGGTCACAAGTAAACCTAGGTGTTGCCAACATTCCCAGCAAAGCCCTGGACTGTCCAGAAATCAAAGACTAACTGCCAGGGCCTTACTACAAACAAAATCCGAGAAGAACAGTCATCGGGAAGACTCAATAACAAAAAAAGCTGTATTATTCCAATTGCCCTATTAAAGAAACCAGTGGAAGCAGTGATGAAGGGACATTTGACAGGAGCTATGATGAGTATAACTGGAGTTATGGACTAGCAGAAACCCTCTCAAATATACTCAGAAGATAGCCTAGACCCTAACGTTTTCTTATTTTAAAGGTGAGTGTAAGGTGTAGTGTTCCAGATATCACACTCCTCAATATTAAGCAAAGCATAATTTATTCAAACACTGTAGTTGAAATACAACAAGAGAAAGAAGAAATTGGAATAACTTAACTCTATTGGAAAGCTAAACAGAATAACAGATTATTTTATTACTAAACCATGACTATTCCAACCTAGTAACATCCCATAAATGTACCCTTGACAAAGACGAATTCAGGGAAGTAGATGATCTCGCATGCAATTCTCCAGTCCAGGAGAAGAATCATCAAGAGAAAACTCTGAGACAGAGAGTGACAGGGAGAGATGTACAGCAGCTTTCAAACCCAGCTTCAAGACTCCTGCAACCACTACTGAAAAACTGAAACTAAAAATCCTGGTTCCGTGGAGCTTGATCCCACCCATTCAGGCTGCTTCTATTGTTCCAACTTTTAAAAAAAACCCAGGCCTCACAAGCTGTTTACTTTATTGGCTTTCATATTGAGCTTTGCACCTCTGCCTTAAAGCTATATGTCTTGGAGCATTGTGGGGCAGATGCTTGTGGAGATAGGGAGAGGCGAAGTCATCAGGAAGCTGGAATCAAGATGAGAACCTTAAACTCGAAGTGTAAACAGATTTGGAGCCGACACCGGTCAGTGAGCATAGAGGCGGTGGATGTAACTAGGAGACAGGAGGGACTGCAAATGCTGGAAATCAGAGTCAATAGATGGGGAGCTGGAAAGGCAATGTTTCAGCCGGAAACTCTTTGTCAGGGGAAGGGGAGTCCTGAGATATATGGAGGGAAGGGGAGTGAGGTTGGGGGATTGATGGAAAAGTGGAGCGGATAGGTGAGGAGGAAGATGGACAGGTTAGGTCAGGTCAGGGAGGTTGGGGGGAAGGGCAGAGGAGGAGGGCTGGACATGGGATAAGGCTGGGGGAGGGGGGACTTTGAAGCTGGCGATGTTGATGTTGAGGCCATCGGGATGTAAGCTGCCCAGGCTAAGTAAGTCTGCGCTCCCTCCTCCTCCCCAGTCCTGATGAAGGGTTTCCGCCCGAAACATTGCCTTTCCAGCTCCGCAGGGAGCAGTGGATATGTCAGGCTTGGTGGCTGGTTAAGGGTTAGAGCTGCTGTTCACGGACAGTCAAAATGAACGTGATTGGGTGCAGAAGTGCACAGCAGGTTGTGAAGGTTATTCACTGAAAGATGGATCTTAAACATCTCACTGAAGATTTAACCAATATGAGTACAACTTTTGCAGAGGCAAGGAGCAACTCAATGGAGTACCATCCAGGATTACATCAAGGGTGGCTTTTCTCCCATTAGGAAATAAATCTCAGAGCCCTCACCCTGATTTGCCCTTTTGCCTGTGATTTGCTCTTCACTGATTTTTTTTAACACATGAGGACATTAGATTCAGCATCTGTTATAATCCTGCAGCGCGTGATTTCTCTCTGCAATTCCTGACACAAATTAATGTCTTGCAGTTCTTGAATAATGAGAGTGGCAACTTAAATGCATCTTAAAATGTGATGCATCTTCAAATGAAGCAGCCTCTCTCTCTCTCTCTGTCTGCAGATATAGTCCATTATAAAGTGTTGGCTGCCAAGGTTAAAAGCTGAGTTTGCTAGATCCAGTTGTGTAAATGCAGCCACTTGAGCTCCCCTCATTTGGAAAGTAACGATGGAATCAGTTTGACAGTCATCCAATTCCACTCGCAACACTATTGATTTAATCTCCTTTGGGGCACACTTCAAATCAGAGAGAATGAGACACTGCCTGCTTAATCCTGCTTCTCCACGGTTACTGTGCTTCTAATAACAAACTGTGTGCTAAAGATTAGGCTTCCCCTCACACAATGTTACCCAAATATTACATTCCCGGTTTGCCACGCTACTTCCTTATTCATGAAGGCCTGGACTGTGTGTTCAGTTCTCCACTCCAAAGGCAAGTCCCCTATAATCTCTGCTGGGGTAAAGTCAGAAATCGCACAACACCATGGTATAGTCCAACAGGGTTTATTTAAAATCACAAGGTTTCGGGCAGCTGCTCTGAAGTCAGGTTTTACCTGATGAGGCAGCAGTGCTCCGAAAGCTTGTGTTTTTAAGTAAACCTGTTGGACTGCAGTGATTTGTGACTTCTGACATTGTCCACCCCAGTCCAACACTGGCACCCCAGCATCTGCTGGCGTAGTGCTACACCCTCTGAGGTGCTGCCTTTACTCAATCAAGGCTCCTGTGTGCCCGGTCAGATGCGAAAAGAATCCCATGTCTGCTGTTTTGAATGAGAGGTGGTGAGTTCTCTCCACTGTCCTGATGCCAACATTTATCCCCATGTATCAGTTGAAATCGATCGGCATGAAATTGATTTCCATGACAACTCTGGGCGTACAGGTCCAGCGCTGTCTCGCTGCTGCCCCAGATTGTAGGTGAGCTCATAGCGTTGACAGTGTGCCATTTCAATGTTGTGTTGTTGGAGGAAGTCGCTAGATTTGGCCAGGAGCGTTACTGCATCCTCACAGAGCGGAGGAGGTGACCTGTTACACAAAGACTCTGAAGGCAGTAGAGGCACTGCTTCTAGGTGTGTTACATGACAGGGAGATAGTGCCGGGATGGCAAACTCTGCTAATACCTGCCTGGAGTTTGCCTCTAGTAGGGTGTTTTAATCAGTGTGACAATACTTACATTGTCTTTGGTAAGATAAGACTTGCAAACTGTGATTTTGAAGAATGCAGAGATGTATGTGACCACTAACTATTAAGACAAGGGTTACATTCTCTGGGCTCATAAGTGTCTAATAAACATTCAGCTATTAATTTAGAATAGAGGAAATTGTTTCCAGGAGAGTATCATGCTTCAAGTGGTTCGGGGATTCATACAGCACAGAAAAGACCCTTCGGCCCATCAAGGCTGCACCGACGTATCTACCACTAAAGGTGTGCGAATCCCAATTTCTTGCACTTGTCCCATCTCCTTGAATATTAGCCATTAATGTGATCTCAGCTAAGATGGACCTTTACACCCTCAGATCATCTACTATGATACCATCATCATATCATGAGCATGTCTCTTAAAGGTGTACTGACATACAGACCATGAGGTGGGACGTAATAATGTCCTTTGCCAACAAAGCTGGTTTCCTCCAGGCTCCTTTGGTTGTGACAAGGCAGCCAATGTTCCTGATAGCTCAGTGCTCTCCTACAAAATGCCCCGTCTAGATCCTCATCTCAGTTCAGCAGCAGACCCTGTCTGTCATTTCACCAAGCTGTCCTTTACCACTGCAGCTCATTCAAACCCAGTGAGACACCACTGCTCCAACTCGATCTCAAGCTTTGAGTCATGTACTGTCTCTCTCTCTCTCTCTCTCTCCCTCTGTTGCTCATATACCTTTCGGGGAGACAGGACGCCTTCTTGCGGATCATTTCAGAGAACATCTCTGGGACACCCACACCCGCCAACCCCACTGCCCCGTGGCTGTACACTTCAACTCCCCTTCCCACACCTTCAAGGACATGCAGGTCCTGGGCCTCCTTCACCACCAAACCATTACCACCTGATGCCTGGAGAAAGAACGCCTCATATTCCGCCTTGGGACCCTGCAACCATACAGGATAAAGGTGGATTTCAACAGCTTCCTCATTTCCCTTCCCCCCACATTATCCCAGTCCCAAACCTCCAACTTGGCACCACCTGACCATTACTCCTGTCCATTACTCCCACCTCTGCCTTATCACCTTCTCCCGCACCTTCATCCCGCTTTCTCAGCCACACTGCACCTTCTGCAGCCAAGAGAAAGGGTCTGGAGAAAGAATTAAGGAGCAGCACAAAAAGAGGCCAAAAAGACAATCTCAGTGAGGTCTGTGAACAGGAACCATCAAATTGCCTGTACAATCCTCCCCTCCAGCTAAAAGCTCATTTCTTTTCCTGTGTGTGCATGTGCATGTATTTGTGTTTGTACATACTGTGTGTGTGAGCGTGTGTGTGAATATGTGTGCACATGCATATATGTGTGTTTGTATACATGTGCGTATATGAGCATGTGTGTGTGAATGTGTGTGCAAAATGTGTGTATATATGTGTATTTGAGCATATGTGTGTGTGTGAGCGTGTGTGTGCATGTGTGTGTGAGAGAAGGAATGTAGTTTATAACTGGGTTTAAGGTTAAATAGTTAAGGTTTATGTCACTGGTTGATAATGGTTTATCTGTAGCGAAAAATTGTTTATTTGGAATAAGTACTCATTCTTGTTAAGTACAGAAACCTGATGTGTGCTTCCTGTCAACTTGGGCTGAAAGACAGGCAATTTGAGGAATCTTATTTAATTTTAGAAATCTTTAACGCATGAGAAGACCCTGGGAATAGTGGGGCTTGATTTTAGCACTGTCCTCCGTCCTCCAGTGAGGTGAGAAATGAAAGTTCTGTGTTTGTTTAGAATGCATCATTACACTTTTGAAGAGAATGTTAACACAGCAACCAACTTGCTCAGAGCGGGGTCCTGCAGACAGCAGATGAAAGAATAGCCAGTTACCCTAATTTGTAGTGGTACGGTACAGAGCGGTGGAAATGTCTCCCTGTTCTTCTTCAAACAGAGCAAGGGAATCATTACTGTGTGAGCATCTGACACTGGCTACTGCTGAACCCATCCAAACAGCAGCATCTTGAACAAAGCAGCACTCTGTCAGCACCATACTGCCATGGCAACCTTGATCAGAACCTCCAGTAAAGCTGAAATCAACAAGGTGAGAGAGTTCCTAATGAGCCCAACTGAATTTGCAATGTAACCCTTAATTTGAGAAACTTACATAAAGTCACATGTTAATATTGGAGGTGGAAAAGAGCAAGTGAACAGGCGAAGGTCAGATTGATCACAGAAGGAAAAATAAAACTTGAGGGAGATGAAATAAACGAGAAACTTCATTCCGTGGGACTTAGGGCAAGGGACATAAGCTCACATAGAATTTACAACATCAAAACTGGCCATTTGACTCAGGCTGTTGTTTATGTTTCACTCAAACCTCATTCCAACTTTCTTCATCAAATTCTGTCTGTATAACACTCTGCTCCTTTAACCCTCATGTAGATGTGACCTTGTCTGAAGTGCAAGTGTTGGCATCCCTCCCACAGTTCCTCCTCTGGTTGTGAGCTCCACTTGCTCGTCATTCTTGGAGTAAAGAATTTTGAACTCAATCCCCTGTTGAATTTCCTGCTGATTGCCTCTCATTGTTGGTGTCCACAGAAGCTCTCCCCAGAAGAGGAAACAAATTCTCGCTGCGAGCAAAACCTTTCATCATTTCAAAGACATCGATTACATCACCCCATAGCTTTTCCTTTTCAAGGGAGAACAAACTCAGCCTATCTTTTCAGTTTCTCCGTAAATATAACCCCACGGTTCTGATATGATGTTTGTCAGCCTTCTCAGCAAGCAGTTGTTGTGGTTCTGTTCGCCGAGCTGGAAGTTTTTGTTGCAAACGTTTCATCCCCTGGCTAGGCGACATCATCAGTGCTTGGGAGCCTCCTGCGAAGCCCCTGGACCACAGAACCACAACAACGAGCACCCGAGCTACAAATCTTCGCACAAACTTTGATCAGCAAGCAGTGTCTCTGTCCCCTTTCTATAATATGGTGCTTAGAAGGGCTTGCAGAACTCCAAACCTCAATACATGGTTCATGTAGCTTGTATGATTTTCAATTCTCTCCTTCTGTAAATTAACTCTAACACTGCTATGTTTCTTTATGATGTGGAGGAGCTGGTGTTGGACTGGCATGGGTAAAGTTAAAAATCACACAATGCCAGGTTATGGTCCAACAGATTTATTTGGAAGCACTAGCTTTTGGAGCATCACGTAGCTACCTGATGAAGGAGCAGCGCTCCGAAAGCTTGTACTTCCAAATAAACCTGATGGACTATAACCTGGTGTCGTGTGGTTTTTTTTTTATCTGTGTTTCTTTATGTGATCTTATTAACCTGTAACACTTGGATTCTAGTGATTTATCTTTTTTTTTCTCTCAGGTCCCATTGTTCTTACATCCCAGTTAGGTTCTTATCCTCCAAGTCATACGAGATCTCCCCTAACTTTCTTATATATATACCTAGCGTTATCTGTGGTGGATATATTTTAACAATGTCTACTTTAGTAATGGCAGCGCAATGAGTCTCAATTTCAACTGGAGAATAAATTCGGAAACACATTTCAAGCAGCAAATATCAAAACTTCTAGAACAAATGGACAGCGATTTCTGTGACACCAGTCTTTATTAAACAGCAAATTGAACCCAAGTGAGCTCGAACTGTGACTGTGAGAGCCACTGGTTCGAATCTGCACCAAATATGTTTCTCTTTCCTTTCCCTCGCAGAGGATTCTGCAGATGGTACACAGTGTGAATGGCAGTAGGCCCCCATCTAGTCACAGGGTGGCAATTCATAGCTAGAGTTCTGAACTGTGACATGATTACAAGGTTTCGCTTTTTCAAGTGTTTATTTGAAGAATTCTACAATATTCTGCACCTGATTACTGGCAGGATAGCTGTGTGGAAATGATACTCACTCATGGACACTGCACGGCCTAAGGAGAGGAGTCCAAACACAATATTGCCCTCACCCCTCCCCCACCCGGCTGAACCAATGAGACCCTGGCCTTGGTTTTGTCCAACCTCACTGATCTTTAGCTGAGGCACCTCACTTCCAGCAGCTGCAGACCTCCTAATCGGCCACTATGAGCAGTGGCGCTATCGAGCCACCTGCCTTCCCTACCGGAAGGCACCTACTGGACCTGGATTGCTCCCCTTTTAGCTCCCTCTCTAATGCCTTCTTGGGATTAGGACTACTACTCAAGTGGAGGAAATACACCAACATAGACTGGTTGGGCCTGCTGTTGTGTTGCAATCATTGTGGGGGTTGGGAGAGAAAGAACTTAAATGTTTTCTTTTCAGAATCCAAAACTTAAAGAGCTTTGGTTGTCGAATTGCTGTGCCCAGGAATGAAGTGCTTACCATCAGCTAGAAACAATTTATTCCAGGAGTTGATGTATGCAAATTCAGCAGGAGTCCTCCTGTCAAAACCTTCCTGCAGTGTTTCCAAATTACATCAAAGATTCGCAAAGTGTAGGGGCAGGCAGCTGTGCGGGACAACGCTGAGAGATTCTGAGAGATTTTTGACACGTCAAGAACCAGTACACACCAGCTGTTCTCTGCCTGGTGCTCGGCACAGTCTATTAGGTAAAGGAGTAAATCAATATCATTCTGACTAGGAGCAGGAATAGGCCATTCGGGCCCTCTAGCCCTGTTCTGCCATTCAATAGGATCATGGCTGATGTGTCTACCCAAACCACATATGGATATATTTGAGGGTATGAATGCCCACCTAGAACCTGCTGACTTTAGTAAAGATTGTTCCCACAATGATAATGTGCTGGGGGTTGGGGCCTGGATGGTCTGAACAAGGGTGACCATGAAACCTCTACACCCCAAGGTGAAAGGAGCTCACACCATCACAGAGTGGCCCCAGCAGTGGCGGAACACACAACTGTCCCCTGCTGGGATCTCAAGGAGCCTTCAGAAGGTGATCTCTGCCCCACATTGGACTGTGGATGTCTTGGGATGCTCAGGAATGGGGTTTGGGGCCTTGGAGGTCATTGGAGAAGCGGAGGAAATGGGGGAAGCAACGGCTTTTTATTTTTATTTGCTCTCACGATGAGACTGTTGCTGGCTGGGCCAGCATTTATTGCTCATCCCTAAGTGCCCAGTGGGCAGCTAAGAGTCAATGTGCTGCTGTGGGTCTGGAGTCACATTGCCAGACCAGGTAAGGATGGCAATTTCCTTCCCCAAAGGACATTAGTGAACCAGAAGGGTTTTTCCCCGACATTTGTTTCATTGTCATCATTTGACTCCTAATTCCAGATCCTTTGATTGAATTCAAATTCCACCATTTGCCAATGCAAAATTTGAACTCAGGTCACCAAAGCATTAGCTGAGCTTCTTGGATGCTGCCTGAATTGCTGTGCTCTTCCAGCACCACTGATCCAGAATCTGGTTTCCAGCATCTGCAGTCATTGTTTTTACCTTCTAAATTAATAGGTCTATTGATAATACTGTTCGGCTATTGCCTCCCTATATGGCTTGGTGATATTATTAATGGACTATTAATATGACCCTGACCCAGACCCAGACTCAGGTAACGTTCTAGAATGGAGAAAGTACCTATCGCTTTCTCCGCTACCCACCCCAACACCTCCCTCCCATTTATCTCTCAGCCCCAGCCCACAAGCCTCATTCCTGAAGAAGGGCTTATGTCCGAAACATCAATTCTCCTGTTCCTTGGATGCTGCCTGACCTGCTGTGCTTTCCCAGCACCACACTCTTGACTCTAATGTTCTAGAATCCCAAGTTTGAAAAAGACAGGTCTTTAAAGCTGGCACGAGAAATTCAAAACTCTAATAAAATGTTGTTGGGGATCCAGGAGTTGAGGAAGATAGTGGCAATGTCATTGGATTGATTAGTTCTCTGGGGACACGGGTTCAAATCCCATCATAACAGATGGTAAAATTTGAATTCAAGGACAAAACAAAACTGGAATTAAATCTGACCTCACGGTGACCATGTGACTCCTTTTGATTTTTGTTAAAACTCATCTGGTTTTGGGAAGGAAATCTGCTGCCCCTTACCTAGTCTGGCCTACATGTGACTCCAGGCCCACACAGCAACATGGCTGACCCTTAATAGCCCTCTGGACAATTAATGCTGGCCTAGCCAGTGATGGCCACATCCAGTGAATTAATTTTAAAAAAAGGCTGTAGGGGTGAGGGCATGCTGGGATCCCTTCCCAAACATGGGAGCCCACCCCAACCCCTTGATGCCTTTCCGTCTAGGTTGCAAAAGTAGCAGACTGATCTCCTGAGTTTGATCCACCACACCACCCCCCCTTTACCAACCTGCTGCAGGTACTATTGGGATGAAGGTGGGAACAGGCCGTTAGGTGGGCCTTAGAACATGTGGATCAGGCACCTGCACCTTGCCTGCGCCCTGTAATACAGGACAACACTCCGGGATTGGGTCCTAGGACAGTGGGCCAGCAACCTGTCTTGTATTTTGTTTGATAGTCGGGCACGTTCATGGAATTCCTCCCCTCTCCCATCCCCTCCCCAATATCCCTCTTTGCACCAACTACCTGATGGTCTCTGTGTCAAACGAGCACAGTTTCTTTGGGGTTGAGAATTCCACAAGTTCATTAAAACTCCCCTCACCTCAGTCCTTACCCTGTGAATATGTTCACCAATTGAATAAGTAGCCATGCAAAAACTAACATCAAATGTTCACCAGGCTTCTATAGGGTGGTATGCTGCCTCACAGTGTCAGGAGAAAGTGAGGACTGCAGATGCTGGAGATCAGAGCTGAAAATGTGTTGTTGGAAAAGCGCAGCAGGTCAGGCAGCATCCAAGGAGCAGGAGAATCGACGTTCCTGAAGAAGGGCTTATGCCCGAAACGTCGATTCACAGTGTCAGGAGCCTGGGTTCGATTCTGCCCTCGGGCGACAGTCTGTTTGGAGCTTACACATTCCCCCTATATCTGCTTCAATCAGCCAGCTAATGGCTTATTATCCTGAGCAGGAATAGGCCATTGCACCTGCCAATTCCAGAGGATAATGGCTGATTAACTCACTAGGCAAAAGTGAGGACTGCGATCAGAGTATAGATTAGAGTGGTGCTGAAAAACCACAGCAGGTCAGGCAGCATCTGAGGAGCAGGAAAATCGACATTTTGGGCAAAAGCCTTTCATCAGAAATCTGCTCCTGCTCCTTGGATGCTGCCTGACCTGCTGTGCTTTTCAAGCACCACTCTATTCTAGAGCTCTATTCTAGACGCTGATTAGCTCACATCATCTCTCCCAAACCTATATACAGGTGAATTTGAGGATGCAAGGTGCTCAGGGGAAGTAATGCTGTGAGAGATTGATTATTGCCTGAAAGAACAATGGAGACAGATTCAATAGAAACAGTCAAAAGTGAGTGGGCTCTATTTTTGCAATGGGAAGCAAAATGGCAGGGGTATGTGGGTAGTGCTGCATGGGTGGGGGGGCATGGGGGGGGTGGCAGTGAGAATGGTTACATAACTCTTTGTAAGAATCAGTATAGGCACGATGGGCCAAATGGCCTCCTCTGGCATTTGCTCCTATTTCCTTTGTGTCTGATCCCCGCCATAATCCATGATTTCATGCAGAGTGTGTATCTGTATTCATACATATTTCATCTGCTTATTTTCAGGGTGAGCAAAATTATTGGCCGGTGGGCTCAAAATTTGCCAGAATCGGGCTGGCGTTGAAGTAAAATATAACCGTCTTAAGGTCTGCATTGATGCTCAGAAAGAAAGAGACAGCAAGCAGAGCTTGCAGACTGCTTAAACGCACCTAATTTGCTTTAGCCACAGTTTATGAATTAATTTCTTGCAACATCACAATGTGCTGTAAGTGTGAGATGCTCGATAACAGAAGGTTAATACTTCCTGAAGTGACACGCTGGGGTTTGTTCTCAGAATAATGAACACACGATGTGCAGTTATTGTTGTGTTTAGCCCACAGGGGCCTATTTTAACATGGAAGGGAAAGATAAGCAGTAAACAGGACTGAGCATGTTAAATTCTCAGTAAATGAACTTATTATACAAGGGAAAACAACACTTTCTCTGTCTTACAGCCTGGTACCAAACTGCTACATCTCGTTTGGGGGAGTCTGCACAAGTGATGGCCTAGGCTGCAGCAAAAAGCAAAAAGACTGTTCTCTCAAGGTGTCCAAGCATAGGTTCACAGGTTCTCCCGGGAACTTGGTCGCAATCCCAGGAGGAAGGTACAAATACTTTGAGATTGGCCACAAAGTCTCCATGGGGAGAATAGACACATCTAATGGGATGGTCTAGGCAACTCACCTCCCAACCCCTCCCACCTCAACTCCCACTTCCCCTATGCCTGCACTACACCCACCCCCTCATGATCCACCTCCCGCCTGGCCTCCAGCAACTCCTCTCTCAGAAGAGGCCACACATGGTTGAGACTGTCCAGTTGGCTGGTGAGACATGATCAGCTCCATAGGATTTGTGCCAGGGTCATGCCACTCTAGTGTTACTGTCTGCTCAAGCTCGATTGATATCTACCCAGGCTAATGCCACACTCACTCCTCACACCTTCAATAAACACCACCCAATGGTACAGTGTTGGCTGAGGGATAAATATTAAACAGGGCACAGCAAGAAGACCCCTGCTCTTCTTTGAACAGCAGCATGGGGGAGGCAATGGCTATCGCTACACTGTTACCTAGAGACCCTGGTAGTGTCCTGGGGACCTGAGTTCAAATCCTGCCATGGCAGATGATGGAATTTGAACTCAATAAAAGTCTGTAATTAAGAGTCCCATGAAACCATTACCAATTGTCAAGAAAAACCCACTTGGTTCACTAATATCCTTAAAGGAAGGAAACTGCCATCCTTACCTGGTCTGGACTATATGTGACTCCAGACCCACAGCAATGTAGTTGACTCTTAACTGTCTTCTGGGCAATTAGGGATGGGCATAAAATGCTGGTGATGCTCTCATCCTGTGAATGAATAATAAAAAGAAACAGGGGCTCGTTCCAACCTCCTGAGGGGGCAGGTATTTTCGATTCCTGATCCAATAGGCGATAGCTGAATGGGATTATAAACTCAAATCTCTGGAATGGGACACGAACCCACAACCATCTAATTCAACAATGAAAGAGTTGCTTTACCATGTCACAGCTGACACGGCCCCATTAAATTCTTTCGTGCCCTATTTACTCAAAGAGACCCACAAGCATTGGGAAATGCGAACTTCCTTGGGATGTATACCCAAACTGTGTCAAATCTGTAGACCCTTACTCCAGGGCAGCTCTGGTATCGCCAATAGTGGTTTCAATTTCCCTGAGCTCGGCGAAGGGCAGTGGGGGGTTTTCCATTCCTGATCTCTCTGCAGGCTCTGACTGGAAGATGAGACATGGTAGCTGGAAAGCCAGAAGAGCACTGTCTGCTCCTGACCCTGAGACTCACTTCCTGCAGGGAGAAAGTGAGGACTGCAGATGCTGGAGATCAGAGTCTAAAGGTGTGGTGCTGGAAAAGTACAGCCGGTCAGGCAGCATCCAAGGAGCAGAGAGTCAACGTTTCAAGCATAAGCTCTTCATCAGGAATGTGATGAAGATGTTGTGCTCGAAGCATTGACTCTCCTGCTTCTCGGATGCTGCCTGACTGGCTGTACTTTTCCAGCGCCACACCTTTAGACTCACTCTCTGTGGTCACACAAGAAGAACTGTGAGCAGAAGTTGTCTGATGAGGCCTTGTGAGACTCTGCTCCAGAGTAAGGAAGAGGAGTGAGGGGGAAAGGGGGAGAGTGTGGAGGTCAGGGGGAGTAAATAGGGAAACATTCCTCTGAAGAAGAGTCGCCCAACCCAAATCAGTAAAGCTACTTTTCTCTCGCCGCAGACACTGCCAGACCTATCAAGTTTCTCCAGCAATTTCTGGTTTCATTGAAGAAAAGTCCTTCTGCTTGAGGCTTCTGGCTGAACCCTGACCCACAGCAACACAACCACCTTAGGATGAAGAGGCAGGTCCTGAATCCACCACAGCTGGTATTGGGGCATAGCACCCTGTGATGTTGGCACCCATCAGATCCACACCAGCCATTCAGCCCCACCCTGCTTCCCAAGCATTCTGAGTTACTATGGCAACAGATCCCACTGGCATGTACATTGTAATCTGGAGCTGTGAATAGTGATGGGTGTGGTTCCAATACACACAGTTGATCACGACTCTCTCTCACTCTCACCACCTCCCTTTGCCCATTCTGGGAGATGATACGTAACCCTTTTAGACACTTTACGAGTACATCGTTATTGGTGTTCACATCCTGGAGTGGGACTTGAACCCGGGGCTTCGTGCTCAGAGACAGAGACCTTACCTCTTGCAGCATAAGACCTTGAGTGAGAAGGAACTGGAGCTAAATAAAGATAAATAAAAGCCCAGAGAGGAATTCCCTCTAATAAAGAAGACATTAATGAATAATTATGGGTTGACTCCAATGCTGACAGGATAAAAAAAAAAGATCATTAACATTTCATTATTAAACATCTTCTGATCTTTAATTAAAGGAATGAGTTAATCTTTTCCACTATTTACACAACGGCTGAGCCAATGACCTTATGGATGCACAGCAGCTGTGCAGAATGACAGCTGAACGATAATATTGAAGTTAATCTTGACCCTCGCAAATTCCAATGAACAACAGACCCTGATTCGAACTGAGATTCAGGAGAGGACTCCACTCTCACGCACACACACTCACAAAGAGGATGGGTTCAGATTAAACTCATGCTCCTTACACCCTCAGTTCCAAAGAGTGGGAATATTCTGGAGAGGAAAGTTCAGCATCCACCAAGATGGAGAGAGAATAAGAAGACAGATTGTAAGGCTGCAGTGTAGCTGATTTGTAAATGGATTTTATTTTGCTTCCTTCTGCTTTTTGGAATGTGTGTTCATGGAGCTGATGCGTGGAGTTCATGCAAATTGCTTGCAAGAAACCCTGACATCCTGTCCAAAATAACCTGAGTGGATCCCAGAGGGAATGTTCCTAAATTAGGAGCAAACGCTGAGCTGAATTCGCAAAAATGTGATTTCTATTGGTCTTGGAAGAGAAAGGGGAGGCTGTGCTCACAGAGCATGGCTGCTCCTTGCGGTGTTGAAAGTTCTTCAGCTCAAAGGAAGGCACCAGATTCTGATGAAGAGTCACCGGACTCGAAACGTTAACTCTGCTTTCTCTCCATGGCTGCTGCCTGACCTGCTGAGTTTCGCCAGCACTTTCAGGTTTTGTTTCAGCCAGCAGGAAGATTTGTATTGGGTCAGGGTCACCACAGGGAAACAGTAGAGAAGAACAGCTTTGGTGTATTTAAGGGCAAGTGATGTCATTGAGGGAGAGTGGAATGGAAGGAAGTGCTGGTGCATCTTGTGACGACTCAGGAGGTTGGTGATTCTTTGGAATTCTCTAACCTTGGAATGGCAGAATTGGATTGATGGATTGAATGGCTTCTTTCAGCTCCTGTACGACTGCAGTGATTCAAGGAGACAGCTCACCACCAGCTTCTCAGGGGGAACTAGGAATGGACAATAAATGGTGGCCCAGTCAACGACGCCACATCCCTGAATGAATTTTTTTTTTTAAAATGTCACTCAGTGTCCACTGGATTCAAAAGGGAGATTTCATCTTTACTCTCTTTGCGATTATGTGCTTTTCCACACTCTAATTTTCTCTTGTACAGTACTACACACAGTCATTGTTCGTGCTTTCGCCTCAGGATTGAATTTGTTTAAATGGGAGATTAAGGGCTCACTCATGGAATCCTTGAATTGTAGAATGGTCCCAAGGAGAAGGAGGCCATTTATCTCCATGATGTCCCTCTGAAAGAGCAATTTCCCCAGTGTCATTCCTGTGCCTTTTCTCAGTAACTGTGCGTGTCTCCTTTTTGATTTGTCTTGGAATGTGTCAAGTAGACCCCATCTCCGTCAAGCTTCCAGGCAATGCCCTCTGGATTCTAAACACATGCTGCATGAAATTATTTTCCTCGTATGGCAGATGGAGTTTAATTTTGGATGTAGGTTTGCTCGCTGAGCTGAAAGGTTCTTTTCCTGAAATTTCGTTACTCTACTAGGTAACATCCTCAGTGGGCCTCACGTGAAGCACTGCTGAAAATTCCTGCTTTCTATTTATATGTTTGGGTTTCTTTGGGTTGGTGATGCCATTTGACCCAAAAAGACATGACCCTCTCTCACATATGGATGAGGAAGGGCACCACTTCGACTGGGACAACACAACTATCTCAGGACATGCCAAACAGAGACATGCACGAGAATTCCTAGAAGCATGGCATTCCAACCGGAACTCTATCAACAAACACATTGAGTTAGACCCCACCTACCACCCCATGAGAGAAGGAACAGGAAGTGACTTCACCACAGGAAATAACATCATCACAGGAAATAACATCACCAACACAAAGAAACCCAAACATATAAAAAGAAAGCAGGAATTTTCAGCATTGCTTCGCCTGAGGCCCACTGAAGATGTTACCTAGTAAGGTAACGAAACGTCTGGAAATGAACCTTTCAGCTCAGCTCAAAACCTCAAGCTACATCCAAAACCTCAACCTGGGCTACAAATCTTCTCAAAACTCGCTAGGAGTTTAATTTAAATAAATGTGAAGAAAGGCAAATCAGAGCAGGATTTATATAGAGGCGACACGGTGGCACAGTGGTTAGCACTGCTGCCTCACAGCGCCAGAGACCCAGGTTCAATTCCCACCTCAAGCAACTATCTGTGTGGAGTTTGAACATTCTCCCTGTGTCTGCGTGGGTTTCTTCCGGGTACTCCGGTTTCCTCCCACAGTCCAAAAAATTTGCAGGTTAGGTGAATTGGCCATGCTAAATTTCCCGTA
Source organism: Chiloscyllium plagiosum (assembly GCF_004010195.1). Lineage (NCBI taxonomy): Eukaryota > Metazoa > Chordata > Chondrichthyes > Orectolobiformes > Hemiscylliidae > Chiloscyllium > Chiloscyllium plagiosum. The sequence goes on from NC_057721.1 coordinate 79,997,757, forward strand.
GTGTTAGGTGAAGGGGTAAATGTAGAGGAATGGGTCTGTGTGGGTTGCTCATCGGAGGTCGGTGTGGACTTGTTGTGTCGAAGGGCCTGTTTCCACACTGTAGGGAATCTAATCTAATCTTATACACTTAATGGTAAGGTCCTGGGGAGTGTTGCTGAACAAAGAAACCTTGGAGTGCAGGTTCATAACTCCTTGAAAGTGGAGTCGCAGGTAGATAGCATAGTGAAGAAGGTGTTTGGTATGCTTTCCTTTATTGGTCAGAGCATTGAGTACAGGAGTTGGGAGGTCATGTTGCAGCTGTTTAGGACATTGGTTAACCCACTGTTGGAATGCTGCATGCAATTCTGATCTCCTTGCTTTAGGAAGGACGTTGTGAAACTTGAAAGGGTTCAGGAAAGATTACAAGGATGTTGCCAGGGTTGAAGGATTTGAGCTATAAGGAGAGGCTGAATAGGCTGGGGCTGTTTTCCCTGGAGCATCAGAGGCTGAGGGGTGACCCTATAGAGGTTTATAAAATCATGAGAGGCATAGATAGGATAAATAGATAAGGTGTTTTCATGGGGGTGGGTGAGTCTAGAACTAGAGGTTTAAGGTGAGAGGGGAAAAATTTAAAAGTACTTAAGGCGTAACGTGTTCACACAGAAGATGGTGCGTGTCTGGAATGAGTTGCCAGAGGAAATGGTGGGGCCTGGTACAATTACAACATTTAGAAGGCATCTGGATGGGTATATGTTTAGGAAGGATTTAGAGGGATATGGACCAAGTGCTGGCAAATGGGACTAGATTAGTTTAGGATATCTGGTCAGCATGGATGAGTTGGTCCTAAGGGTCTGTTTCCATGCTGAACATCTCGATGACTCTGTGTCACCATAGCTTCTTTTGCCAGTTACCAGAAATCTCTGCCACCTCTTCATTATTAATTCCTCAAGCTTCAAGCCATGACTGGGTGCGATTGAGGACAGGAACATTTTTGCCATTCCCAATTTCCTCCGTCCTACCAGGAGCCTTAAGCTCTGGGACTCTCTTTGTGAATCCTTGGACACTGTCTGTCTATCGCTCACCTTTTAAAAAGTTTTTAATTGTTACCTTTACATTGCCTTAGCTGGGTGGATGTTGAAGATTGTGAACGATTCTATGAAGCGCTTTGGGGATTTTTTGCCATTACAGATGCTAAATAAATGCAAGTCCTTATTGTTGTGGTGCCTCATCGTAGAAGACACTGGATTTGGCCTGTGGGGTTTCCAGGTTGTTATTAGAGGAAAGCCCATGTGGCAGAGGGACAGTTCGGTCCTTTTGAAACTGCAAGAGATGTCTTAGACCTTTCAGAGGCTAAAACCATTTCAGAACAGGATTCAAAGGGAGCACTTTGCAGAGTCTGTGTTGTTGTTCACTGAGCATTTGAAAAGGAGGAAATCAACTTCAGCTGAATTTTCAAAATCTTTAACCACGTTTGGATACAGATGTCATCTGAATCCTGTCTGGTTCAAATTAATTTCTCAACCTTGTTTCTATAAAAGCCGGGTGCATCGAAGGGTCAGAAGAAGTCTTGATGAGCTAGTTTTACTGGGAAGCACAGCTGAATGTATCCCACCACAAACAGTGTGCATGTCCCCTGCTGGGTGTCAATGAGAGGAAGCCACTGCCTGCTGTTCACGGGCCCTCTCCTTACTGTATCATGGGCAGGGCAAGAATTGTGATCCTTCAGCCAAACCCAGCTCTTTTCCCACCCCATTTTCCGAGCCTGGGTTATGGAATGTGGGCATCTCTGAGTGGGCCGGCATTTATTGCCCATCCCTAATTACCCAGAGGGCATTTATGAGTCAACCACGTTGCTGTGGGTCTGGAGTCACATATAGGACTCCAGGTAAGGATGGCAGTTTCTTTCCCTAAAGGACATTATGAACCAGGTGGGTTTTCTTCCAACAGTTGACAATGGAGTCGTAGCATTATTAGATAATTAATTTCAGATTTGTTAATTGAATTCAAATTGCACCATCTGATGTAGCAGGATTTGAACCCAGGTACCCAGAACATTACCTGGGTCTCTGGATTAACAGTCCGATGATAGTATCATGAGGCCATCACTCCCCCTGCCACTGCGTTTCCACACAAACTGTACACAGGCTGCCTCTGGAGGCTCAAAAGTTGATAGATAAAATTTACTGAGGTGTTAGGATCAATGTTTTGCATCATTGTGGTCTTTACAATGCAAAACTGGGCCATTCAGCCCAACTATTCCATGCCAGCGTTCCAACTTCATATGAGCGTCCTCCCAATCTATGAGCATATCCTCCAGTTCCTTATTGGCTCCTGTTTATCTATGTTGCTGGTAAACACATCATTTGCTTTAACTAATTTTTTTTGGTTTCAAAAATATACTTTATTCATAAAATATTTTGATGATCTGTACAATTGGTGGTGCCATACATACGTATATATTCCATTTCTTTACATACAGAGATTGGAATTAATCATTCATATATACAGGTCTGTATGTTTACTCTCCATATATTTAGCTGAGGCTTCAACAGAGCCCACTTACAGCGTGGACCCCCTGTTCTTCTTAGGCAGGCAGACGTTACACGGTGGTCTTTCCCCACCGCGCCTTGGCGGCAGCTGCCCCAAGCTTCAGCGCGTCCCTCAACACATAGTCCTCGCTTTAACTAATCCCCACGACGGAAGCAACTATATGGAATTCCTCTGTCTGCCTTTTTCAATTTATGGATAGCTATCTTATGGATAGTTCTGAACTCATCCGTAAGTTTGTATATCCTTTCTGCGGCCACCCTGTTGAACACTTTCATATTCTTAAAGACAGTCTTAGTTGACACTAATCTGATACGAAGTAAGGAGAGATTGTCTTATGAGGAAAGGTTGAGGAGATTGGAATTTAGAGGAATCAGAGGTGGTTTTATTGAAACGTACGAGATTCTTTGGGAGATTTGACAGAGTAGATGCAGAATAGTTATTTCCCCTTGTGGAAGAGTAGAAGACCAGAGGGTATAATCTCAGAATAAGCGGTTGCATGTTTAAACTAGAGATGAGAAGGAATGTTTTTCCCTCTGAGGGTAGTCAACTTGTGAAATTCTTTATCACAGAGGGCTATCAAAACTAGGGTATCAAGTGTAATAAAGGCTGAGATAGACAGATTTTTCAACTAGGGTTCTGGGGAAAAGCAGGAATGTGGCGTTGAGGATTATCAGATCAGAATGGACGACATCCACTCCTGTGTCTTCTGTCTTATGGAGCTGGCTGTCCCAATTTTGCACTATTCCCCCAGACGTCAGGGAGAGGACATTGCAAGGTCCACAGGGCTGAGTTTGCCATTGTCGTTTCCAGTGCCTTGTGCATGTGTGATTGTCAATCCAGTTCCCTTCCTTTCTTGAGAGTCCAATACAATTGAGTGGCTCATGAGGACATTTCAGAGGGCAGTTAAGAGTCAACCACACTGCCACAGTAATGTTTCCACTGCAGAAATGCTTGATAAAGGTGTCTTATTGCACTGGAATTGTGTTTGCTTGTTTGCCTAATGTGCAGATTCTATTTCAGACGATATCTGCTAAATGTTTCTGATCTATAAAGAAACAAGGTGGAAAAAGGAAATGATTTTCTTTTAAGAGAGAGAACAGCTGATTTTAGAACCAGAGAAAGAGGCCATTCAGCCCATCATGGTGTCAGCAATCCAGTTATTCCATTCTCCTGACCTCATAACCCTCGCAAGTATCCAAACCCCTCTAGAAAGTTATAATTAAATCTGTTTCCACTGCCCATTCAGACAGTGCATTCAAGATTGCTAAACTCACTGAACAACAAAAAAAAACTCCTCATATCCCTCTGATTCTTTGGCCAATTATTTTAAGTCTATGTTTGCTAATTTACCTATCCCTCTATTTCCAGTAGCAATTTCTCTGTACAAACAAGATCAAAATCCTTCAGGACGTTGAGACCTCTGTTAAATCTCTCCTTAGCCTTTTCTGTGTACCCCGAAATCTCTCTGTACCTCCTTTAAAGTCCTTTAATGTTTTCTCTTTCAGTAAAGTTGGCTCTCCTTATTTATTCTTTGAAAATAATTCACTTTGCATCACTTCTGCTGTACCTCTGTCCATTCTAACAGTGTGTTGATGCTCCCCTGACATCCCCCCGTTTACTACTGTCCCGTGGAGTACTCTGTGGTGCAGTCCTTTATCAAGCCAGCAGAGGGTAGACGGAGACAAAGCTTGGGGTTGTATGAAGAGAGGTGAGGGGAGGAGAGACAGACTCGAGCTGATCTTTCTCTGAAGTATGCAGCCAGCTGTGCGTCCTGTGGGACAGAATGCTCATCGGCCTTGCCTCACCAGTGCACTTCACCTCACTTCCACAGCAACACTGCCCTTATCATCAACTGCACCAGACAGTGACTGATGGAAAGGAGCTGTTCATCTCTCAAGTCAAGGCTTCTCGGCTGTGAGGATGTCAAGGTATTGGCACATCCCAGTCACTGACACTCCATCACAGATGAGAAGGAGCTGTTCAGATGAGACACCACATTGTTTTGTTTTAATTAGCACGGCAGCTTCGATCTCCACATGGCATCTGCCAGTTGTTCCGTCCATATCCCTTCGACTTGATTCCAATAACCAAGCTTCCCTTCCCATCCCTTGTCACACCTCCTGCTCCAGCCAACTCGTCACCTCAAAGACCCTGAAGTTCAACAGTTTGTTCGAATGATTTGTAGAGTAAAGCATTATGGGTATCTGGATAAGAAGCAGGACATTTCAAACACTCCCAGGACAGCGACAACATGGGGTTAGATGCAGAGTAAAGCTCCCTCTGCACTGCCCCCCTCCCCCCAAATACTTCTAACGCAGGGACAGCACAGGGTTAAATACTGAGCCAATCTCTCTGTACATTATCCCCATGAAACACTCACAGGACAGATACAACACGGGGTGAGATACAGAGTAAAGCTCCTTCTGTCCCCCATCAAACACTCCCAGGACAGGGACAGCACAGGATTAAATACGGAGACAATTTCTCTGTACATTATCCCCATGGCACACTCGCAGGTCAGGTACAGCTTGGGATGAGATACAGAATAAAGCTGTCTCTACTCTGACCACGTCAAACACCCCCAGGACAGGGACAGCACAGGGTTAGATGCAGAGTAAAGCTCCCTCTACACTGTCCCCATCAAACACTCCCTGGCGCGGTGGCTCAGTGGTTAGCACTGCTGCCTTACAGTACCAGGAGCCTGGATCCGATTTCACCCTTGGGCAACTCTGTATGGAGTTTGTACATTCTCCCCGTATCTGCGTGGACTTCTTCCGAGTGCTCTGGTTTCCTCCCACAGTCCAAAGAAGTCCAGGTTAGGTGGATTGGCCAAGCTCAATTGCCCATAGTGTTCAGGGACGTGCAGGTGAGGTGGATTAGTCTTGGGAATTGCAGAATTACAGGGAGAGGGTAGGAACATATTTCTGGGTGGGATGCTCTTTGGAGTTTTGGTATGGGCTGAATGGTCTGCTTCCCCACTCTAGGGATTCTATGAACTTAGATACAGCATGGGCTCGGATACAGAGTACAGCTCCCTCTACACTGTCCCCATCAAACACTCCCAGGACAGGGACAGCACAGGGTTAGATACAGAGTAAAGCTCCCTCTACACTGTCCCCATCAAACACTCCCAGGGCAGTGAATGCACGGGCTTAGATACAGAGTAAAGCTCTCTCTACACTGTCCCCATCAAACTCTCCCAGGACAGGGACAGCACAGGGTTAGATACAGAGTAAAGCTCCCTCTACATTGTCCCCTATCAAACACTCCCAGGGCAGAGCCAGCATGGGGTTAGATACAGAGTAAGGCTCTCCTCTCTGTCCCCATCAAACACTCCCAGGACAGGGACAACACGGGGTTAGATACAGAGTTAAGCTGCTACCTGCTTCTTCAATATTTCTCATGTATCTCCTTTTTAAATTTTCTGTTGAACCCCCTTTCAGCACCCTTTCAGGAACCCACAGGAATCAGCTGTTCTTTATTTCCCATCCACTTCCCTCCCGCCCCCACCCTGGTTGTTAACCCTGCTGTTGCTCGATACATTTGCTCCATATTATAGCCGTCAAGACGCTTTGAAATTTGGAACATTCCTGTCCAATCTTTGGGAACCCTTCTCTGACCAATGGAGAGAAGAAACAGTTTCTCTAAGTCATTCTGTATAATGCAAATCATTTATCCTTCGCATCATTGCAGGGAATCTCCTTTGCGAGATATTCCCAACATTCCTAACGTGCAGCATTGTTACACTACTCCAGATGTGGTCGAACCAGTGTCTTGTAAAGCTTCATTGTAACCTAATTGCTTTTACACTCTATGCCTCAACTTATAATTAATTTTGATCACTTAGGCCAATGGGTGAAAGAGTGGAAGATTGGGTTTAATTTGGATAAATATTACATTTTGTTGAAACAAAGACAGGACTCGGGGCCTTGGCTAGTCTTGTAGAATAGAGACTCAAGGGTTCTTTCAAGTTTGCATCACATATAGACAGGTCTTTGGACTCCTCCATCGTCCAGGTCTTTGGACTCCTCCATCGTCCAGGTCTTTGGACTCCTCCATCGTCAGACCACACTATCACCCTCACCTTGACCTCTTTCCACCTATCACATTTCCGACGCCCCTCCCCCAAGTCCCTCCTCCCTATCTTTTATCTTAGCCTGCTGGACAAACTGTCCTCATTCCTGAAGAAGGGCTAATGCCCGAAACGTCGATTCTCCTGTTCCCTAGATGCTGCCTGACCTGCTGCGCTTTTCCAGCAACACATTTCCATCTCTGATCTCCAGCATCTGCAGACCTCACTTTCTCCTCACATATAGACAAGGTGGTTAAGAAGGCATTTACCACACTTACCTTCACTGCTCAGACCTTTTGAGTATAGAACTGAAAATAAAAAAAATGCTGGAAACCACAGTGGGTCAAGTAGCATCCATGGGGAGAAAACAAGCTGACGTTTCGAGTCCAGATGACTCTTCCTCAGAACTCAAAGTTCAAGTCAAAGATGAGTACAGGAATTGGGAAGTTGTGCAGGATGTTGGTAAGGCCTGTGTCCAGTTCTGGTCACCCTGTCATAGGAATGATATTATTAAGGTGTTCGTTTTGCCAAGCATCATCTCCTGACTCAAAATGGCCAGCCTGACCTCCTGGTCACCGCCCATTTTAATTCCCCTTCCCACTCCCCTTCAGACATATCTATCTTCGCCTCCTCCATTGCCAAAGTGAATCTGACCGCAAATTGGAGGAACAAAACCTTATCTTCCGCCTGGGCAGCCTGCAGCCCGGAGGAATTAACATTGAATCCTCTAATTTCAAATAACCTCCCTTCCCATCCCCCCAACTTCCTTTCCAGCCCATCATCCTCCCTCCCAGTCCTCTGACTGACCCTCCCTTCCAGCTACCAACTGGATTCATTCCTCCCATCGACCAACCAGGTCGTACCCACTACCTGTATCACCGTTCACCTAAAGTCACCGTTCCACTACTCTCCCCAACCTAACCCCACACTCTCTCTTTATCTTCACTCCCCCTATCCCCCTAGTCCTGAAGAAGGGTAATAACCAAAACATTGACTTCTCCACCTCCTGCTGCTGTCTGGCTTGCTGTGTTCTTCCAGTCTCCTGTTTCTCTACTTTGTCTCTCAGAAGAGATTAATCAGGATGTGGTCAGAAATGGAAAGTTTGAATTGTAAGGAGAGCCTGTATAGGCTGGGACTTTTTTCTCTGGAGCACAGGAGGCTGAGGGGTGGGTGACCTTACAGAGGTTTATAAAAACATGAGGAGCATAGATAAGGTGAGTGGCTGGTGTCCTTTCCCTAGGGTGGGGGATTTCAAACCTGGAGGGCATAATTTTAAGGTGAGAGGAGAAAGATTTACAAAAGACCTGAGGGGCAATTTTATTTTACACAGAGTGAATCATGTGTGGATTCAACGTATACAGGGAGTGATGAATGCAAGTACAGTTACACTGTTTAAAAGACATTTGGATAAATACGTGAATAAGAAATGTTTGGAGGGATATGGGCCATGCGCAGGCAGGTGGGGACTAGTTTAGTTTGGGACTATGGTCAGCATGACCGAAAGGTCTGTTTCCGTGCTGTATTAGATTACTTTAGTGTGGAAACAGGCCCTTCGGCCCAACAAGTCCACACCGACCCGCTGAAGCGTAACCCACCCATACCCCTACATTTACACCTTACCTAACACTACGGGCAATTTAGCATGGCCAATTCACCTGACCTGCACATCTTTGGACTGTGGGAGGAAACCGGAGCACCCGGAGGAAACCCACGCAGACACGGGGAGAACGTGCAAACTCCACACAGTCAGTCACCTGAGGCGGGAATTTAACCCGGGTCTCTGGCGCTGCGAGGCAGCAGTGCTTACCACTGTGCCACCGTGCCACCCACTATGACTCCATAAGGTCCTTGACCTTACAACAGTCTCAGTGGTGGTATTTGAATCAGAGTGAAAAAAGCTTTAGTCTGAGTCTCTAGATTACCAACCCACTGATATTACCAGGACACCATAGATCTACAATGCAGCCTGTATATAAATCTCCACCCCACCCTTCCAAAATGATATCAATTTGCCTTTCCTCATTCTTCTTGCAGAAGTTTATCCCTGCTGACTGCTCTCTGTTACATCTTATCTCCCTAACATCCTGTAAGTATGGTTTCAGGAACTGACTTGGATTTTCTCAGCGTGGTAGCCACAGCTCAGAGTGGTCCCCATTTCCATGTCCGACCCTTCTGTGGTGCCATATTCGGGTAGGATGTAGAGGGGAGACCGCAGTTTTCCCCTCATATTTGTTCCGGGGAAATGACACTGAGGTGAGTTTGTTACCCACTGTACCAAGACTAACATCATATTTGGATGCTTGTATAAGGAGTGGGAAACCTCTCAGAGTTTCCCTCCAACAATGGGTCATAATCTGGAAAGCTACATTAGCAAATTCAGTATGGAATGTACTGCAGGGGCTGCCTGAGTGGCAGAGGAGTGTAGAGACTTTTTAGTGGATTTTCTAATCATATAAAATCAGCATACTTTTATATGGAAATATTGAAAAGCAACAGACAAACATTGGAGTAGTGGAAGTAATTAGATCAATCACCAGAGTTTCACAATAGACTGAGTGATCTCCTCAAGGTTCTTTGATTTTAAGGGGTGGCACGGTGGCTCAGTGGTTAGCTCTGCTGCCTCACAGCGTCGGGGACCTGGGTTCAAAACCCACTTTGGGCAAATGTCTGTGTGGAGTTTGCACATTCTCCCCGTGCCTGTGTGGGTTTCCTCCGGGTGCTCTGATTTCCTCCCACAGTCCAAAGATGTGCGGGTTAGGTGAATTGGCCATGCAAAATTGCCCGTAGTGTTAGGTCCATTAGTCAGGGGTAAACATAAGGGAATGGGTCTGGGTGGATTATTCTTCAGGGGGTTGGCGTGGACTTGTTGGGCCGAAGCGCCTGTTTCTGCACTGTAGGGAATCTAATCTAAGGCTTGTTCTGTATTCCCTCAATTTATTTGCAAATTGCATCTTGTTCTGGTGCACAAGCACGTACCAGGAGAGGCACAGAGACACCAAATGTCAAAGGAAAGTACTTGGCACTGGGGAAAGACTATAGACTTACAGCCAAAGCTAAAACAAACAGGTTTGGAAGGATTGCTAAGGAGAGGACACAGAGGTTGGCACAGTGGCTCAGTGGTTAGCACTGTTGCCTCACAGCGCCAGGGGCCCGAGTTCAATTCCCACCTCGGGCAACTGTCTGTGTGGAGTTTGCACTGGAACAAAGAGTCACCACTGTCCGCCACCATCTTTCCTCCACCAGTGCCATTGCCGTGAGTTCATGCCGGGCTGATCTCGCTCGATGCAGCAACCACTGGTGCCACTGGGCCTAAACTTGTCACCATTGCCGTCTCCAAAGTCAGGCAGCTGGGCCTAGTCATGGATCTGGAGCCTTGGCTCAGCCTGCCAGTCTGAACTGGCCGATTAAACCCGGGACCGGCTCCTCGTTCGCCGGCAGACTTCGGGCTGGGGCAGAGACGTGTTCCCCCTCGCCCTGGCATCGCTGCCTCTGACGTCAGACACCTCCTCCTTCAACATTCACTTGGCCTCGCTGATCCCTGGGCCTGCGCTGTAATCTTTCCCTGCCATTCTGCATAGGGCCTGCTCTCGCCGACGCTGCCCACTGATGGTGCTGCAACTCAGGGTGATAAAGTAAGGGAAAAGAGTTTAAAGAGAAAAGGGAAGAAAAAGTAGTAAGAAAGAAATGAAAAAAAGAAAAGCAGATGGAAATGGATGAGCTCCGGACTCGGCATCCAGAATGCTGTTACTCTGCCACTCGGTACTCCGTGGCAGTGTTGCTGCTGCTCAGGAGAGCTGTTCTCCCTCACAAAAACAGCCATACCTGAGTGGAGATGCCAGCCAACTAGTGTCTCCCAATGACCATTGGTTAGGCCTCAGCTCTACTACTGTGTACAATTCTGCAATCCACATGATAGGAGAGATGTGATAGCACTGGAGAGAGTGCAGAGGAGATTTACCAGGATGTTACCTGACGAGAGACTGAACAGACAGGGGTTGTTTCTGTTAGAGCAGAGGAGACTGAGAGGGAACTTGATTGAGATGGATAAAATGATGAGGGAAAAAGTGAGGTCTGCAGATGCTGGAGATCAGAGATGGAAATGTGTTGCTGGAAAAGTGCAGCAGGTCAGGCAGCATCTAGGGAACAGGAGAATCGACGTTTCGGGCATTAGCCCTTCTTCAGGAATCCTGAAGAAGGGCTAATGCCCGAAACGTCGATTCTCCTGTTCCCTAGATGCTGCCTGACCTGCTGCGCTTTTCCAGCAACACATTTCCAAAATGATGAGGGACACAGGCAAGGTTGCAGAAAGCAATTATTTCCCCTTGATGGAGGGATCAGTGACCAGAGGCATAGATTTACGGTAAGGGTCAGGAGGTTTTCAGGAGATGTAAGGATTCACTTTTCATCTAGAGGGTGGTGGGAGTCTGGAACTCCCTGCCTATAAGGGTGGGAGAGACAGAAACCCTCATCACATTGAAGAAATGTTTAGATGTGCACTCGAGATGCTATGGCACACAGGGCCTTGGGTCAGGTGCTGGAAAATATGATTCGGATAGTAAGGCACTTGTTTTTGACTGGCACAGACTAAATGGGTACAGGGCCTTTTTCTGTACTGAAGATCTCTATGACTGAACTCCCGAGAGCAAACCTCACTGCCATCAAGAGAGGAAGGGAGGAAAAAAAGGCACAATAATGACATCATTATTATTTATTAAAGCGTGATGACTAGATCTGCATAAACTATAAATCAAACAATTCCATAAGCCAAGTCTGGATCCCTCTCATGCTCGATAAAATATGAGAGAGGTCATAGGTCAAGCTTCGCAAGGTCAAGCACTGAATGAGATACCAGGCTGGGCTCTGAAAAGCCCTGTCCAGGTTTGATCAAAACCACATGTTTCACTGACATGTGGCCTGTCTGCAAACGTCCTTCGGAATGATATGGAACTGAAAATCTCCTCTCAATCAACACAGATTGGTGTCGCAAGCCTTGAGCACGGTTATGATCTCCGACTTCTTCAATCTTTGGCTGACATCATCCTCCCCCATTTCCAAGAGAGTCGTAACCCATTGCCTGAGCAAAAAAACAAACTGTAGGCCCAAATCTGCTGCTAAGCCAAGGATTCACAAAACAGTGTTCACAAATAGGTCTGTGTGGACTTGTTGGGCCGAAGGGCCTGTTTCCACACTATAGCGATTCTAAAAAAAAGACTATACGATGTAGGAGCAGAAGTGGGCCATTCAGCCCATCGAGTCTGCTCCGCCACTCAGTGAGAGTGCTTAAGCCTGCTTGCTTGACATAATGATCCACATATCTATACCTGTAATACAAACATAGGAGCGCATTGTAGATGCACAGAGCGACAAATCGGGGAAATGGTGGTATACATGAACTGGCCACGTAGCAGTGGTGCGGCTGTATCATGGCCAAATGATCTGGGTTCACTGTAGCTGGTGGAATTCAAATTCAATTAAATTCATAATAAAGATCTGAAACGGAAAGACTTAAAACTATCATGGATTGCAAAAATCCACCTGGTGCATTAATGTCCATCGGGGAAGGGAATGCGGTCCCTACCCAGTCTAACCTACATGTGAGAGTCAATAGATGCAAAAGTACAGCAGGTCAGACAGCATCCGAGGAGCAGGAAAGTCAACGTTTCAGCCTGGAGCCTTTGAGAAGGGTTACAGCCTGACAGTGTTTCCTAAATAGTTCTGAATGTGCTGAGAATTGTGCTGACAACCAGTTTAATATTGTCAGGCAGACACCACAGTGTTTTTCTCTCCAGACCTGTTGAGTTTCCCCAGCACTTTCTGTTGGTTGTCACATATCTCAGGGTGTTGTCCTTTGCAGAAGGGAGAGGTGGACACATGCTGTGTCTGTTTCAACGTAACAGAATCGGTGACAGTCGTTCCGAAGGCAACGCCTTGACCAATCAATGTCAACCTATCTGGTTCAAATTTAATTAAAACTCAGTGGTTAGCAGTCAGTCACTTAGCTTGGGGATGTAAGAAAATTAAACTTGGACAGGGAATGTCAATTTATATAGGATGAGAAGGAGGGTGCTGATTGGTTGGACTGCAGCTGGCAAGGAGAAACAACTGGATTTGTTAGCTGTCAATTGCATGACTTGTATCATTTTTTAAAAATAATAAATCTTTCAATAGCATTGCACTAGGAAAATAGTATCATTCAAATAAGCAACCTTTTTCAGAAACCTTTGAAAAGTTTTTGAAGTGTGATTATGTTCCATTTTTCAAAATTGCTATCATTTGGACAACAGCATCTTGAAATATTTTTGGCAATTTTTATTTTAAAATGGCTGTGAAGTGGAGCCACTGGTTAATAAGATAGTGTCGAAAGCACTTGGTATATTTGCATTTATTGGTCAGTGTGCTGAGTATATGAATTGGGAGTTCATGTTGCAACTGTACAGGACATTGGTTAGGCCACTTTTGGAATATTGCGTGCAATTCTGGTCTCCTTCCTATCGCGAGGATGTTGTGAAACTTGAAAGGGTTCAGAAAAGATTTACAAGGATGTTTCCAGGGTTGGAGGATTTGAGCTATAGGGAGAGGCTGAATAGGCTGGGGCTGTTTTCCCTGAAACATCTTATAGAGGTCTATAAAATCATGAGGGGCATGGATAGGATAAATAGAAAAAGTCTTTTCCCTGGAATGGGGGAAGTCCCGAACTAGAGGTTTAAGGTGAAAGGGGAAAGATTTAATTGGCACCTAAGGGGCAACCTTTTCACACAGAAGGTGGTACGTGTATGGAATGAGCTGCCAGAGGAAGTGATGGACGCTGGTACAATTACAGCATTAAAAAGGCATCTGGATGGGTACATGAATAGGAAGGGTTTGGAGGGATATGGGCCGGGTGCTGGCAGGTGGGACTAGATTCATTTAGGATATCTGGTTAGCATGGACGAGTTGGACCGAAGGGTCTGTTTCTGTGCTGTACATCTCTGTTACTCTATGATTCTATTGATGTTGCTCACCCGATGATGCAATGCATAATAAATTGCATAATGGCCTGGAACAATCACAGCATCTTAATGATGGACATCAGGTCCAGCGAAAAGAGAGACAGGCCAGGAGTAGGGAAACTTTGAAACTTGATGGTCGGATTATGGCATCCTGCAGTCCACTTCTTAAAAGAACATCTCATGTTCAGATTCAGTGCTAATCTTTTTAAAAATTGCTGCATTTCAACAGTATTCTTTTCATCGTCTCACCACAGAACTCCAAATCTATTACATTACAACTACATAATAATTGTAAATGCAGCAGAAAAAGGACATACAACTATTTGCCAATGCGGAGTTGCACCCATTAAGTGAGTAAATATCAAACACACCGATATATAATTTGCTGGAGAAACTCAGCAAGTCTGGCCGCATCCGTAAGAGAAAACAGAGTTAATGTTTTGAGTCTGGTGATCCTTCTTCTGAAGTTGGTCACAGGGCTCAAAACATTAGCTCTGTATTGTCTCTCCACAGATGCTGTCAGGCCTGCTGAGTTTCTCCATCATTCTCCATTGCTCAGATCTCCAGCATTTGCTGTTCTTTGATTTGTTTCATTTTGAAAAGATTGTTACCCTTTTACCTATCGCTGTTCATCCTCCCCTGCTACCGCTCTGTTTTGCTTCTCTCTCGCTTTCTGATATCTGTCCCCATTACTCCTTCTGTCTATTTCGCTTTCCCCTCATTTCCATTGTCCAAAGGTATTTCCATGTTTGCTTAAGTCCGGAGCTGATGAGTGATGTGGCAGGCAAAGGAACATCAGATGACTCCTGGCAGCATTTTCTGTCTCTGTATCTCACAGGGAGCACAAATTGAAATTTTTACATTTTCAAACTGTCAGCAAAACAGAGACAATAATTAAAAGAAATGACATTTGAAATGCAACTTGTTTCTGCTTCAGTTGTGCTCAAAACTTCCAGCTGAATTTTTTTTTTAGCAATGTAAAGCAAAACCTGCAGCAGAACATGTAACTATTGCACAGTCAGTTGGTAAGGCTCATTGTCAAGGCTGAATTAATGGAAGCTCTGAGCTGTGGCATTAGTTTTGATGCCCTTCATTCATGAGTAAGGGCACTACTCCCAAAGTTCATGCCACTGACCACTCAAAGGAAGGGGTTAGAGTTCGGTCAAGAATTGGTTCAGCCGTTATGGAGATGATACTCAAGGTAGAATAGCGTAGTTACACATTAGTTACACAGCTTCATTCACACCTAATGGCAACGAGCAGACTCTTCTGTGACAGCAAACGTTTCTGTGAAAGCAGAGTGTGCTATTGTAAATCAGAACAGCACATGGTCACAAAAAGCAGTAGGCCAAAACATTGAATATTTTCAAGAAGGAGTCAGATGTACCGTATATATTCGATTAATAGTCCATCTCATGTAAAAGTCAACCCCCTATTTTTGGTCACAAAATCCGGAATTTTCCATTTATCTCGTGTAAAAGTTGACCCTCGTTCTTCATAGATTACAGGCCAACCTTTATGAGACAGTGTGCTGGTCATCCCGCTCCACTCCTGGTCTTCAGAATTACGATAATTTGTTGTGTTTTTTTCTTTATTTGTTTAGAGATCAGTTGGGCTTCTGCTAATGATGCAGTATGAATTTTGACAGGCATGAATTTCAGGCCCTCTAAAGTAGTATCCATGTAATAATTGGCCCCATAAATTTAACCTTAAAACGTAGTTGAAAAAATTCGACTATTACTTGAGTATATACGGTAGTTCATAGAATCAGAGAATCCTTCCAGTGTGAAACAGGCCATTTGGCCCGCTGAGTCCACACCAATCATCCGAAGAGCACCCCATCCCTGGAGCCGTGTATTTCCCATGGCTAGCCCATCTGGTCTGCACGTCCCTGGACACTATCAGCATTTCACAATCCACCCAACCTGTGCGTCTTTGGACTAAACTCTTCAGGCTAAAGGGATCAAAGGGTATGGGGAGAAAGCGGGAACAGGGGACTGAGTTGGATGATCAGCCATGATCGTATTTAATGGCAGGGCAGACTCAAAGGGCCGAATGGCCTACCCCTCGGCTTCTATCCTCTATGTTTTCTCTGGAATTGCTGGAGAAACTCAGCGAGTGTGTCAGTATCTGTGGAGAGAGAGAGAGAGAGCGAGACAGAGCTAATGTTTGGAATCCAACATATGTCTGTTGTTCAGAATTAGTTCTGGAATTGGTAGCACATTGGACTCAAATGTTGAGCTGAATCTGACAGATTTATTTGGCCAGTTTGTCAAGTTTCCTGAGACTTTCTTGCCATCAGGCAGAGCAAATTCTCTCACCGTATCTTATCAAACCTGCCTCGTTGACTACCTACCCCACCCCTGCAGCACCCTTCTCACCCAATTTGAGCTCCATTACCATGGGCAGTCCTTGTTGCTCCTGCCATATAAAGCCTATCATGCACTCAGATGAGCATCGTAAGTCCACAGCCTCAGACATGGCAATTAATTAAAACCAAACACTCCGAAAGGCTCACCTCGCCTCGTAATCTGTTAAAGTACGAGTGACAGGGAACTCCCAAATTCCACCATTTAAAGAAAATAATATCAATTTATCTTTTAACTCTAAACATGAATATTAAACAACAGCTAGTCACAATTATAAACCCCTCTTTCCCTTAACTGCTTATTACCTGCCTCCAAATCTATAACAATATACTGTCCCAATAAACACTTGTTAAAATTACATCAGCTTAATTTCAAAACCATACAGCGGCTGTCATCTTTGGTGTCTGTCTTCTTCCGGCTAAGATCTCCCTGGGTTGTGTTCTTTCTTTTTATTTCATGATAAGGTCCCTTTAATAGAGGGTGTTTCCTAATTTCTTGGATCAGTGTTGATGGCTATTGCTCTGTCTCCAATTTTCAAATACATGCCTTTTTATATCCCCAACATTGGATTGTCTCATTGGTTTGATGTTGGCAAAACAATAAATTCAAACTTGGTTAGATTTTAGTATCATGGGGTATAATTTAAACTGATTTGTTAAATTCAAATTGTTGTCAAAACAGCAACCAACTCAGGTATCCATTTCAGAGCCAATTGTTACATATTTTCAATTTTCCAGTACACTCTGAGACTGTTGTCTAGTCATATGAGTGAGGGAGCACTGTGAGAGTGAGTAAGTGAGCACGCTGAGAGTGAGTGTGTGAGTGAGTGAGCACTGTGAGAGTGAGTGTTTGAGTGAGTGGAGAGTGAGTGAGCACTGTGAGAGTGAGTAAGTGAGCACGCTGAGAGTGAGTGAGCACTGTGAGAGTGAGTAAGTGAGCACGCTGAGAGTGAGTGAGCACTGTGAGAGTGAGTAAGTGAGCACGCTGAGAGTGAGTGAGCACTGTGAGAGTGAGTAAGTGAGCACGCTGAGAGTGAGTGAGCACTGTGAGAGTGAGTAAGTGAGCACGCTGAGAGTGAGTGAGCACTGTGAGAGTGAGTAAGTGAGCACGCTGAGAGTGAGTGAGCACTGTGAGAGTGAGTAAGTGAGCACGCTGAGAGTGAGTGAGCACTGTGAGAGTGAGTGAGTGAGCAC
>NC_057721.1:80015661-80018298 GCF_004010195.1 Chiloscyllium plagiosum
TGAGTGAGCACTGTGAGAGTGAGTGAGTGGGTGAGCACTGTGAGTGAGTGAGCACTGTGTGTGAGTGAGTGAGCACTGTGTGAGCAAGTGTGTGAGCGAGCACAGTGTGAGTGAGCACTGTGAGAGCGAGTGAGTAGTGAGCACTGTGAGAGTGAGTGAGTGAGCACTGTGAGAGTGAGTAGTGAGCAGTGTGAGAGTGAGTGTTTGAGTGAGTGAGTGAGCACTGTGAGAGTGAGTGGGTGAGCACTGTGTGTGAGTGAGTGAGCACTGTGAGAGTGAGTAGTGAGCAGTGTGAGAGTGAGTGAGTGAGCACTGTGAGAGTGAGTGAGTGGGTGAGCACTGTGAGTGAGTGAGCACTGTGTGTGAGTGAGTGAGCACTGTGTGTGAGTGAGTGAGCACTGTGAGAGTGAGTAGTGAGCAGTGTGAGAGTGAGTGAGTGGGTGAGCACTGTGAGAGTGAGTGAGCACTGTGTGAGCGAGTGAGTGAGCGAGCACAGTGTGAGAGTGAGTGAGTGAGCACTGTGAGAGTGTGAGTGAGCTCACTGAGAATAAGTGAGTGAGTGAGCACTGTGAGAGTGAGTGAGCTCACTGAGAGGGAGTGAGTGAGCACTGTCAGAGTGAGTGTGAGAGCACGCTGAGAATGATTGAGTGAGCACTGTGAGAGTGAGTGAGCTCACTGAGAGTGAGTGAGTGAGCACTGTGAGAGTGAGTGAGTGAGCTCACTGAGATTGTGCTGGAAATGTGTTGCTGGAAAAGCGCAGCAGGTCAGGCAGCATCCAGGGAACAGGAGAATGAACGTTTCGGGCATAAGCCCTTCTTCTCCTGAAGTGAGCAGTGTAAGAGTGAGTGGGTGAGCACTGTGAGAGTGAGTGAGTGAGCACTGTGAGAGTGTGAGTGAACTCACTGAGAGTGAGTGAGTGAGCACTGTGAGAGGGAGTGAGTGAGTGAGCTCACTGAGATTGTGAGTGAGTGAGCACTGTGAGAGTGAGTGAGTAGTGAGCACTGTGTGAGAGTGTGAGTGGGTGAGCACTGAGTGAGTGAGTGAGCACAGTGTGTGAGTGTGAGTGAGCACTGTGAGAGTGAGTGTGTGAGCACGCTGAGAATGAGTGAGTGAGCACTGTGAGAGTGTGAGTGAGCTCACTGAGAATGAGTGAGTGAATGAGCACTGTGTGAGTGAGTGAGCTCACAGAGAGTGAGTGAGTGAGTGAGCACTGTGAGAGTGAGTGAGTGAGCTCACAGAGAGTGAGTGAGTGAGTGAGTACTGTGAGAGTGAGTGAGTAGTGAGCAGTGGGAGAGTGTGAGTGGGTGAGCACTGAGTGAGTGGGTGAGCACTGTGAGAGTGAGTGAGTGAGTGAGCACTGTGAGAGTGAGTGAGTAGTGAGCAGTGTGAGAGTGAGTGAGTGGGTGAGCACTGTGAGAGTGAGTGAGTGAGCACGCTGAGAGTGTGAGTGAATGAGCACTGTGAGAGTGAGTGAGTAGTGAGCAGTGAGAGTGAGTCAATGAGCACTGTGAGAGTGAGTGAGTGAGTGAGCACTGTGAGAGTGAGTGAGTAGTGAGCAGTGTGAGAGTGAGAGAGTGGGTGAGCACTGTGAGAGTGAGTGAGTGAGCACTGTGTGAGTGAGTGAGCACTGTGTGAGCGAGTGTGAGTGAGTGAGCACAGTGTGAGTGTGAGTGAGCACTGTGAGAGTGAGTGAGTAGTGAGCAGTCTGAGAGTGAGTGAGTGAGCACTGTGAGAGTGAGTGTGTGAGCACACTGAGAATGAGTGAGTGAGCACTGTGAGAGTGAGTGAGTAAGCTCACTGAGAGTGTGTGAGTGAGCACTGTGAGAGTGAGTGAGTAGTGAGCAGTGTGAGAGTGTGAGTGGGTGAGCACTGAGTGAGTGAGTGAGCACAGTGTGTGAGTGAGTGAGCACTGTGAGAGTGTGTGTGAGCTCACTGAGAGTGAGTGAGTGAGCACTGTGAGAATGAGTGAGTGAGCTCACTGAGAGTGTGAGTGAGTGAGCACTGTGAGAGTGAGTAAGTGAGCACGCTGAGAGTGTGAGTGAATGAGCACTGTGAGAGTGAGTGAGTAGTGAGCAATGGGAGGGTATGAGTGGGTGAGCACTGTGAGAGTGAGTGAGTGAGTGAGCACGCTGAGAGTGTGAGTGAATGAGCACAGTGAGAGTGAGTAGTGAGCAGTGAGAGTGAGTCAATGAGCACTGTGAGAGTGAGTGAGTGAGTGAGCACTGTGAGAGTGAGTGAGTGAGCACTGTGAGAGTGAGTGAGTGAGTGAGCACCGAGTGAGTGAGTAGTGAGCACTGTGAGAGTGAGTGAGTGAGTGAGCACCGAGTGAGTGAGTAGTGAGCAGTGTGAGTGAGTGAGCAGTGTGAGTGTGAGTGAATGAATTAGCAATGTGAGAGTGAGTAGTGAGCACTGTGAGAGTGAGTGAGTGAGCACTGTGAGAGTGAGTGAGTGAGCACTGTGAGAGTGAGTGAGTGAGCACTGTGAGAGTGAGTGAGTGAGCACTGTGAGAGTGAGTGAGTGAGCACTGTGAGAGTGAGTGAGTGAGCACTGTGAGAGTGAGTGAGTGAGCACTGTGAGAGTGAGTGAGTGAGCACTGTGAGAGTGAGTGAGTGAGCACTGTGAGAGTGAGTGAGTGAG
>NC_057721.1:80020359-80104439 GCF_004010195.1 Chiloscyllium plagiosum
CCTAGCTATCTCTCCACGCTTCAGACTCACTGCCTTTATTCCTGATGAAGGGCTTTTGCCCGAAACGTCGATTTCGAAGCTCCTTGGATGCTGCCTGAACTGCTGTGCTCTTCCAGCACCACTGATCCACTCACTGGACTTCTGTCATGAGTCTGTCACAAATGTCACCACGGCCCATGTTCAGGGCCCTCCAACATATCACATTAACTCTGATTCTCTCTCTCTGCACAGATACTGTCAGACCTGCTGAAATTTTTCAGCATTCCCTGTTCTTATCTCCAGCACCTGCAGTATTGCACTTTTATTTCAGAGAGACCCATGTGCTTGGTTTAAAAGAGTTCAACTTTATCAACTTGCCCTGCCAGCTTTTGTTCATAGATAATCGGTGCTTTTTAACAGCATGTTCCCAGATAACATTCACAGCTGTGGACTTGGATCAGCAGCAGAATCTTGGCATACAGTCTCCCCTTTTGGTCAATGCCAACTTTTTGAAAGATCTGTGCAGTGAGTCCAACTCTCTCTGCCCTGGTTTTGTAGCCTTGCAGTTTTATAGATGTTTGTCCAGCTCTCTGCAGACATCAGAGGTGTATGTCTCCCCAGGGGTCTCTCTACTTCTGCACCCATTCTTAAATTGTGAGATTCCGTTCATATTGTTTCTGCTCATTTGTCGTTTTAGAAAATGCATCACCTGCGGTGCATTCCCAGTTTTTCAGTTTCCTGGTTTATATTTTGCAACTCCAGCAGCTCATCTCTGTCCCATGTGCTTTTTCTTTTGCATTGTGAATGGGCAAGGTAATCAGGCAGTCACTCATAGGCATTGACTTATTCGTTGTGGAGCAGACTTATGGTTGTGATTGGCAATTTAGTCATATTGTCTCTGTTGATTTTATCATTGTTGTCAGTTCAATAAGGTTTGATGGGATGCTCCTCTCTCCCTGTTCCATTTGATTGGTTAAAAAAAACCTCCTGAGTCGACTGCTGATAATTAGGGAGATTTCATCTTCGACAGCTGTAGAAATTGTGATGTATGGAGATTAGCTCTCCCCTGTCAGGGAACGCACATTATGAGGCCCCAGTATCTGTACTCAGCTGTAATTGTCGCTCATAGAAAGGAAGGAGGCCATTCTGCCTGACCAACCCATGCCACCTCATTGCCAGAGTGAGCAAATTAGCTTCACTCTTCTCCTGCCAGATTCTTTTTCTTTCCTCTTCAAGTATTTATCCAATTCCGCTTTGAAAGTGACGATGCGAATTTCTTCCGATGCCTCCTTGGGCGCTGCATTTGACATTGTGCCCAATCCCTTTGCTATTGTCCAGCTGCTGATGCCTTTAAAATGTGAAGCGCAGCCCACAATGAGCCTATGGGGCAGGAGTAGGCCGTTCACAACCTCCATCCTATCCCACCATTCAATCAGCTCAGGCCTGAGCTGCCTTGGGAAGGTGATGACTCAATGGAAATGACTACTGGACCAGTAATCCAGAGCTCTGGAGACACGGGTTCAAATCTCACAGATGGTGAAATTCAAATTCAATGCCAAAAACATCTGGAAATAAAACCTAATGGTGATCATGGGTTAATTGTCTTAAAAGCTCATCTGCATTACGAGCTAAGGAAACATTCCACTGTTACCTGGTCTGACCTATATGTGTCTCCAGACCCGCAGCAATGTGGTTAACTCTAAACTGCCCTCTGGGTTAGATACAGAGTAAAGCTGCCTTTTTCCACTGACCCCATCAAACACGCCCAGGACAGGGACAGCACGGGTTTAGATACAGAGTAAAGCTCCCTCTGCACTGTCCCTCATAAAATACCTCCTGGACAGGGACAGTGTGGGGTTAAAAACAGAGTAAATATCCTTCTACACTGTCTCCATCAAACAATCAAGACAGGATTTGGAGACGCCAGTGTTGGACTGGGGTGTACAAAGTTAAAAATCACACAACACCAGGTTATAGTCCAACAGGTTTAATTGGAAGCACTAGCTTTCAGAGCGCTGCTCCTTCATCACAACTACACTCTCAGGGACAGTGTGGGGTTAGATATAGAATAAAGCTCCTGGTATACTCTTTAAACTGAAAGTAAAGCTCCTCTACACTGTTCACATCAAACACTCCCAGGACAGGGACAGAACAGGGTTAGATACAGAGCAAAGTTCCCACGACACTGTCCCCATCAAATGTGTTTTTAATATTCAGACACAATTTCAGCATCAAGCTAATTAAAGATGTACACATCGACATCTGCATTAATCCCTTTTCAAGCTGTAACCTTCAAAAGCTGCTGGTTAATTATATTGTTATTTTAGAATTGAACGGCATATCCATTCAATTAAATCACTGTACTTTGTTAATTTAGTCTGTGCCTGTTCGGCTTCAAGTATCATTTCCTCTCTGCATTAAATTAGTAGTAATGAACTGCAGTTGATTGAATCAATTCTCAGCAGCTAATTGGGGTTCGTTACTTTATATAGAGTAAAACGGGAGAAATATTTTCATCAGTGAGGATGCATGCTCTCTACTAATATTTAAAGGAAAGAGGGATCTCAAACAATATCTGTTTAGTTCCCAAACTCTGGGCCCCAAGATATTTGTGACTTCATTGGTTTCAGCTTGTCTGGGTGTTAACCACCACTCCCACTTTTCCTGAGGCAGTATGGAGAGGGAGCTGCACTCTGTATCTAACCCCGTGCTGTCCCTGTCCTGGAAATCTTTGACTGGGGCAATGTAGAGAGAGCTTTATTCTCTATCTGACCTCGTGCTGTCCCTGTCCTGGAAGTGTTTAATGGGGACAGTGTAGAGGGAGTTTTACTCTGTATCTAACCCCGTGCTGTTTCTGTCCTGGGAGTGTTTGATGGAGACAGTGTAGAGGGAGCTTTACTCTATATCTAACCCTGTGCTGTCCCTGTCCTGGGTGTGTTTAATGGGGACAGTGTAGAGGGAGTTTTAGTCTGTATCTAACCCTGCGCTGTCCCTGTCCTGGGAGTGTTTGATGGGGACAGTGTAGAGGGAACTTTACTTTTTTTCTAACCCCGTGCTGTCCCTGTCCTGGAAATCTTTGACTGGGGCAATGTAGAGGGAGCTTTATTCTCTATCTGACCTCGTGCTGTCCCTGCCCTGGAAGTGTTTAATGGGGACAGTGTAGAGGGAGTTTTACTCTGTGTGTGACTCTGTGCTGTCCCTGTTCTGGGAGTGTTTGATGGGGGACAGTGTAGAGGGAGCTTTACTCTGTATCTAACCCTGTGCTGTCCCTGTCCTGGAAGTGTTTAATGGGGACAGTGTAGAGGGAGTTTTACTCTGTGTGTGACTCTGTGCTGTCCCTGTTCTGGGAGTGTTTGATGGGGGACAGTGTAGAGGGAGCTTTACTCTGTATCTAACCCTGTGCTGTCCCTGTCCTGGAAGTGTTTAATGGGGACAGTGTAGAGGGAGTTTTACTCTGTGTGTGACTCTGTGCTGTTTCTGTTCTGGGAGTGTTTGATGGGGGACAGTGTAGAGGGAGCTTTACTCTGTATCTAACCCTGTGCTGTCCCTGCCCTGGGAGTGTTTAATGGGGACAGTGTAGAGAGAGCTTTACTCTGTATCTAACCCTGTGCTGTCCCTGTCCTGGGTGTGTTTAATGGGGACAGTGTAGAGGGAGCTTTACTCTGTATCTAACCCTGTACTGTCCCTGTCCTGGAAACCTTTGACTGGGGCAATGTAGAGGGAGCTTTATTCTCTATCTGACCTCGTGCTGTCCCTGTCCTGGAAGTGTTTGATGGGGACAGTGTAGAGGGAACTTTACTCTGTATCTAATCCCGTGCTGTCCATGTCCTGGTAATGTTTGGTGGGGTCCTTTACTCTGTATCTCGCGCAGAAAGCAGTTAAGAGTGAATCCCATTGCAATGTTTTTAGAAACCTTGTTGGCCAGACTGGATAAGGATGGCAGATTTTCTTTATTTGTGAGCCAGTGGGGCTTTTAAGACAATTAAAGCACGATCCTCATCAGATTGTAGTTCCAGTTAGTGAATTCAAATGTCAATGTTCTATGAAACCCCTCAGGTACCCATGTTATGGACTATTTGGCCATAGTGGGCAGCATCCTTTTACTTTTTTGCCTCATTCAAATGAGAGTAATCAAGAGCAAGTTTCCTTGGCCCTTCTGAGGGTTTCATGTCAAACATTTAGATAAAGCAGTCAGAGAGAGCCATCTGGAGAGGTGCCTAGCTAGGAGCAGATTTAAGAAGTGTCTTAAAAGTGGCAGATAGCGCCATTGAGTGATACAGTACGGAAACAGACCCTTCGGTCCAATTAGTTCACACCGATCATGTTCCCAAGCTAAACTAGTCCCAGCTGCCTGTGTTTAGCCCATGTCCCTCCAAACGAGTTACCGAGGCTGGGAAGTTCAGGAAGGGAAATACAGAGATTATGGCCTAAATCATGGCCACCTGTAGTGGAGCAGTTAAAATCTGGCATATGAAAAAGACCAGGATATAGACCTTTAAAATACCACAAGCAGGTGCAGAAATAATCAACAATATTAATGGAATGCAGGCTTTTCTATCTAGACTCCTAGTGTACAAGGATGCAGAATTTATGCTGCACTTATGGAAACCCTAATTAAATCCCATTGGAATACTGTGAGCAGATCTGAGCTCCCCATCTTGGGAATGATGTATGGGCCTTGGAGGGAGTACAATGTAGGTTTACGAGACTGAGATCCGACATTTCGGGCATAAGCCCTTCTTCAGGAATGAGGAAGGTGTGCCAAGCAGGCTAAGATAAAAGGTAGGGAGGAGGGACTTGGGGGAGGGCCGTTGGGAAGATGAGGCGCTCTTCCTCCAGGCGTCGTGTTGCCATAGTCTGGCGATGGAGGAGACCAAGGACCTGCATATCCTTGGTGGAGTGGGAGGGGGAGTTAAAGTGTTCAGCCGTGGGGTGGTTGGGTTGGTTGGTGCGGGTGTCCCAGAGGTGTTCTCCGAAACGTTCCGCAAGTAGGCGGCCTGTCTCCCCAATGTAGAGGAGGCCACATCGGGTGCAGCGGATGCAGTAAATGATGTGTGTGAAGGTGCAGGTGAATTTGTGATGGATATGGAAGGATCCCTTGGGGCCTTAGAGGGAAGTGAGGGGGGACGTGTGGGCGGAATTTTTTTATTTCTTGAGATTGAAGGAGAAGGTGCCGGAGTGGAGGTTGGGTTGGTGGGGGGTGTGGACCTGACGAGGGAGTCACGGAGGGAGTGATCTTTCCGGAATGCTGATAGTGGAGGGGAGGGAAATATATCCTTGGTGGTGGGGTCTGTTTGGAGGTGGCGGAAATGACCTGCTGCGCTTTTCCAGCAACACATTTTTCAGCTCTGATCTCCAGCATTTGCAGTCCTCACTTTCTCCTGACGAGACTTAGACCTGAATTATAGGAGAGATTACACAAATTAGGCCTGTTTTCTTGAGCATTTAGAAGGTTAAGGGGTCGAAGTTATCAAGATATTAATAGGGTGGATAAAGATAAACTGTTTTCACAGGTTGGGATTCTGGAACGAGGGGGACATAATCAGAGAATTAGGGCCAGACCGTTCAAGAGAGATTATAGGAAGCACTTCCACACACAAAGGATGGGAGAGGTTTGGAACTCACTTCCACAAATGGCAGTGAATGCTGGGTCAGTTGTTCATTTTAAATCTGAGACAGCTACTTTTCAGCTTAACAAAGGTATTAAGGAATAATGTGGCAAAGGCAGGTATGTGGAGTTAGACAACTGATCAGCCTTAATCTCATTGAATGGGTGGAACAGACTTGAGGGCTGAATGGCCTACTCCTCTTACTGTGTTTACAAAGCAGTGATAGCTCAGAGTGTTGGTGGGTCAAAGGAAGTCATGAAGGTCGAGAAAAAGAGAGGAGGCTCTGGAGGTGGTTAGACCAGAGAAATCTAAAATGGAGGTGCAGCTAGAATGTGTAGGCTGTCCAACGCAGTGGGAGAAGGGAATAGAATTCAATACCTTCTGCCTGCCTGGACGAGCGTCCACTTCTCCAGACTAGATTGCTGGGGAAGCATGTTGCTTCAGTTTATGTTGATGTATCCTATTTTTTTAAACAAATCTGCAGCTTGTTGGTCAGACTTAGAAGAATTGTATAAATCACTAATACATCCTTGCCTCCTTGAGGAGATCACAAACGATCTTTTGTCCCTGGCGAGTGTATTGGGGTGAGTGCTGCATCCCTGTGTATTTTCGTGTTGCTCTATGATACACTAATTATTTGATCAAATTCAGCTGCCCTCACACCCTCACTCCTGAGTCAAGTGCAGATGTGCTGTTTGCAAACATTGGCATGAACACTGTTATCGTTAAATGGAATGCATCATGATCAACCACAGCATGACTCCATCAGGAAAACAAAATTGAATACAATGGATTTGCTTATGAGGGTGGGAAGCATTGGCTAGGTCACTTTTGCCTTCACTTTTGGTCAACCTGCTGTAGGAAGGATGTAAGCTTGAAAGGGCGGCACGGTGGCTCAGTGGTTAGCATTGCTGCCTCACAATGCCAGGGACCCAGGTTCAATTCCCGCCTGCCTGTGTGGAGTTTGCACATTCTCCCCGTGTCTGAGTGGTTTCCTCTGAGTGCTCTGGTTTCCTCCCACAGTCCAAGGATGTGCAGGTTAGGTGAATTGGCCATGCTAAATTGCCCATAGTGTTAGGTGCTTTAGTCAGGGGTGAATGTCGGGGAATGGGTCTGGGTGGGTTGCTCTTCAGAGGTTGGTGTGGACTTGTTGGGCCGAAGGGCCTGTTTCTGCACTGTAGGGAATCTAATCTAATCTAAAAGACTTACAAGGATGGTTTTGAGCTATAAGGAGAGGCTGAACAGGCTGGAGCTGTGTTCTCTAGAGTGTTGGAAGCTGAGAGGTGACCTTACAGACATTTATGAAATCATGAGGGGCATGGATAGGGCAAATAGCCAAGGTGTCTTCCCCAGGGTAAGAGAGTCCAAAAATAAAGGGTATAGGTTTTTTTTTATTAGAAATTTAACATTTTTACAAATTTACAAAAATAAACAAAACTCTCAAATATAAACATTGATATACAATTAAATCAAATATACAATAGCCAAAATTTAACAAAAGAAAAAAAATGCCAAAAAAGAAAAAAAAACAAAACTCAACTATCTACTAATCTAACCTACAACTAACCAGAGTGTAAATTTAAGTCTCTAACATGCTCGGAATGTGTTAACATCAGATGTAATAAAACCCGTATTCGTGCGGGATTCCTCCCCCGAGGGGCCCCGGACCAGCCAGGTTTGTAATCTCAATTAAATAAAAGCCCTTGTTAGGATAGCCTAAATATCTGTATTTATGTCATTCAAGAAGGGCTGCCATATTTTATAAAATAATTCGGTCTTTCGGTGCACCATATTTGTAAGGAAGTCAAGGGGAATACATTCCATAATTAATCTGTGCCAATTTGAAAGTCCAGGGTGGCCCTCAGCCGCCCAGTTCACCAAAATATTTTTCCTTGCAAGAAAGAGAGGATAGAAAATAGTCTCTTCCCGTACATGTCCAGAGAGGGAAAGTTCGAAAAGCCCAAAAGGAGAGATACAGAGTCCACTTTAATTTCCACGTTTCTATAGAGATTTCTAGTCCCAAATCCTGATCCCATGTTTTAAGCAGATTATCCATATCTAAGGGTATAGGTTTAAAGTGAGAGGGGAAAGTGGGGTAACATCTTCACACAGAGGGTGGTGCGTGTATGGAATGAGCTGCCAGAGAAGTGGTGGAGGCTGGTACAATTACAACATTTAAAAGGCATCTGGATGTGTATATAAATAGGAAGGGTTTTAAAGGATGTGGGCCAGATGCTAACAAATGGGACTAGATTAATTTAGGATATCTTGTCAGCAAGGACAAGTTGGACCAAAGGGTCTGTTTCTGTGCTGTACATCTCGATGACTTTCTTACCCAGAAGAAGGTCAGTGGCTTTGAACAACATGAGGTGACCTATTGGTGGCTGGTGATCATCCTTCTCACCTGCCCCTCTCTCCCTTCCTCTCTCCCACATCCTCACATGACCATGGTGTGTGTGTGTGTGTGTGTGTGTGTGTTAAGCCAATGGATCAGAGCTCAGCTCTGCAATCCTGCCACATCCAGTCATGAATGGTGGTGGACAAATAATCAACTCACTGGAGGAGGAGATCCCACAAATATCTCCATCTTCAATGATGGAAAACCCCACACATCAGTGGCAAAGATAAGGCTGAAGCATCTGCAGCAACCTTCAGCAAGAAGCCAAGTGGATGATCCATCCCAACGTCCTCCAGTGGCCCGCAGTATCACTGGTACCAGTCTTCAGCCAATTTGATTCACTCCGTGTGATATCAAGAAACAACTGGAGGCACTGGATGTTACAAAGGGTAGGGGCCTTGACAGCATTCTGGCTATAGTACCTCAGACCTGTGTCCAGAACTTGCTGCTCCCTGAGCCAAGCTGTTCCAGTACAGTTACAACACTGGCACCTACTCCAACAGTGTGGAAGATTGCCCAGGTATATCCTGTACACAAAAAGCAGGACAAATCCAATCTGGTTAATTACCACCCAATCAGTCTACTCTTGATCATCAATAAAGTAATGGAAGGTGTCATCAATAGTGCTGTCAATAATAGTCTACTCAGTGACTCTCCAACTGTGTTCTGCCAGGCCCACTCAGTAGATACCTCCATGTTCCCTTCCGAGCTACTCACCATCTGATTTGGAAATATATCACTATTCCTTCAGTGTCGCTGGGTCAAAATTTTGGAACTGCTTCCTTAACCGCACTGTGGGTGCCCCTACACCGCTTGTGTACGGCAGTTCAATCTCCCCACTATCTCCTGCAGGGCAAATGGGGATGTAACCGAACCAAAATGTCTACATCCATGAATATTGTTTTTATATTCAATGATATGCAGTTTATGACCTCATTACAGCCTTGGACAAGTATGGACAAAACATAAAAATTTAGAAGATAGGAGCAAGAGGAGGCCACTCATCACAATCACGGCAGACCCTCCAACTCAATAGCCTCATCCTGCTTTCTCCCCATGACCTTTGATCCCATTCTCCCCGAGTGCTATATCTAGCCACCCCTTGAATACACCAGAATTGAAAAAAATGGCTGAACTTGAGGAAACGTGAGGGGACCTACTGTTGACATCATGGCCGTATGTGATCGAGTATCGTATCAAGCAGAAAATGTGGATTCAATACCAATGAGTGGGAAAATGCTTGTTGAGGTCATACCTGGCACAAAGGGTGGACATCAGGACAGCTCCAGGATATCTCTGCAAAATTTTCTCAGGGTAGTGCTGTACTGTCAGAAGTATTGACTTTCAGAGCAAGTTTAAGCCAAGGTGCTCTCACTGATAAGCTCCACTGGTCCCTAGGCATCATTTAAAGAAATTTTGTGGGTTCCCAGCCAATAGTTATCCATCAAACAACATTGCCCTGTTATTTATTTCAGTCTGTTAGATGTTGGTGTGTGCAATTTTCTCTCCATTGGGACGATGTGAAGGCATGAGATAAAGTCAAGTCCTTTCACGTTTCCACAGTGACTAGGAATGAGATGGGCCTCCCATTGTTCCCATGTTCCTCATTAAGCACGGACAGATTCAAAATGAGGGCCACCTGATCAGCTTTACCTTTGTAACAGAGAGAACAAGAGGACATTGCTCAAGAGTCCCCAGTGTGTGGCGTGTATAATGAGGAAGGGACATTAATACTCTCTGGGGGCTGGATGTAATTCTTAACTCTGCAGTTTAACCAATCAAATCCAGATTAAGTGTTCGACCCTGCTATACAGCCACCAGGCAATATACTACTGGAGAGCATGTAGGGATAATTTACCATGATATTGCCGTGGGCTGGTGAGTTTCAGTGATGAAAAGAGATTGGACAGACTGGGGTTGTTTCCTTTAAGCAGAGGAGACTGAGGGGGAACACGATTGAGATGGATAAAATTGTGAGGGGTTTACCTTAGGGTAGACAGGAAGAAATCTATCCCCCTGATGAAGGCATCAGTGACCGTGCAGTATAGATTTAAGGTAAGGGGGAGAAAGTTTAGAGGAGATATGAGGAAATAGTCTTTGACCCAAGGGGTGGTAGGAATATGGAACACACTTCCTGAAAGGGTGGGAGAGACAGAAACCCTCATCACATTGAAGAAGTAATTAGATGTATATTTGCAATGCCAAAGCACACAAGGCTATTGGCCAAGTGCTGGACAATAGGATTAGAATAGCTTATGATTAGATTAGATTCCCCTTCAGTGTGGAAACAGATCCTTCGGCCCAACAAGTCCACACCGACCCTCCGAAGAGTAACCCACCCAGACTTATTTCCTTCTTACTAATGCACCTTACACTGTGGGCAATTTAGCATGGCCAATTCACCTGACCTGCATATATTTGAACTGTGGGAGGAAACCAGAGCACCCGGAGGAAACACACACAGACACGGGGAGAATGTGCAAACTCCACACAGTCAGTCACCCGAGGCTGGGATCGAACCTGGGTCCCTTGTGCTGTGAGATAGCAGTGCTAACCACTGGGCCACCATGCTGCCCCTCTAGTTCGGTGGTTGTTTTTGACTTGCATAGACCTGATGGGCTGAAGGGCCGTTTTTCCTGTGCAGTCAATCTCTATGAATCTAATACCATTCTTTGCACAAGCAAGGCAGGAAGAACATGTGGACTGAAATGAGTTAGAATGATTTGAAAAATTAGTGTTTTAAGGATAGCTACATGTTTTGAAAAGCCAGTGACTTAGCACTCATGGCCAGCATCCAGTAAACAGCGGTTTGAGCAACAGTAATTGAAATGTTTGCAGATTTAATGGAGCTGAAGGAGTTATATTTGATGCAGCTAGGTGGCATCAGGCAGTTGAATGGTCTATGGACGAGTGACCAGTTATCGATGACAAAAGCCTTTTGCCTCCAACACCATGTGATTAGTTCTCAGGTAACTGAACAGCATGGGGTTGGGAACAAAGTGTGGTAGATAATATTTTGATCTTCTCTAGCACAGGAGCAGCCTCTCTGCTCTATACAGTTAAAACCAATTTTAAACGTGGCGAAAACCAGTTTTTCTTTCCTTCAGCGTTCTTGTAAACTTTGACTTTTAACGAATAAGCCAAGGTCCATTTATAAGTGAACCAGGCCCTTTCTGTTTCTTACAAACCAGTGGAAGCATCTGGAGAAAGACAATTGAAAAGCAACATTCTGATTAACATAAGAATCATAGTACAGAGGAGGCCATTCAGTCCATAAGGTCTACACAGACCACAACTCTTCTCAGTTGACACAAGTCTCATTTCCTGCACTAGGCCCGTAGCCTTGAATGTTATGACACTTCAAGTGCTCATCCAAGTACTTTTTAAAGGTTGCGAGGTTCCCTGCTTTTGACGACCCTCCCAGGCAGTGTATTCTAGCCCCCACTTTCCTCTCGGAAGGATTCTTATAGCAACCTGTAAGTAGGAGCTACTGAAGTAGTTTGCCTTCATCAACAACCTCTGGGTGCTCTGGTTTCCTCCCAAAGATGTGCAGGTTAGCATGGATTGGTCATGCTAAATTGCCCATATTATCCAAGGATGTACAGGCTAGGTGGATTAGGCAATGGGAAATGTAGGATTATAGGAATAGGGTAAGCGGTTGGGATGTTCTTCAGAGGATTGGTGTGAACTCATTAGGGCTGAATGGCCTGTTTCCACATTGATGGGATTCTGTGATTCTATGATTGAACCGATGTTTGCTTGTTCATTTCCTTGTGGATAAGCGTAGGTTCAAATGGAGATGAGAGTTTCAACTTGTAATGTTATATGCCAACAGTTTATATATGTTTAGCTGTGGCTAGAGTTTAATTAATTGAAATGAATGATAATTCTTTTGTACATGTGTGGATTAGAGTGTGTGTGTGAATGTGATTATGAGCCGTGTGTCCCAAACTTGATGTATGCTCAATGAGTGTGCATGAATGTATCTGAGAGTGAGACAGAAAGAGAGAGAGAGTGTGTGTGTCTGTCTGTGTGCAAGAATGTATTGTATGTGTTGTGTGTGTGTGTGAGAGAGAGAATGTGTTGTTTATGTGTTTTGTGTGAATGTATGTGTGTGAGTGTGTGTGAGAGAGAGCAAATGTGTGTGTGTGTATGTTTCTGAGAGAAAGGGTGAGCGAGTGAGAGAGAGCGCACCAAACACTATTTCCTCAAAGTTCCTCAACAGTTCAAGTCTAGCATTCTCAGCAATTCCATACTTGTATCGTGTCCACCACCAACCCACCCCTCCACCCCCTGCTTCCTCTAATCCCATTAAGGATGGAAGCTTTTGCTCCAGATATTCTTTTTTAATTCTTCCCCCATCCCCCACCCCCTCTACCTCTTCCTTCTGGTACATTTAAGGACACAGATGAGAGAAATTGTGGCTTGGTTCAGAGCTTTCATTAGCTCGCACATTTATCAGCAGTTTGCAGCTGGATTTTAAAGACTCGCCTGATGAGAATTTTCCAAAGCAAGCACGCAGCGTCTTGTGAAAGCAACTGCTCTGTCCGGCTGCCTACATAATTAGGCTGAGCATGACTGACACAGAAAGCACCAGCAAAGCCCCCTATTCTCCCTCAACATCAAACCTTGCTGACTGCTCCCCTTCCATTGTCAGAACTTTATCGGAATTTGGCTGCTTGTGGCACATTTCCCACACCACCGTGAAACCCAAGTGACATGTTGTAATTATAGATTATAGTAAGCGAACAGTGCAGCCAACTTATCCACTCCAGTACCAATTAACACCTTCGTCACTCAGCTCACCGACTCCTCGTTGTGAGGATTTATTCGGCAGGAGGACAAGAGCAAAAGGCCACAGTGTACCTTTAAGGTTACCCCCATTCAGCAGATTATTGCTGTGTTTAACTATAAGAGATAGGAGCAGATGTAGGCTGTTCGGCCTACTGATTCTGATGTACCGTTCAATGAGATTGTGGCTGATGTGATTATCCTCAACTCCACTCTCCTGCCTTTTCCCCATAATCCTTGATTCCCTTATTGAGTAAACACCTGCCTATCCCAGCCTTGGATATACTTTGTGATGCAGCCTCGATAGCCTCCTGAGTAAGTTCAACACCCTCTGAGATAAACTGTTTCTAAACTTCTAGCTGTAAAGAAAGCTAATGGAATGTTACGGTTTATTGAGAGGGGAATTGAATGGAAGTGTAGGGAGTGCTTCAGTCACACAGGACATTGGTTGGACCTCATCTGGTGTACTGTGTATGGAATCCTCTTCTGCAAAAGACAATGAATACTGAAGTTTTAAATATTTTTAAGGCAGAGGTTGATAAATTCTGAATTACCAAGTAGTTGAAAGATTATTGGGAATGTAGAGTTGAGGTTAAAATCAGTTCAGCTCTGACTTTATTGAATGATGGAGCAGGTTTGAGGGGTTGAGTGGTCTAATCTTGTTCCTTGTTTGTATGTTCACTCAAAAAACTTCCCTTCATTTCGATCCAACTGGGTGACCCCTCGGTGTGAGATTATGATTACTATTACCAACAGACTCAAGAACAGCTTCTTCCCCACAGTTATCAGACTTCTGAATGGACCTTTCAAATTTCAAATCTAATGTTAGAACATAGAACATAGAACAATACAGCACAGAACAGGCCCTTCGGCCCACGATGTTGTGCCGAACTTCTAACCTAGATTAAGTACCCATCCATGTACCTATCCAAATGCCGCTTAAAGGTCGCCAATGATTCCGACCTTTTGAGTGAACATACAATGTTGATCTTGCTTTTCATGCACCATCTCTAACTTTGCATTCCTTGCTCTGTCCAATCATCCAATGACCTTTGTATGGCATGATCAGCTATATACTACACACAAAACAAAACTTTTCACTGTACATAAACCAAATCAAATGCCCTAGACTCTCCCACATCTATCCTGTCAAGTCTTCTAAAGATCTTACATGTTTTAATAAATTTGCTTCACATTCTTCTGTACTCCAAAGACTGCAAGCCCAACCCTACTCAACATCTCCACATAAGATTGTTTCTCCAAACCTGGGATCAACCTAGCTAACTATCCTTGGATCCACTTAGCGAACCATCCTTGAACTGCCTCCAATGCTGTTATAACTTTCCTCACATAAGGGATCAAAACTGTTTGCAGTATTCTAGCTGTGGTCAAAGTGGTGCTTTAAACAGCTTCAGCAAAACTTCCCTATTCTGACACAAAAACGGAAATTGCCAGTGAAACCCTTCTTCAGAAGAGTCACTGGACCTGAAAGGTTAACTCTGTTTCTCCCGCCACAGACCTGCTGAGTTTCTTCAGCAATTTCTGGTCTTGTTTCAGATTTCCAACATCTCTAGTTCTTTGTTGTTAGTTGCCTATTCTTGTAGTTTTTTCTGTTTGAAATAAAGGCCAGTACATGCCTGCTGGAGAATGTACATAAGTGTGAGTAAGGTAGAATTTACAGCACAGAAACAGACCATTCAGTTCAACTGGCCGTTGCTTGTATACACTTGACATGAATCTTCTACTCTGTCTTCCTCTATTGGCATTGCCCTTCTGATCAAGAATAGGCAACTAACAACAAAGAACTACAGATGTGGGCGGCACGGTGGCACAGTGGTTAGCACTGCTGCCTCACAGCACCAGAGACCCGGGTTCAATTCCCGCCTCAGGTGACTGACTGTGTGGAGTTTGCACGTTCTCCCCGTGTCTGCGTGGGTTTCCTCCGGGTGCTCCGGTTTCCTCCCACAGTCCAAAAATGTGCAGGGTCAGGTGAATTGGCCATACTAAATTGCCCGTAGTGTTAGGTAAAGGGTAAACATAGGGGTATGGGTGGGTTTCGCTTCGGCGGGTCGGTGTGGACTTGTTGGGCCGAAGGGCCTGTTTCCACACTGTAATCTAATCTAATCTAATCCTTTCTCCCTTGTGTGTTTACCGAGGGTATCCAGCTGTCTCAAACTTTCTTGCACCATCCCAAAGTTAAGACCCGTGTCCTCGGCTTACTTCTTCCAAGATGTTAGTCTACTCATTCCTTAAGGTTATTTTAATGTTTATGCATGTGCAGCACATCTCTGTGCTTGGATTCTCCTCCAACGATCCTCTCTTTTGCTCTTCTGGCTTTGGAAATATTTCCTCCCAAACGGACCCCAATTGCCAATGAGTCCCTCAACACATTAGCCAGGAATAGATCACCCTGTGCTAGTGCTGGAATAGTAGCGCTGAGTCTGAAGAGAGATTGGATCAGTTCAGATTATATTCACTGGAGTTGAGAAGAATCGGGGTGGGAAATCTCATAGAAATCTATAAAATTCCAACAGGACTAGACATCGACAGGCTGATTTGCAAGGATTGCGACACCCTCTTCCCCACAGTGAGCCTGTTGAAGACCCATATGACTGAGGTGCACAAAGTCAAGAACATACATAAAAAATGTTCGCGCTGGAAAGTATCACGCAGTCTCCTGCTGTTACCCTAACTGCAAAGGTAAGAAATACCCCCCCCAACAGGGGACTTTGCGTGCAGCATGTGACCAATGTTTTACAACTCAGTTGGGGTTTGGTCAACACGAGAGGCATTGATACCCTATTCTACGGAATGAAAAACGCCTCAAAACTGCACCCAAGGTCATGGGCAAACCAGGGAGAAGTGATTGCGTGTGGTCACAGGAAGAGGTGGCACTCCTGAGGGAACTAGAAATAAGATCTGCAGGATGAAAATTCATAAATAAATCGATTGCCAGCATCCTTAAAACGAAAACACCAAACCAAATCTCAGACAAGCGCAGAATCCTTGCAAGCACACCGACGGAGGTCCAAACCCCAAACGAGTCAATAGTAAGTAACGACTCGCACGCATCAAAGGCGGAGAGTGTCCAGGAAAATTCCGATGATCCAAACCCGCGCCAAAGAACCATCCAAAGAGCACTGGGTTCAATCCCTAAGCACAGGGACGTAGACGACCAGCCAATATAAGCTGAGGAGCTCTTGAGCGTGAAGAACGACCTGGACACTCTTGCCCTCGGGGTAGGACTGAGGGAGAGCATTGCCGACCTATTAATGAATAGTAAGGAGAGGCAGAAAAAGCAAAAGAAGCCTCAAAAAGACCAGGCCAATAAACACAAAAAGACCCGTAACAATACTGGGGCTAAGAAAAGATGGGCAGCACATAGAGCGCTGTTTAGAGCGACACAGTAGCTCTACAAAACCAACCAGCGCCAGCTAGCTCGCAAGATCATGGGGGTGCCGACCTCATCCGCTTGTCCTCTCTCCAAAGAGGAATTGGAGACATGTTTCCGAGAAAAATTGTCAATGACAAACCAGAAATCAAACATCAATAAGTATGCCCCATGTACTGGGAAAGTTGACGACAGATCTTTGATGAAACCCATAGAACAGATGGAGGCTTTTGCCAGAAACGTCGATTTTCCTGCTCCTCGGATGCTGCCTGACCTGCAGTGCTTTTCCAGCACCACTCTAATCTCGACTCTGATTTCCAACATCTGCAGTCCTCACTCTTGCCTACGTGATGGCTGTTTCCAATGACTGGGGAGTCCAGAACCAGGAACCACAGCCTAAGGATACAAGGTAGGCCATTTAGGACTGAGTTGAGGAGTGTGGAATTCTCTGTCAGAGAAATTGGTTGAGGCAAAAATATTGAATGTTCCAAGAAGGAGTTGTATAATAGGGCAAAAGGGATCAAAGGATATGGGGGATAAAATGGGAACGGAGAATGATTTGGTCATCATATTGAATGGTGGAGCGGGCTCAAAAGGCCGAATTGTCTTCTCCTGCTCCTCTTTTCAATGGTTCAATGTCTTTAACTTCATGCATCTGTGCAATTTCCATGTGGCAACAAACTCCACATTCCCAGTCCTCTCTGAGTGAAGATTAGATTCCCTACAGTGTGGAAACAGACTCTTTGGCCCTACAAGTCCACATCGACCCTCCGAACAGTAACCCACCCAGACCAATTCCCCATATTTACCCCTGACTAATGCACCTAACACTACGGGCAATTTAGCATGGCCAATTCACCTAACCCGCACATCTTTGGACTGTGGGAGGAAACCAGAGCACCCAGAGGAAACCCACACAGGCACGGGGAGAATGTACAAACTCCACACAGACTGCCTCCAAAGGCTGGAATTGAACCTGGGTCCTTAGTGCTGTGGGGCAGCAGTGCTAACCACTGAGCCACCGTGCTGCCCCAAGTTTAGATCTGACTGTTGACTAGAACCTCTCATTCTACTTGCTGTGAAACCCTCGCATAGGGATTTTATTCTGTTTGCCCATTCAAAGGTGT
Source organism: Chiloscyllium plagiosum (assembly GCF_004010195.1). NCBI lineage: Eukaryota > Metazoa > Chordata > Chondrichthyes > Orectolobiformes > Hemiscylliidae > Chiloscyllium > Chiloscyllium plagiosum. Next base: position 80,037,655 of record NC_057721.1, read on the forward strand.
CTCTCAGGTGAACACTCAGACTTTTCCTTGGCTCAGGTTTGGATCTAGCTCAGCTAAAATATCCGTCTCTCTCAAAGCAATACACAAACCTGGTTAGACCGCACTTGGAGAACTATGAGCAGATCGGGCCATCACATCTCAGGAAGGATAGATTGGCCTTGGAGATGGTACAATGTACGTTGACAAGAGTGATACTTGGAAATCAGGGGCTATGTTATGAGGGAAAGGTTGTACAAATTGGGCCTGTTTTCTTGAGAATCTTGAAGGTTAAGGGGCGATCTGATCGAAGTCTTCAAGATATTAACTGAAAAGGTCAGGGTAGATAAAGATAAACTATTTCTACTGATCAAAGATTCTGGAATGAGGGGGCATGGTCTGAAATGCCAGTCCATTCAGGGGGGACGTTAGGAAGCACTTTTAAACACAAAGGGTGGGAGAGGTTTGGAACTCTCTTCCACAAAAACAGTGGATGCTTGATCAGTTGTTTATTTTAAGAGAGAGACAAATTTCTGTTCAGCAGAGGTACTCAGGGATATGGCCCATAGGCAGGCGTATGGAGTTAGGCCATAGATCATCCATGACCTCACTCAACGGCCTATTCCTGTTCCTGTATTCCTATAAACAATAACCTCAAACTGGAAAACTAGAACTTACCGATAGCACCTTCTGTGAACTCAGATTGTCCCAAAGTGCTTGGCAATCAATGTTGCTGCCTGAACAGCCCCTTCAGGTTTTGCCTACAAGCAAAACTACAACAGAAGGCTCTTAACAGAGAAACTGTTTATTGATTTGCGAAGCAATGCTTATAGCAGCTCTGGCTGGGCAGTGTGCAAATTTGCAGCAACCAGCTCCAAATGTCTCTTCAAATCCAAGCTTCTTTGTCACAATATCACCTTTGGAACACCTTTTGCTATTGGGGATGTGTGGCAGGACATATTTACTCTAAATGCTGCTTGCTTCAACCTTCGCTTGGAATGTTTGCTTAGCAACTGTTGAACCATCTCATTTTCAGATTCTATCTCCTCTTCACTGCACAGTTGTGAAAATCATGGTCTAGTGATAGCAACAATAAGAGCAACTTGCACTCAGATAGCACCTTTCACATAGTAAAGAGTTCCAAGGCACCGAAATATAATTTGACACAGACAGGACAGATTGCTAAAGGTCTTGTTAAAGACCAAGGGCTTACTGAGGAGCTTAAAGACCTGATGAGAGTGCAGTGGAAAGGGGTAAAAGGTTTAGGGATAGAATTCCAGGTTAAAGTGAGGACTGCAAATGCTGGAGATTATAGTCGGGAGTGTGGTGCTGTAAAAGCGCAGCAGGTCAGGCAGCATCCAAGGATCAGGAGAATCGACATTTCCGGCAAAAGCCCTTCATCAGAAATGAGGCTGGGAGCGTCGGGGGTGGAGAGGTATGTCGGATGCCGCCAGACCTGCTGTGCTTTTCCAGCACCACACTCTCGAATGGAATTCCAGGTTGTCAATGGAGAAACAGTTAAAATCAGGGATGTGCATGAGTCTGGAATTAGAGGAGAGCAAACAACTTGGAGGATTGTGTGGCTGGAGGAGATTACAGTGCTTCTTGGTTCGTAAGGAGATCAAGGGTTACAGAGAGAAGGCAAGAGAGGAGGGTTGAGAAACATATCAGCCATGATCAAATAGTGGAGCAGACTTGTTGGGCTGAGTGGCCCAATTCTGCTCCTATGTCTTGAGGGAGCTGAAAACAAAGATAAGAATTTTAAAATGGGGTTTGCTGGATGAATAGTAGGTTAATGAATACTGGGGAGAAAGTGAGGTCTGCAGATGCTGGAGATCAGAGCTGGAAATGTGTTGCTGGAAAAGCGCAGCAGGTCAGGCAGCATCCAGGGAACAGGAGAATCGACGTTTCGGGCATAAGCCCTTCTTCAGGAATGGGGAAAGTTTGTCCAGCAGGCTAAGATAAAAGGTAGGGAGGAGGGACTTGGGGGAGGGGCGTCAGAAATGTGGTAGGTGGAAAGAGGTCAAGGTGAGGGTGATAGGTCAGACTGGGGTGGGGGCGGAGAGGTCGGGAAGAAACACTGGGCTCAACCTTACATCTGGGACTGAACTCGGGAAATTGCAATCATTGTTCCTCGAGTAGGTTTTTGGAATGGGAGGTGTTTGGCAGGAGTGGAATAGCCGAAGGGTTGATCGTGTTTCCCATCACCTGCAGCCTGTTGTGACTTCCCTACAGTCAGATTGCTGCTCCCATTGCCCTATTGTGGAATGATCCGGAAAATGGTTCAGCTGCCAAATTCTGAGTGCTCGGACCAGTGATAGGGATGTCAGCTTTATGCGAATGCTGTGCTTCACCAAACAATGCTTTAATTAGAGTCTATTAAATTCTTCACCGTGCTATCACTACCCTCAGCCGACCTCCATCACCAAGCTCTGAGACTCTCTGATACCTGCAGTCACCTGATAAACATACAGTGCACTCCCCATGGCTGTTTAATTAAATCGAATTGAAAATGCAAAACAAAAATGGTTTTCAAATCAAAATAGTATTATCTCTGTTTTTGTAAAAGCATAGTTTAATTGAAACGTGATTTTCTTGAAAATGAATAATGTCCATTCGGCCCATCATGCATATATCAGCTCTGTGAAGAACTCTACAGTTCATCCCACCCTCCTTATCCCCCAAAACATTGCAAACATTTCCAATTTCCAAGAACTCTTGGTTGGTCTGCCACATTCTACCATCCGTAAATCAGAGATTGCTGAAGAATCAGCTAGCTATGTATTAAATCACACTGCGTGCCCTTCTCTTGTCAGCCCTTACATGAACAAACCACATGCACTAGTCAACCCCATCGCACTGTGGCCGAACACTTCACCTCCCCCTCCCACTCTGCCAAGGACATACAAGTCCTGGGCCTCCTTCATCACCAAATCTAAGCCACCTGATGCCTGGAGGAAGAACACCTCATCTTCCACCTTGGGACCCTCCAACCACACGGGATCAATGTGGATTTCACCAGTTTCCTCATATTCCCTCCCCCCACTTTATCCCAGATCCAGCTTTCCAAATTGGCACTGCACTCTTGACCTGTCCATCTTCCTTCCCACCTATCTGCTCCACCCTCCTCTCTGACCTATCACCATCACCCCCCCACCTTCACATACCTATTTATGCTCGAAACGTCAACTCTCCTGCTCCTCGGATACTCCCTGACCGGCTGTGCTTTTCCAGCGCTGCACGTTTTGACTATGATCTCCAGCATCTGCACTTTCTCCTAGTTGACCCCTTTCAGACCCAGCAAGCAGTGGCTTTATTCTAAAAGGTGACATCTATTTCTGTTGCAACATTACGGGGAAGTTCTTCCTGTGCAGGAAATTGCCTCTTTCACTCAAAGCTGTCCGTCTTACAATTACCGTCACTCCATTCCTGAGTTAAAATTCCATGAGAGCTGTGTGGCTTAGAGACATGTAAGTAAAGGAAAAAGGAACAAGAAAAGGCCATTTGGCCCATCAAGACTGTTTCACCATTCAATATGCTACACGTAACCCCACCATGCTGTTCTGTGTTTGTGAAATCTTCCTTACTCTCCTGTTTTGACACTATCACCTTGATCACTTTTTATGATCTCTCTCCCTTAATTAGTTTGTACAGTTTTTTGGATTACTCATTACTTTGGTGAGACTCCCTGGACGTGTGACTCTTATACCTGTCATGCTATTCCATCTATTTGGTTTGTTTCCAGCATCACCTTATTTTTTTGTCATTATCTCTCTGCCCCAATTTATCGGTAGGTAGGCCATCCCTTCACTTGCTATTCAGCTGTTGACGCTTTGCTCACACTCTTGGTCTAACACTCTTGGCCACCTGCAAAGACTTACTCTTCAGCCAGTCACATCAGATCTTTTGACTTCTCTGTCCTATAAATCCCGTGCCTGTGCACTACTCTTGACTTCCCCTGACCAAGGAGCACCACTCCGACATCTTGTGATTTCAAATAAACCTGTTGGACGATCACCTGGTAAAAACTGAAAGAGATGTGGATGCTGTAAACCAGAAACAAAAACAGAAGTTACTGGAAAAGCTCAGCAGGTCTGGCAGCATCTGTGCAGAGAAATCAAAGTTTCGGGAAATGTCTGGCTGGATCAATGAACTGTCCTGAGACAATCTCCTGTGATTAAGGAAAAAACCTAGTGTGAGAATGGAAGAAGAGGGAGCCCCATCCCAGAGATTAAATACAAAATATGAATTTGCGTTCTGAGAACAGGAAGCAGCCACTGACTGGGTCCTGAGAATCCTCAAAGAGGCAATTCCCTACACAGGACGTACTCCTCTGTGATGTCGCGGCAAAAATAGATGTGACATTTTAGAATAAAGCCATAGCTTGTTGGGTCTGAAAGGGGTCAAATAGATTAGATTAGATTAGATTTGATTAGATTACATTACAGTGTGGAAACAGGCCCTTCGGCCCAACAAGTCCACACCGACCCGCCGAAGCGAAACCCACCCATACCCCTACATTTACCCCTTACCTAACACTACGGGCAATTTAGCATGGCCAATTCACCTGACCCTGCACATCTTTTTGGACTGTGGGAGGAAACCGGAGCACCCGGAGGAAACCCACGCAGACACGGGGAGAACGTGCAAACTCCACATAGTCAGTCGCCTGAGGCGGGAATTGAACCCGGGTCTCAGGCGCTGTGAGGCAGCAGTGCTAACCACTGTGCCACCGTGCCGCCCACAAATAGGAGAAAGTGATCACAGTGGGCCCATAACCATCAGAATCACTGGAAATGTATGACCGAAGTATGAATAAGACGGCTAAATCCGACCTGGATTTGAGCAAAGATTGAGAGCTTGTTGGTAAAACCTCATCATAGATTGTAAACATCGAGTGTTGTGACTGAAGTCCAAATTTACACGGAGACTCCCAAAAGAACTAAAATACGGTGCCATGAATATACGATGGTCAATTGTTAATTCAACGGGGAGTTCTGGGGAAGCTTTGCTTGACTCGGGGACCGATAGCCTCATGGTATTATCACTGGACAATTAATCCAGCAACTCACTTGGTTTTCTAGGGAACTGGGTTCAAATTCTGGTAAAATTTGAATTTAATGAAAAATATTCTGGTATTTGAATCGACTGATGACCATGAAACCGTCATCGATTTTGAAAAAATACCCATATGGTTGACTGATATCTTTCAGGAAGGAAATCTGCCAGCCTTACCTGGTCTGGTCTACATGTGACTCCAGACTCACAGCAATGTGGTTGGCTCTAACTTGCCCTCTGAAATGGCCACTCAGTTCGGGGACAGCCAGGAACAGGCAATAAATGCTGGCCAGTGACGTCTACATCCCTCAAGTGGAAAGAAACTAAAGAAATAGAACAGGAGTTGCCATTTGCCCTCTTGACCCTGCCCTACCATTTACATAATCATGGCGGATTTTCCACCTCAACATTTTACTACATTATCCCTCAACGTCTGTGATATTGAGAGGTTTATTGATCACGGTCTTGAATATATTCAGTGACTGAGCTTCCAAGAAGTGATTAGGAATTAGAGCACATTTCCTTCTTGAATGATTCAGGCAACAGGTGGAAGCTTTCAGGAGGAAGTTCAATAAAGGCATGAGGGAGGAAGATTCCAGAGAACATATTGATAGCATTTGCTAATAAAGAGGGATTGAGCAGTTTAATCCAAAACTCTCTGGGGTTCAGAACGGTGAGAGGAGATCTAATTGAGGTAGATAGATACAAAAGATGACAAAGTAGACCGAAAGAGGAAGCTTTAGGGGTCAAAGTGGAAGAATAAGGGGTAAGCCATTCAGGACTGAGATGAGGAAGAATTTCTTCACTCAGAGAGCTGTGAACCTGTGAAATTCTCTTCCACAGGAAGATGTTGGGGCCAGTTCATTAGATATACTCAAGGGCAACTGGGTGTGGCCAAAGGGATCAATGGCTATGTGCCGGGAATGGGATACTGAGATTGCACGATCAGCCATGATCATACTGAATGGTGGTGGCAGGCTTAAAGGGCCAAATGACCTACTCCTGCTCCTATTCTCTATGTTTATTTGTTTCCCCTTGTTGGGAAATCTGGAATGAGAGATCAAAATTTTAGGATAAGGGATGGCAGATTTAAAACAGAGATGAAGAGAAATTGCTTCCCTTAATTCCCCAGAGTGCGGATGATGCTGGGAAATTAAGTACATTTAAGCAAAAGACAGGCAGATTTTTAATTAGCAATGGGTGAAAAGGTTATAGGGCACGGGCAGGAAAGTGGAGTTGAGGCCATGATGAGATCGACTATGATTGTAATAAAAAGCAGAGCAGGCTCGAGGGGCTGAATGGCCTCCTTCTGCTCCTAGTTCTGAAGATCTAAATTCAGACGGAATGAAGGTTGTTTGGTGCATGAACAGCACCTTGTGAATTTGAGAGGCTGAATGGTTAATTCTCTAAATTCAGGGTCGACTATAAGTGCGCACTGAAGATACTGTTACACAATATGGAAAGGTTCAGAGTGTTCCCAGTTTCTCTTTGCCAACTTAGTCACCATAGTTTTACCAAATCACAGGGCCATTCTCCCATTAGAGAGAGACGTACAACAGGTGGTGATTTATCCTGAGGGTCCCCATGTCTTAGGTGAGGAGGGAAGAGATTAAGAAGGAGAGTCCTTCATGGTAACTCCAGCTGGTGCAGGGATTGAACCAACGCTGTTAGCATCACTAACCAGTCAGCCAGCTGACTGAGCTAACTAAATCCTTATGTCACCTCGTGGAAATAGCATCAAATATCATCATATTCACCGCAGTAGCATCTGTGCAATCTCACTGAGCATAAAGTGGCTGCTCCCTTCTTCACGATAATTGTGACTATTTTTGAAAGTAAATTTTTGAATAATGAAGCACCCTGGGACCGTTTGAGAGCCGTGATGATGTGTAGCCTACGTGGGAATCTTTCCTCTGCACCTACTTGAAATCGCTACCCATGAAAATAACCAATTGCCACGAAGTGTCTGAGATGCCGATGAGGTGCGATACCAAATTACAGAAATCTTTATTTTCTCTTTTCATTGAAAGCTCTCTTTGTTTTTTTATCCGAGCTGGTGTCACGTGACAGCCTCATTAATTCCATAATGAGGTGTTTGTTGGATTCAGGCACCTGGATTCTGCGGAGAGCCTCCCAGGAGTGATGGAGAGGGGGTTGGCCTAGCAGAGGCAGCTATGATTGTGATCTCCCAGTTACACATCCAGACCTGAGTGACTCGAAGAGAGGCCAGGCGAGGAGTACAGGCAGTCGCGTAAATATTTTGGCATCACTCCCAGCTCAGGTTTTTGCCAACCAATCTGCCCCAGGATTCTCAAAGCGGATATTTTTATGTGTTATTTGCGTTGTGCCTCAGATCAAAGCAGTTATGCATCTCCATAGGCCTTTTGGGTTTTTCTGGTGGCCTTATCTTTTCCCTAACTCTCCGAGGTTTAACTCTCCCCGGGAGCTGAGTGGGACAATGACAAACCTTGGGACCACAGAGAGCACCACAGTCCCTTTCAACATGAAGAAAGAGAAAGGTAATTTCTGATCCTCTTTGGCAGTCAGTTATTAGTATTTTAAGATAACCCTTCTAAATTAGAGCTGTATAAGAGGTTAGCTTGAACGATAAGAGTCTCACCATCATGAACCTCTTTTGAAAACCACATTTTTAAATGTTGCAAAGGTCATTTGTTTTACTTTGTTTTGTTTTGAGCATTAACTTTAACGATGATGTCAGCCCTGGGGGTGGAGAAACAGTCTTAAAGAAACAAACTCAGAAGTCACACAACACCAGGCTGTAGTCCAACAGGTTTATTTGAAATCACAAGCCCCTTCATCGGGTGAATTGTTAAAGAAACATAAGCAACAAATGGAGAAATAAACCATGTTAAACGTAATCAGGGGTTACATTATATAAATTAGGCATGTTTTCTCTATAATTTAGAATGTTTAGGGGTCATCAAACTGAAGGGGTGGCACGGTGGCTCAGTGGTTAGCACTGATGCCTCACAGCGCCAGTGACCTAGGTTCGATTCCCGTCTTGGGCGAGTGACTGTGTGGAGTTTGCACATTCTCCCTGTGTCTGTGTGGGTTTCCTCCGGCTGCTCCGGTTTCCTCCTACAGTTCAAAGATGTGCAAGTTAGATGAATTGGCCATGATAAATTGCCCATAGCGATAGGTGCATTAGTCAGGGTAAATATAGGCTAAGGGAATGGGTCTGGGCAGGTTACTCTTCGGAGGGTCGGTGTGGACTTGTTGGGCTGAACGGCCTGTTTCCATACTGTAGGGAATCTAATCTAATCTATATTAACAGGAAAAGACAGGGTAGATAAAGACAGGGTAGATAAAGATACTCTATTTCCTCTGGTTGGAGAGTCTGGAACTAGGGAGCATAGCCTGAAAATCAGGGCCAGATCATTCAGGAAAAATGTTAGTTAGTACATCTTAACCAGAGGTATTAAGGGATATGGGTTACAGACAGATATATGGAGTTAGGCCACAGATCAGCCATGACCTCACTGAATGGCACAGTAGGCTCAGGGACAGGGGCAGGTCTTACACAATTAATGGTAATACCTTGGGTAGTGTTGTAGAACAGGGGAACCCAGGGGTTCAGATACATAATTCTTTGACATTGTATCACATTAGACCGGGTGGTTAGAAAGGCATTTAGCACACATGCCTTCATTGCTCAGTCCTTTGAACATAAGAGTTGGGCTTTATGTTGAGGTTGTACAAGACAGGAAACAGTTGGAAATTCACTCCCAACACAGTCGCCAGCTGAGACTGATCAAAGGTCTTGTTGACAGAGCTGGTTAGTGTCCACACCAGAGGGCTCTCCAATACACATGAGAAAGCCTCCTGAAATATCCTGTGATTGGCTGGAAGGGTGGTTGTGTAATTTCCTGCAGGGGAAGGGGGAAGCTTACAAAACAACCGAAGATTGGGTACCACTTGGATGATGTCAGTTAGTCAGTGGCTGAAGCATAAAACATAGAGCAGTCAACAATGGCAATGTCAAAACCTCCAGGATGTCTGCCACCTAGTGGATTCCTGATGAAGGGCTTTTGCTCCTCGGATGCTGCCTGACCGGCTGTGCTTTCGGCCTAGTGCCAGTGGTTTGCCCGTGATCTCTCCCAAACAAGGAGAGTTGAGGCCCTAAACATCGACTCTCCTGCTCCTTGGATGCTGCCTGACGCGCTGAGCTTTATCAGAACCACACTTTTTGACTCTGAAGGAGATTTGACAGTTGCTAACAGTCAGAACCTATTTAGTTCTTTCAAGAACAGAAGGAAACAATATTTTGCTGGCCATTCCTCACAAGCCTGACTGAGTTCTGTGAGGATGTGATAAGACAGTTTGACAAAAATTGAGCAGTGGACGTGGTGTTTATGGATTTCAGTAAGGCATTTGATAAGTTTCCCCACGGTAGGCTTATTCAGAAAGTTAGAAGGTATCGGATACAGAGAAATCTGACTGTCTGGATACAGAATTGGATGGCCAAAAGAAGACAGCAAGTGGTAGTGGATGGAAAGTATTCCACCTGGAGGTCAGTGACCAGTGGTGTCCCACAGGGATCTGTTCCTCTCAGGCCTTTGCTCTTTGTAGTTTTTATACATGGCTTGGATGAAAAAGTGGAAGGGTGGGTTAGTACGTTTGCCCGATGACACAAAGGTCGATGGTGTTATCGATAGTGTCAAGGGCTTTTGCAGGCTACAACAAGACATTGACAGGATGCAGAGCTGGGCTGAGAAGTGGCAGATGGAGTTCAACCTGGATAAATGTGAAGTGATTCATTTTGGAAGCTCGAATTTGAATGCTGAATACAGGGTTAAAGACAGGATTCTTGACAGTGTGGAGGAACAGCGGATGTTGGGGTCCACGTACATAGATCCCTTAAAGTTGCCACCCAAGTTGATAGGGTTGTTAAGAAAGCACATGGTGTTTTGGCTTTCATTAGCAGGGGGATTGAGGTTAAGAGCTGTGAGGTTTTGCTGCAGCTCTATAAAATCCTGGTTAGGCCACACTTGGAATATTGTGTGCAGTTCTGGTCGCCTCATTATAGGAAGGATGTCAATGCTTTCGAGAGGATGCAGAGGAGATTTATCCAGATGCTTCCTGGATTGGAGGGCTTGTCTTGTGAAGAGTGGTTGAGTGAACTAGGGCTTGATGGAGGTGTACAAGGTAATGAGAGGCATAGATAGAGCAGATAGCCAGAGACTTTTCCCCAGGGCAGAAATGGCTGTCACGAGGGTCATAAATTTAAGGTGATTGGAGGAATGTTTAGGGAAGATGTCAGAGATAGGTTCTTTACACAGAGAGTGGTGGGTGCGTGGAATGCACTGCCAGAGGTGGTAGTAGAGTCAGAGACATTAGGGGCATTTAAGCGACTGCTGGACAAGCACTTGGACAGCAGTAAATTGAGGTGTGTGGAGGTTAGGTTCATCTTAGATTAAGATAAATGCTCAGCACGACATTGTGGGCCGAAGGGCCTGTACTGTGCTGTACTATTCTATGGAGGAGAAAGTGAGGACTGCAAATGCTGGAAATCAGAGCTGAAAATGTGTTGCTGGAAAAGCGCAGCAGGTCAGGCAGCATCCAAGGAGCAGGAGAATCGACGTTTCGGGCATAAGCCCGACGTTCCTGAAGAAGGGCTTATGCCCAAAACGTCGATTCTCCTCTTCCTTGGATACTGCTTGACCTGCTGCGCTTTTCCAGCAACACATTTTCAGCTCTGTACTACTCTATGGTCTATGCCAGGATCCTGTCACTCTCTGTATCAGCTCATATTAAGCGTCACAGCACAGAATGTGGGCATTCTGTCCGTTGTACCATTGCAGGTGCCAGCTCTTCCTCTGGAGTTATCAACACTAAGTTCTTCCTCCCAGCTCCTTTCCTGCATCCTTTTATAGTCCTCCCTACTAAGGCTGAGTCCTATTCCTGCTGAATCATTGTTGAAATCCCGGCTCATCTCGTGCTTGTGGTGAAACATTCATTGAGTAGGTTTGTGTGAAAGCAGCAGCAACCACACAGAAGACAGGGCAGTATCTTTGTGCAAATAGGTGCAGAAACTGAAACATTCACTCTTGCTAAAGATGCCAGCTGACTCTCTGAGTGTTTCCAACTTTCTAATGTTGCCAGTGCTTCATTGCTGAATCACCACATTCCACAGAATTGCAGGGTTAGGTCGTAATTTGCAGCGATGTTGATAATGGGTGGTAGCTCCTCGGATGCTGCCTGACGTGCTGTGCTTTTCCAGCACCATACACTCGACTCTGATCTCCAGCCTCTGCAGTCCTCACTTTCTCCTGGTAGTGGGTCAGCTGCCTGTTTTGCACATGATCCTATTTTTGGTTTCATCAAGACACCATCAGATTTACTGCCATCATTTTGCAGCACAGCATCAAAGTTGCATCAAGGTTCAGAGCACAAATGGAGGCTATTCAGACCCATTGAAAGGTAAAAACAAGGACTGCAGTTGCTGGAAACCAGAGTCTAGATTAGAGTGGTGCTGGAAAAGCACAGCAGTTCAGGCAGCATCCGAGGAGCAGGAAAATCTAGACCCATTGAAATCCATGTCGATCCTTTGAAAGAACTATTCAGTTTGTCGCTGTCTTCCCCATATGTTCCAGGAGCAGGGGCCACAGTTTAAAGATACAGGCCTTGAATGCTGAAGGGCCTGCACTGCGCTGTAATGTTCTATGTTCTATGTTGTATACAGGGTAAGCTCTTTAGAATAACGACAAGGAGAATTTATTTTCACCCTGGGAGTGGTGGCTATGTGGAATTGTCAACCACAGAAGGCATATGAAATCAAAACATTGAAAAATGTTTTCAAGCAGGAGTTGGGACCCGAAACAGTAATGAGACAAGAAAGAAGGTTTAGACTCGTGCAGAAGTTAAGGGGATCAAGTTAAATGGACAAAGCAGGCAGAGAACGAGGGAAGATTGATGGATGAAACTGCATTTATCCCATTACAAGAGGCCTGACAGGTAGGGCAGTTGAGAGTGTGGTGCTGGAAAAGCACAGTAGGTCAGAAGAATCCACGTTTCAGGCATAAGTCCTTCATCAGGAATGCCTGAAGGCTTATGCCTGAAACATCGATTCTCCTGCTTCCTGGATGCTGCCTGACCTGCTGTGCTTTTCCAGCACCACACTCTCGACTCTGATCTGACAGGTAAGGCAGATGAGCTCAGAACATGGATCAGAACACGGGACTGGGATATAGCTATTACAGAAATATGGCTGAGGATAGGACAGGATTAGCAGCTCAATGTTCCTTGATATAGATGCCGAAGGAAGGATAGAAGAGGAGACAAGAGAGGAGGGGGAGGGACATTTTTGACTAGGCATAACATCACAGCAGTACTTGGGATATTCCTGAGGGATTGTTCAGTGAGGCTATCGGGGTGGAACTGATAAATAAGAAGGGGGTGATCACTTTGTTGGCATTGGACTATAAACCCGCCAACAGAGGAGCAAATAGTTAGGGAGATTGCTGTAAGAATAATAGGGTTGTAACAGTCAGGGATTTGAAGTTTCCAAACATAAACTGGGTCTGCCAGTTAACGGCTTCAATAGGAGGAATTTGTTAAATGTGTTCACGAAAACTTTCTCAATCAATATGTAGATGGAGGGAGAAGGGGCAAAGCATGACGTCCTCTTGGGAAATAAGGCAGGGCAAATGACTAAGGTGTTAGTGGGGGAGCAGTTTGGGACCAGTGACCATAATTCTATTAGTTTTAGAATAATCATGGAAAAGGATAGGCCTGGTGTACAAGTTAAAGTTCTAAATTGGGTGTCACAAGCTCGTCTTTTCTTTTGCTAAAGACTGTTCATTTTCTCAAGGATACTGTGTCCTTGGTTTCTTTCAGAGGGGCGATAAACCACTCTCAGTGCCGATTAGTCTGGTTTGATACAGAGATAAAGTGTATTCAGAGGCCTTTTGTTTATACGTAAACAGGTGAGACCTCAGGCCAAAGTGGTCATGTTTTAGAAGTGACCTGTATAGTGAAAGGGGGGGTGGTCATCTTTCTAGCTGAGCAGTTTAGTTCAGTCCAGAACTGGTTGGAGGTTCAACAGTGAGCTGTGTGGAAACTCTCTCTCTCTCTTCTAACTTCAACCTCTAAGCATATGATTGAGACATATAAGATTATGAAAGGATTGGACACTCTGGCAGCATGAAACATGTTTCCGCTGATGGGTGAGTGCCGAACCAGAGGACACAGCTTAAAAATACGGGGTAGACCATTTAGGACAGAGCTGAGGAGAAATTGTCTATTGTCTATTGTCTATTGACCCTTTTTTGTACTGTGTGTTGAAGAGGGTTTGCTCTTTGGGACTGTTGTGTATATTTGGAACAGTATAATTAAGTCTAGTTTGGATTGACTGAGTTTTGTAGGGGTTCTTTATTCTGTTTTAAAGTCATGGAGATGTACAGCATGGAAACAGATCCTTCAGTCCAACTTGTCCATGCCAACCAGATATCCCACCCCATTGTGTAATCTTGTGATTTAAAACCTGGTAGTCAATCGAGCTCCCTCACTCCACTGTATACTTACTGAAACAAATTGCAAAGTTATGATCTGGGCTGCCTGCTTAAGAATATCTCCATGGGCGGCACGGTGGCACAGTGGTTAGCACTGCTGCCTCACAGCGCCAGAGACCCGGGTTCAATTCCCGCCTCAGGCGACTGACTGTGTGGAGTTTGCACGTTCTCCCCGTGTCTGCGTGGGTTTCCTCCGGGTGCTCCGGTTTCCTCCCACAGTCCAAAAAGATGTGCAGGGTCAGGTGAATTGGCCATGCTAAATTGCCCGTAGTGTTCGGTAAGGGGTAAATGTAGGGGTATGGGTGGGTTTCGCTTCAGCGGGTCGGTGTGGACTTGTTGGGCCGAAGGGCCTGTTTCTACACTGTAATGTAATGTAATGTAAAAATGTAATATTTTGAGTGGTCTGGCCTCGTCCATAACATGGGCAAAGCCACATTTGATGGTGTTAGACAGGAGCTGTCAAAATCCTGATGAAGGGCTTTTGCCAGGAGCTGTCAAAATCCTGATGAAGGGCTTTTGCCCAAAACGTCGGTTTTACTGCTCCTCGGATCCTGCCTGAACTGCTGTGCTTTTCCAGCACCACTCTACTCCAGAATCTGGTTTCCAGCATCTGCAGTCATTGTTTTTACCTAGGAGCTGTCAAAAGTTGATTGGGGAGATTGTTCACAGTTAAAGGGACATCTGGCAAGCAGATGGATTTCAATAGCGAGATGATGAGAGTTCAAGGTTAGCATGTTCCCATTAGTGTGAAGGGCAAGGTTGGCAGGGGCAGGGAACACTGGATGATATTGAGGCTCTGGTCACGAAAAAGAAGAAGGCATATGTCAGGTATAGACAGCTGGGACCAAGTGAGCCCCTTGGGGAGTATTGGGAGTATAGGAGTACATTTAAGAGGGAAATCAGGAGGGCGAAAAAGGGCACATGAGATAGCTTTGGCAGACAAGGTAAAGGAGAATCCAAATAGATTCTACAAATATATTAAGAGCAAAAGAGTAACTAGGGAGAGAATAGGGTCCCTTAATAATTGGCAGGTGGTGAAGAAAGCATTCGACACACTTGCTTTCATTGGTCAAAGCATCGAGTACAGGAATTGGGACATCATTCTACAGCTGTAAAGACATTGCTAAGGCCACATTTGGAGTATTGCACACACTTCTGGTGGCCCTGCTAAAGGAAGGATATTATTAAAAACTGGAGAAGGACTGGATTGACAAGGATGTCTGGAAGATTTAAGTTGCATGTATCCCTCGCTCTCCGAAAGCAGAGCGTTCCTATGAAACCTTTCGTAAGCCAAATTGGCGTAAAGCGAAGAGGCATTAATTTATATGGGAAACATTTCGCCCTTTCTCGTAAAAGTGAAAATGCCCCTCGGATTTCTTTCGGTTAGTGAAAACAGGTACTAATGCAGGTCTTTGGTAAAAGTGAAGTAGCATAAAGCAGACTTTCAAAAAACAGGGGATACCTGTATAAGGAAAGGCTGGGACATTTTTTCCCGGAGTGTACAAGGCTGAGGGGTGGCCTTAGGGAGGTTTATAAAATCATGAGGGGCATGGATAGTGTAAATAGACAAGGTTTTTTTTCCCCCAAGGGTTGTGGAGTCCAAAACTAGAGATCACAGGTTTAAGGTGAAAGGGGAAAGGTTTAGTAGGGACCTGAGGACCAACTTTTTCACGCAGAAGGTGGTGCATATACAGAGCGAGCTATCAGAGGAAGTGGTAGAGGCTGGTACAATTACAACATTTAAATTACATTTGGACAGGCACATGAATAGGAAAGGTTTATACGGATATGAGCCAAATGCAGGGAAATGGGATTAGTTCACTTTAGGAAACCTGGTCAGCATGAACGAGTTGGGCCGAAGGGTCTGTATGAAGCTATCACTTTATGACTGTATGAGTTAGATATCATTCTTAGGGCTCAAAAAATCAAAGGTTATGGGGGAGAAAGCAGGAACAGGGGAATGAGTTGGAGGATCAGCCACGATCGTATTGAATGGTGGAGCAGGCTGGAAGGGCCGAATGGCCTTCTTTGCCTTTATTTTCCGTGTTTCCGTTCGCCAATTCCTTTTTCAAAGTAATACATTAAATCTTCTTCCTGTACCTGCTCAGGAAGTGGATGCCAACCAGATATCCCACCCCATTGTGTAATCTTGTGATTTAAAACCTGGTAGTCAATCTAGCTCCCTCACTCCAGGTAATTCTCACTGTATACTTACTGAAACAAATTGAAAAGTTATGATCTGGGCTGCCTGCTTAAGAATATTTTGAGTGGTCTGGCCTCGACCATAACATGGGGCAAAGCCACATTTGATGGTATTAGACAAGAGCTGTCAAAATCCTGATGAAGGGCTTTTGCCAAAACCTGTCTAAAATTTCCCCTTTACCTCTTGATCATTGATCTTGTACCCATGGTCCCAGTGTTTACCCAGTCTCTGGTCACAGTCGACACTTCCACCCTTACATCCACTTATTGAGTGTACCCTGCTGACTCAAAATTCTGCCGGAATCTTTTCATCTGTATTCCAAACGTCTGCCATCCATTAAAAACTAGTATTCTTTCTTTGCCCTCTATAAGCCTTTCTGATCATTAAAGACTTGTGATTCTGCATCAATAGGAACTTCATGCATTTGAATTCTAAGACTCTAACTACTAGAATTCCTTCCCTTAGCCAATCTGCCTCACTATTTCTCTTTCCCCTTTCAGACTGAATTATCCGCACTGAGGCTGTTATCCCGTCACCAAATCACCCTTTATTTATTAGTGCACAGTACACTGGCTGTGGCCAGCCAGCTCAGGGTCAGTCCTCAACTGAGGAGATTCTAAATCTCCTGGTTACATTGGTCAGTCAGGGCTCCCTGATTGACCCAGAATAAGAACCCCGATCAAGAACCTTGGAGTCAATGAGGTCTACCTCGTCCCAATCACTACACAGACCAAAACCCTTTCTAAATAGCTCATCAGTACAAAATCTCCCTAACCCTTAGGGTTTAAGTTATGGAGAGAAATTATGCCAATTAGGTGTAATTTCTTTACAACATTAAATGTTAAGGAATGATTTGATCAAAGTCATAAGATTATCACAAGAAAAGGAAGAGTAGATAAAGATGAAGTATTTCCATTGGTTGGAGACTTTACACTGGGGGACATTGTCTCAGATAAAGAGGAGATGATGGCCGAGTGGTATTGCTGGACTATTAATCCAGATGTACCAGCAATATTCTGAGGCCCTGGGTTTGAAGCCTGCCATGGCAGATGGTGGAGTCAATAGATGTGAAGCTGTAAAAGCACTGCATCCGAGGAGCAACAATGTCAACATTTCAGGCCAAAACCCTTCATCAGGACTGGGGAGGGGGAGGGGGAGTGGAGCCCAGAAATATATAGGGGGGATGGGGCTGAGGGAAGGGTTGATGGGATGGTCATAGGTAAATGAAGGTGGAGGGTTATGGTGATTGGTTAATGGGAAGGGTGGAGCGGATTGGTGAGGAGGGAACTGGACAGGTTGGGTCAGGTCAGGGATCCGGGGAGGAGGGTGAGGGCTAGTCAATGGGATAAGGCATGGGAGCGGTGGGGGGGAGGTGGAGGGATTTTGAAGCTGGTGAATTCAATATTGAGGCCACTGGGATGTAAGCTAACGAGACGAAATATAAGGTGTTGTTCCTCCAATTTCAGCTGGCCTCACTTTGACAGTGGAGGAAGCCAAGGATGGAGATGGCGCTAGGGGAGTGGGAGGGGGAATTAAAATGGATGGCAACTGGAAGGTTGGGTTGGTTGATGCAAGCAGTGTGCAGGTGCTCCGCAGATGGTAGAATTTGAATTTGGTAAAAATTTGGAATTACGTGTTTGATGTTGAACAAAAATCCATTACTGATTGTCAGGCAAAACCCATCTGGTTCACTATTGTCCTTCTGGCCTACATGTGACTCCACAGCAATGTGGTAGACTCTTAAACCTCCCTCTGGGCAATAAATGGTGGCCAGTGATACCCTTATCCTTGCTAATGAAGAAAACAAAAAAAAAAAATTAGGGCCAATCCATTCAGGAGAGTTGTTCAGAAGCACTCCGACACACAAAGGATGGGAGAGGTTTGGAACTCACTTCCACAAGCAGCAGTGGATGCTGGATCAGTCGTTAATTTTAAATCTGAGATGGATTTTTTTTTTGTTCGGTAATGTGGGTCAAAGGCAATGATATGGAGTTGGGTCTCATTGAATGGCAGAACAGGCTCAAGTGACTGAATAGCCTACTCCTGTAAGTGGCTCCGTGTTAAATTTGTTCTGCTTCTGCAAAGCCTCTTTGGCTGTCTTATTAATTGCGATATATAAAGGCAAGTTGCTTTTAACCTTTCAGCGTCAACTGACAAAACAGGGACAGGCAATATGTCCTTCGGACTATGAATTGTGACCCTGTGTGGGTGCATACAATAAAATTGATGCTTTTTATTTTAATGGGGACAATAGGATGACGCTTATTGGGTTTTAAGAATTTGCATTCCCAGCACAGAACTTGAAGTGATGAGAGCAGTTATCAGGAAACTGTGTATCAGAGGCCAGCAAGTCCTGAATGATATTCTGCCTGAAAGTTAATGGGTCGGAGATTGTGAGGCGTGCACTTAACATCTGTGCCTAAACTCCTGATGTGCTTCCTTTTGTGTGAAGCTCAGAACTGGAATTGCTCATTTGACAAATCAGTACCTCATGTTCCTTAACACTGTGAAGTCAGTCAAATGATAGGCTGTAGGGGACGGCCCACAGTCAACCTCTCCCTAAACACGGAAGGGGAGCTGGTTAGCTCATACGGCTGGACAGCTGGCTTGCAATGCAGATTGACAACAACAACGTGGGTTCAATTCCTGCACTAGCTGAGGTTATCATAAAGAACTCTCCTTCTCAACCTCTCCTCTCACCTAAGACATGGTGACCCTCAGGGTAAAATACCACTAGTTGTCTCTCTATAATGAGAGAGCAGTCCTCTCTTCTGGTAAGAAAATGCCAACTTTACTTTTGCCGAGAGACCACAATGATGACACATGGAAACGAGGACAATTCTTTCATCTTTAGGCTTGCTGGCAACATTGGCCAGGGCAACATTTATTGTCCAATCCCTCATTGCCCCTGAGAAGGTGGTGGTGAGCTGCCTTCGTGTTGTGTAGGGACATTGAAAATGCCATTCGGAAGGGAATTCCAGGATTTTGATCCAGTGACACCAAAGGAACGCTGGTATATTTCCAAGTCAGGATGGTGAGTGGTTTAGAGGGGAACTGGCAGAGGGTGGTGTTCCCATGGATCTGCTGGCCTTTGTCCTTCTGGATTATAAAACACTGGCGCAATGCCACTTTACTTTCACCAATGTAAACTGGAGACAGACATCAGAACAGCGAACATCAAATAGACAGCAGAGTACAGGCCCTCGATGTTGTGCTGACATTCATTGATAAAGCTCATTCTTTCAAACCTGCTGACTCGTTTTTTCCATGGCTTTAAGTGCTGGTGACAACACAGGATGTGAGATTAGAAAATGCTGCTCAATTGGAGGGTAGAAACTAGCAGGGTGAGGTTGGGCCAAATGGCCTCACTCCATGCTGTAACTGCTTTGTGGTTCTCAGCCGTACAGAGTGTCAATGTCCGTGTCATGCTCAGAAGTGCTTTCGCACCCTGTTTAACTCTTCTGTTCAGCTTCTGCAGCTGCTTATTTCATGAACCTTGTAATTAAATACCAAGCTGCAGAGTAAGCCTTCCCTTGGGTTAGTGACGACAGGTTGAGGGAAGGTGTTCAGGGGTTCTGCGTAAAGCAATTCCCTAAACTCCAGGCTGAGAATTAGTAAAGCAACAAAACACACCAACAAGGCCGGTGTAACAGAGAGCAGGCAGAGTCTCAGTCTTGAGCCTACAACGTGCAACAACGGGCTCTGAGAGAAGCCCCTCCCGGCTAATTCGGACCCAGGTTTAGAGGGCATTTCCATAGCAACGCGAAGCGAGGAGCCATGTGGAGGTGGCAGTACAGGGAGGTGTTTAAGGCCTACTTTGAAGTGCAGATGTGCTGTGAAATGTTCAAGGTTGGTCCCTCGGCACCCTCGAAGCGTCCGGTGCTGAAGTTGAGAGACAGAACGCCTGGCTTGGCAGTCAGCACTGTGCCACCTTTCGATCATGAAGGTAAATCATTGCCTCCTTCTCCTCTCCCCACCTCCTCCCCCCCTCCTCCGTACACGGTATTGTCAGCATCAACTCTGCCCGATGTCCTTTGCCCATTTTCACGCCTGTCTGCCGGGTTTGGTGGGGAAGATTTCTCAGCCAGCTAGCCAAAGCTCCTGCGATACCTCACACATGTTTGTTAATTTAGTGTGAGGCAGGTGTTGACAGGCTGTTTTCACCACCCGCAGGAGGTAAGGCTGAACCCATCCATCCTTCCATCCAGCCATACATGCCCAACATCCACCAGAGGTCACTCAATCACAGTCAGCAGCGAAAACCTTTGGCTGTTTCCTTCGATCGTTGCCAGCGCAGAAAGTTCACAATCGCTGTCACGTTCTAGTTATTGCACAGCCTCAGATCATTGAGCCCTGGGACTCTGCCAGCAGAGATTCGGAGCGCTGTAATTCACACAGGGCCTTCCATGAACTCAGAAAGCCCCAAAGCACTTTATTGTCAATGATGTGCACACTCATGGAGCAGGGTGACTGTTATAATGCAGGAAATGCTGCAGCCAGTTTGTGCACAGCAAGATCCCACAAACGGCAACATGATAAAGAGTCAATTGAGAGTCACCATGGCTAACTTTTGTACTCCGCTTTGGAACAAGCTAAAGACGTCCATCTAAACGGGAGCACCAGACGTGAGGAAAGCAATCTTTGAAATGCAGTCACCGTTTTAATGTAGCCAAGGCTGGAATGGCATTGTGCCTCATACAAACAGAAATATATTAACAACAAGATGGCCTTCCTTCATGGTGTTGGTTGAAGGATAAATATTGGCCAAGAAACCATGAAAAACGGCCTTACTCTTCTTCAAAACAGTAGTGTGAGACTTCCTACATCTAGGTGACAGGGCAGATGGGATCTCAGTTTAATGCCCCATGTGAAAACAGCGTCTCTGACAGTGTAGCATCCCCTGAATACTGCAGGAGAGTGATGGCCTTAATCTTATGCTCACACCCTGAAGTTGGATTTGGAAATCAGAACCGTGTGTCCGCAAAGTGGGAGAGTTGCCGACATAGCCAGAGCTGTCCCATTTACAATCTGACAATGTGTAAAGCAACAAGGGGTCTAAGTTAACTATTGTGAATGATTGTGGCACCAACCGTGTCCCTGAGGCATAACACAAGTTATGGGTTTCCATCTGAATACACCATCTTTTATCCCAACTCTATCTTCTACTAATTGGCCAAACCTCCAAAAATGCTATTATAATACACCATGACATGGACCCTTACCTGATTAAGTAATCTAATGTAAGGTACCTCGAACACCTTTTTGAAATTCAAATACATTACATTCACCACTTTCCCTTTGTCTACCTTGCTTATTACCTCCACAAAAGATTAGAACATAGAACATAGAACAATACAGCGCAAGAACAGGCCCTTCAGCCCTTGATGTTGCGCCGACCTGTGAACTTGTCTAAGCCCATCACCCTACACTATCCCATCATCATCCATATGCTGATCCAAGGATTGTTTAAATGCCCCTAATGTGGCTGAGTTAACTACATTGGCACGTAGGGCATTCCACGCCCTTACCACTCTCTGAGTAAAGAACTTGCTTCTGACATCTGTCTATTAAATCCCCTCTCAGCCGTCTTCTCTCCAATGAGAACAGACCTAAGTCTCTCAGCCTTTCCTCATAAGACCTATGCTCCATACAGGCAACATCCTGGTAAATCTCCTCTGCACCTTTTCCAATGCTGCCACAACCTTCCTATAATGGGACGACCAGACTGCACACAATATTCCAAGTGAGGCCGCACTCACGTTTTGTACAGTATCCCTGCATGACAGCATGACATCACGGCTCCAGATCTCAATTCCTCTACCAATAAAACCTAACACATCGTATGCCTTCTTCATAGCACTATCCACCTGGGTGGCAACTTCAAGGGATTTATGTACATGGACACCAAGATCCCCTGCACATCCACACTACCAAGAATCGTTCCATTGACCCAGAACTCTGCCTTCCTGTTATTCTTCCCAAAGTGAATCATCTCGCATTTAGCTGCATTGAACTCCATTTGCCACCTTTCAGCCCAGTTCTGCAGTTTATCCAAGTCCCCCTGCAACCTGTAACACTCTTCCACACTGTCCACTACTCCACCAACTTTACTATCATTTGCAAATTTACTAATCCATTCACCTATGCCTGCGTCTAAGTCATTTATAAAAATGATAAACAGCAGTGGTCACAAACAGATCCTTGTGGCACACTATTAGTTACTGGACTCCAGGCTTAATATTTTCCATCAAATACCATTCATTGCCTTCTTACAGAAAGCCAGTTCCTAATCCAAACAGCCAAATCACTCTCAATCCCATGCCTCTGCATTTTCTCCAATAGCCTACCATGTGAAACCTTATCAAAGGCTTTACTGAAGTCCATGTATACCACGTCAACTGCCCTACCCTCATCTACATGCTTGATCACCTTCTCAAAAACTCAATGAGGTTTGTGAGAAATGACCTGCCCTTGATGAATCCATGTTGACTATTTCCAATCAAATTGTTGCTTTCTAGATGATTATAAATGCTGTTTCTTATAATCCTTTCCAAAACTTTTCCTACAGCAGACATAAGGCTCAATGGTCTATAATTACCTGGGTCATCGCTACTGCCCTTCTTGAACAAAGGCACAATATTTGCAATCCCCCAGGCCTCTGGTACGAAACCTGTAAACAATGATAACTCAAATATCAAGGCCAAAGGCTCTGCCATCTCCTCCCTAGCTTCCCACAGAATTCTCGGAAACATCTCTTATAATTCCCTCTTATGGGCCCTGCAACGTACTGCATCAGGAAACCCTCCTGCATACATTGGACAAAAACTGATCCATCTGATGTACTAGAGTTATAGCAATTCCAGTCAATGTTGGGGAAGTTAAAGTCCCCCATAAATGATCACCCTGTTCCTTTCACTCCTGCCCAGAATCGTTTTGCCAATCCTCTCCTCCTCTTCCCTGGAACTTTGCGGAGGCCTATTCAAAACTCCCAGCAGTCTGACCTCTCCTCTCCTGTTTCTAACCTCAGCCCATACCACCTCAGTAGACGAGTCCTCGTCAAAAGTCATTTCCATCACGTTTTACCATCCTTGACAAACAAAGCCATACCTCCCCCTCTTTTACCACCTTCCCTGATTTTAATTAAAGATTTGAACCCTGGAACCTGCAAGATCCATTCCTGACCTTGCTCTAGCTATGTTTCAAAAATAGCCACAACATCGAAGTCCCAGGTACCTATCCATGCTGCAAGCTCACCTACCTTATTTCAGATACTCCTGGTGTTGAAGCAGACATATTTCAAACCAGCTTGCTGTCTGCCAGCAAATTCCTATGACCGTGAAATCCTGTCCATGTCCTCCCTACTCACATCCTCCTGTGCACTGGAACTACACCTCAGGTTCCCACCCCTCTGCTGAGCTAGTTTAAACCCACCCGAATATCACCAGCAAATTTCCCACCCTGGATATTAGTACCCTTCCAGTTCAAGTGAAGACCGTCCTGTTTGTAGAGGTTCCACTTTCCCCAGAATGAGCCCTAATTATCCATAAACCTGGAACTGCCCCTTCTGCACCATCCCTGCAGCCACGTGGTCAGCTGATATCTCTCCCTATTCCTTGCCTCGCTATCACGTGGCACGGGTAACAAACCAGAGATAACAACTCTGCTTGTTCTAGCTCTCAGCTTCCACCCTAGCTCCCTGAAATCCTGCCTTACACCCCTATCCCTCTTTCTGCCTATGTCTGTACCTAAATGAACCGAGACATCACGGACCCTGGCACCTGGGAGGTAACACACCAAATGTGAGCCTTTTTCATTCCCAACAAACCTTCTATCTGACCCTCGAACTATTGAGTCCCCAATGACTAACACTCTCCTCCTTTCCCTCCTTCCCTTCTGTACAACAGGGACAGGCTCTGTGCCAGAGACCTGGGTCCCACTGCATGTCCCTGGTATGTCCCCCCCCCCCCAACAGTATCCAAACAGTATACATGTTCTAGTAAATTTGTCAGGCACAATTTCCCCTTCATGAACCTATACTAACTCTGCTTGATCAATCTATGTATTTCTAAATGCTCTCTTGTTGCACTCTTTAAAATAGACTACAACATTTCCCAATAACAAATGTTAGTTAACTCGCTTCTAGTTTCCTGTTTTTGTCTCCCTCACATTGGCAGCTTTCCAAAACCTCTCCTCCCAGGGCATCAAATATTTCTGTAGCTACTTCCTTTAAAATCATAGGATGCATTCCATTGGATCCAGGGGACTTATCCATCTTGAGCCCTATTAGTTTCGCTAGTGCTTTTTCTTTAGAGGTTGTGTTATTTTACCTTTTGCCCCTTGATTATTGAGCATTTTAAAAATCTTATTGGTGTCTCTACCATGGAGACAGATGCAAGCTATTTATTCAACTCCTCTGTTATCTATTACGAATTCCCCACCCTCGATCTGTCAGAAGCCTAAATTCACATTGTCCTTTTTATATATTTAAACCGCACCTTTTTGACATGACTTACTAGTTTGCTCTCAGTTTATTTTCTCCCTCCTTTCTTTAGTTGGTTTTTAAAACTCCAACTATCTTAACTCCATGCTGCCCTGGTTATTTCTCTCCCTAATGAGGGAATAAGGTCCTTCCTGTTTACTCTACTTAGACCCCTTGTTGTTTTACACACTCTCAGATTGTAAATGGGACAGGTCTGGCTACATTGGTAACTCTTCCACTTTGCAGACACATGGTTCTGATTTCCAAATCCAACTTATGGGTGTGAGCACAAGAATGAAGGCCAGCAGTATTTAGGGGATGCCACACAGTCAGGGATGCTCAATTCCATTCCAGCCTTGGCTACATTACAACAGTGACTGTGTGTCAAAGATTACTTTCTTCACTGGCTGTGAGGTGCCTTAAGACGTCTGGTGCTCCCGTTTAGATGGAAGTCTTAAGTGGTGATAATGACACAAAGAGACTACTGGGAATACGTTAACAGGTTAGGTGAGCAAGGAAAACTTGGCAAATTGTATTTAATGTGGGAAAATGTGAGGTTGTGCACTTTGACAGGTAGAATAGAAGAGCTAAATATTATTTAAATATAGCAACTGCAGAAAGTGACAGAACAGAGGAATTTGAGGTTCTCCTGCATGAATCCCAAAAAGCTGGCATCTAGGTTTAACGGTAAGAGAGAAGGCAAAAAGTGCCAAAAATGTACAGACCAAGAGTTGAAGAGTAGGGGTGGCTCTTTTTCAGAAATCAAAGACATGATGGGCCGAATGGCCTATTTCCGAGCCATAAATTTTAAAAGTTACAGCAAAATAGCTACATTTCACAATAATTCAAACTGCAGCCAGGTCAATTTGACCCATTTCTTTTTTATTTCCAAATTTTGTAAACTCAGTTCAGAATACCAAACTTTCACACTGGATTCTGGTTGTGTGTTCACTGGATTATATTGTTACAGCCCATCCTCACCCTCTAATATAACCTTACATTATGGCACTGGGCTCGAAAGGGGAGTCCTTGTATCGAGTCCTTTTTTTAAAACAAGAATACTCTTCAAATCATTAAAACCTAACATTGGTAAATCTCAATCTTTCTCACCTATCCAAGCTGGAGCTCTCCTGAGGTCTGTGCTGATTTTATAGAGTCATGCAGGTCTGCAGCACTAAAACATAGAACATAGAACATTACAGCGTAGTACAGGCCCTTTGGCCCTCGATGTTGCACCGACCTGTGGAACCAATCTGAAGCCTATCTAACCTACAGTATTCCATTCTCATCCGTATGTTTATCCAATGACCATTTAAGTGCCCTTAAAGTTGGCAAGTCTACTACTGTTGCAGGCAGTGCGTTCCACACCTTTGTTATTCTCTGAGTAAAGAAACTACTTCTGACATCTGTCCTATATCACCCCTCAATTTAAAGCTATGTCCCCTCGTGCTAGTCATCACCATCCGAGGAAAAAGACCCTCACTGTCCACCCTATCTAATCCTCTGATCATCTTGTATGTCTCTATTAAGTCACCTCTCAACCTTCTTCTCTCTAACAAAAACAGCCTCAAGTCCCTCAGCCTTTCTTCATAAGACCTTCCCTCCCTACCAGGCAATGTCCTAGTAAACCTCCTCTGAACTCTTTCCAAAGCTTCCACATCCTTCCTATAATGCGGTGACTATAACTGTAGGAATACTCCAAGTGTAGCTGCAACAGAGCATGACCTCATGGCTCCAAAACTCAGTCCTGCTACCAATAGAAACTAACACACCATAAGCCTTCTTAACAACCCTGTCAACCTGGGTGGCAACTTAAAAAGACCCTTCGGCTAATTGAATCTGGGCTGGACAAAAACACATAACTATTCCAATCCTAATTTCTAGCTCTTGACCCATAGCCACGTCAGCCTTGGCATTGCAATTGGACAGTCAATCATTTCTGGTTAGCTCAGTTGGCTGGACAGCAGCTTTGTGAAGCAGTCAACGTGGGTTCACTTCCAGCTGAGGTTACCAAGAAGGATTCTCTTTCTCACGCTCTCCCCTCACCTGAGGTGCGGTGACTCTCAGGTTAAACCACCACCCGTCATCTCTCTCTGATGGGAAAGTGGAACTGAAGTGACTTTACTTCTTTCAAAGTTATTTTCTTTTTCCAACCTTGCTAGGGTCCAGGATTCACATGTAATTCTGTAGGGACACCTGGTCTGTTAGATGAAGCTCCCCTGGGGATGAGTGAGAATAGATGTGGAAAGGATAGTAGAGGGTTCTGAGTACACGTATTCCCTAGTCACTCCTGGGTTTGGTAAATAGGAACATTCTCTTTCACACACACATAGGACTCATTGTCGTAAAGGTGACAGGAACTCACTGAGAGAGATAGTCAGGCTTTGTTTCAGACTGTTTGTCTGTGTGAGGGGAGATCTTTGTCTCTGTCTGCGTGAGGGGGCAGGCTGCCCCCACACTGCTGTGGGGAAGGATTACACAGGGAGTGAGGGACATGAAAACAGCCATGTATATGCTCAGAGCAATAGTTCGAACAATGTGGCACGTTCATCTTTGTTGCAAAGAGTTCAGCGCCTCTCCTATGATTCCTGATAATCAAGTTGCGGTGAAGCGCAGAGCACAAGGTCCTGTGTCTGTCCCCACAGTCACCACCCCACCTCCCTTTGACCGCGCAGGTGAGTGTCTCCTTCTAGTCACGTTCTCCTGTGATGTAGCTGTGTTGCCTTATCCTGATCCACCTGACTCCTCACCTGTTGCACATGGTCAGGAAATGCTCTCAGAGTGACACTTGGTGGTTTTAAAATTCTCATCGTAATTTTCAAATCCCACTATGGGTTCATTCATGCCAACTTCTGTTACATCCTTCACACCAACAACCCCCACCACCGCCCCCCCACCCCGTTCAAAGGTCTCTGAGCTTCTCCAATTCTGGCTTCGTGTGCATCCTTGATTTTAATAACACCAGCATTAGTTGCCCTGCCTTTGGCTGCCTGGTTCCTAAATTTCTTGCTAAATCTGTCTCTCTCTCTTCAGTGCCCTTTAAGATGCTGTTTAAAACTTAGCCACTCGTCCAAGCTTCAGTTTATCTTTCTGAATATCATCTTCACTGGCTTGTGCCAAACTCAGTTTGATAATGCTACAGTAACTTATGTTCCTGGGTCAAAGGTACGATATAAATGCAGGTCGGTGTTGTTGTTTTTATGTTGATAGTCCTCACCTTGACCTTGGAAGGAAATTGCTCTCGATGCTAGAAATCTGAAATAAAAACACTAAATGCTGAAAAAAAAAACTCAGCAAATCTGTGGAGAGAGAAATTGAGTGAACACTTCAGGTTTGGCCAGAATTGTGACTGTGGTGATCAGTTCTTCTGTGTTTGATTATGAGAATAATGGTAACTGATCAATGTTCACTGTGCTTGATTGCTTCAGCCTGGGTGTTGACTCGGCGCTTAGTAAACAGCCAGCACAGAAGTTTGGAGAATGTAAACTCTAAGCATACACTTTGTGATTGCACAGATAATTGAAACTCTAACAAATAAAAGCAGTTGCACACTCAGAAACTTAAGTCGCCTCTGCTTTGCTCTGAGAAAAATCGGATGTACTGAAGATATAACAGTGAATGTTGAATGGTTGGGGAGCATCACGTCCCTCTGATGATTCACATATCCATGAATTTACTGGGAGGAGTCGTTAAATTGGACAACTTGACAGAATTACTTCGCCTACCCCCTCCCCATCCCAGATACTAAGCATGCTAAATATCTAGAATTTTCCAGGAGGCTCCAGAGTGTGTGGAACTTTAATACGAGTTTTATATCGAGTTGGAAGAAGGCTGAGAGAACATCTGATAGCGGTTTTCAAAATCATGAGCAGGCTGGACAGAGTAAATGGGAAGACACTGTTCCTGCTTGCAAAAGGAACAAGAATGAAATGAGCGCAGATTTAAAGTGTTGTGCAACTGAAGCAAGGGTAATGTGAGAAAAAAAGACTTTTTTCACACAGAGAGTAGTCAGGGTATGGACTGTACTGCCTGGAAATGTGATGGAGGCAGGTTCAAGTGAAGTGTTCAAGAGGGGCTTTGGATGATTATGTAGATAGAAATAGTGTGTAAGGGATTTGGGGAAAAGACAGGAGATTGGTATTGGGTAACTGAGCCAGATTGGATAATAGAACTGGCACAGAGACGATAGGCGAGTGAACCCTTCTGCCACCGTAATATTTCTGTCATTCTTTGATATAGAATTAGCTGGGAATGGGATCTACTTCCACATTTGCTCCTCCCTTGCGAACCCTCCATCAATCACTCAATCCCAGCTCATAATGGCAGCCATATTGGCACAGTCTCCCTGATAGCACCACCACTCTGACTTCTGATTGGCCAGTAGCTCTTGGCAGGCAGGATTTCTGCCCCACGGGGGATAATCGATCCCTGGGGATCCCTCATAATGGGCCTGTCAAGTGCCTGAATGGAACAAAATGTGATGCATTTTCCCGAGAAGAGAAATGATGAGATTCTCCCCCTTGCAATTCCAAAAACACTCAAGAAGCTTGACACCATCCAGGACAAAGCAACCAGCTTGATTGGTGCCACATCTGCCATCCCTAAATAATCACACCCACCAAAACCAGTGCACAATAACAAAAGTATATGCTATCGAAAAGATTCACAGTGATTACTTAAGGCCACCTCAGACAAGATATTTAAAAGCCTAAACTGTTACCATCTGGAAGGACAAGGGCAGCAGATACATGGGAGCACCACTCCCTGCAAGTTGTCCCCCAAGCAACTCACCATTCCTGACTTGGAAATATATCACCATTCCTTCAGTGTCACTGGGTCAGAATCCTGGAATTCCCTCCCTAAGGGCCTTGTGGTTCAAGAAGGCAGCTCACCTCCACCTTCTCAAGGGGCAACTAGGGACAGACAATAAATGCTGGGCCCAGCCAGCGACACCCTCATCCCTTGATTGAACTTTCTGGTGATGCTGCTAATCTCTGAGTGGATTCCAGCTCTTGAATTGAATCCAAAGTTGGTGTAACATCAGGAATCAAAGGGTAATGGGCGATGGCTGTCTTTGAAGTGGTGTTCCACAGGGGCTAGGCATTGGGGCCCCTGCTGTTTGTTTTATACATGAATGAGGTGGACCTGGACATGGTGGGTGGATGGGGGTGCAAAATATAGAAATTTGCAGGCGACGCAAAAATTGACCGTGTAGTGGAGAGTGTAAAGGAAAGCTGTACGCTCCACATGATGTCAATGGGTTGGTGGGGTGGGCAGAAAAGTGCCAGATGGTGTTCAACTCAGGTAAGTGTGAGGTAATGCGTTTAGGGAGGTCAGACAGTAAAGGGGAATACACAATAAACAGGAATATATTGAGGGGGGAAGATGGAGTGAGAGGTCTTGGTGTGCAAGTGGACAGCTCCCCTAAAGGTAGCAGTACAGCTAGCTTACGTTGTAAAGAAGGCATATAGAATGCTCTCCTTCATTGGCAGAGATGCAGAATACAAAAGAAGGGATATAATGATGAAACTGTATAAGACACTGAGGAGACCACAACTGGAATTGTGTGTGCAGCTCTGGTCAGCACATTACAGGAAGGATGTGACTACTCTGGAGAGAGTGCAGAGAAGATTCACTGGAATGTTGCCAGGGCTGGAGAATTGTAGCTACAGGGAGAGATTGGAGAGGTTGGGGTTGTTTTTCTAGGAACTGAGAAGGCTGAGGTTTACAACATTGTGAGGGATAGGGATAGAGTAGACAGGAGGAACTTGTTTCCCTTGGCAGAGAATTCAAACACCAAGGGTCAGAGATGCATGTGAAGTGATAGAAGGATTAAAGGGGATATCATTTTTTTACACAGAGGGTGGTAGGTGGCTGGAATGCGCTGCCTGAGTTGGTGGTGCAGGGAAACGTGCCTGGATCTGCACTGTAAGTGCTACAGGGCTATAGAGCATAGAACATTACAGCACAATACAGGTCCTTCAGCCCTCGATGTTGCGACCTGTGGTACCAATCTGAAGCCTATCTGTCCTATACTATTCCATTATCATCCATACGTTTATCCAATGACCATTTAAATACTCTTAAAGTTGGCGAGTCTACTACTGTTGCAGGCAGGGCGTTCCATGCCCCTACTATTCTCTGAGTAAAGAAACTACCTCTGACATCTGTCCTATATCTATCATCCCTCAATTTAAAGCTATGTCCCCTTGTGCTAGCCATCACCATCCGAGGAAAAAGGCTCTCACTGTCCACCCTATCTAACCCTCTGATTATCTTATATGTCTCAATTAAGTCACCTCTCTGTAACGAAAACAGCCTCAAGTCCCTCAATCTTTCCTCATAAGACCTTCCCCCCATACCAGGCGACATCCTGGTAAATCTCCTCTGCACCCTTTCCAAAGCTTCCCCATCCTTCCTATAATGCAGTGACCAGAACTGTACGCAATACTCCAAGTGTGGTCGCATCAGAGTTTTGTACAGCTGCAACATGACCTCATGGCTCCAAAACTCAATGCCTTGACCAATAAAAGCTATCACACCATATGCCTTCTTAATAACCCTATCAACTTGGGTGGCATCTTTCGGGTATCTATGTACATGGATGCTGAGATCTCTCTGCTCATCTACACTGCCAAGAGCCTTACCATTAACCCAGTACTCTATATCCCTATTGCTCCTTCCAAAGTGAATCATCTCACATTTTTCTGCATTAGACTCCATTTGCCACCTCACAGCCCAGCTCTGCAGCCTATCTATGGCCCTCTGTAACCTGCAACATCCTTCGGTACTATCCACAACTCCACCAACCTTAATATCATCTGCAAATTTACTAACCCATCCTTCTGCGCATTCATCTGGGTCATTTATAAAAATGACAAATAGCAGTGGCCCCAAAACAGATCCTTGCAGTACACCACTAGTAACTGAACTCCAGGATGAACATTTCCCATTAACCACCACCCTCTGCCTTCTTTCTGCTCGCCAGATTCTGATCCCAATGGGCCATGGGCATGAAGATGGGATTAGAAAGTGTCTTTGGGTCAGCACAGACAAGATAGACTGAATGGCCCAATTCTGTGCTGTATCTTTTCTATGGTTTCTACTGTGAACCTTCCTCAGAAGAGCAGACACTGGGTTTTATCCCTCCCTAGCCAGTGTGTGAGATCCCAGTCAACTCTGTGTACTGTCACGACTAATGCTGGAGGAGTGTTCTGTTGCTTGCCCCATTAGTCTGTGGGTCAGACAATAAAATAAAAACTATTTTCTCCAGCTAGCAAAATGACCATTAAATCCCTCATTTCTACCAGGATTTTTAATAAGATCTATCAATCAGGACTCTTGATGCACATTTTTTTTGTGTTTATATCTAAATAAACCTTGTTTGATAAGGATTGGCTGATAAGCATCAGACATTTAAATGCTTATCTTTCCGACTATCCCATGCAACGCTCAGCCACACTTTCCCTCTCTCTCTCTCTCGAGAAAGAAAGATTTCTTAGCCAAATGAATGTTATCTGGAGTGCCTCCAATGGCAGTATATATACCTTTCCTTAGATAAGGGGCCTGAAACTGTTCACAGTATTCCAGGTGTGTTTGTGTGTGTATGTATGTGTGTGTGTGTGTATGTGTGTGTGTATGTGGGTGGTGTGTATGTGTGTGTGAGGGTGTGTGTGTGTGTATATATGAAGTTAAGAAACGCATAAAGTTAAAAGAGAAAAAGTATGTGGGTGTGTGGGTGTATGTGTGGGTGTGTGTGTGTGTGTGTATGTGTGTGTGTGTATGTGTGTGGGTGTGGGTGTGTATGCGTGTGTGCGTGTGTGTGTGTGCGTGTGTCAGACCCGGGACAGAGACCAGAGATCATGGACCACGATGCTTACCCTAGCTCACACCTCCAGCCCTGACCCCAACCCAGAGCCATGACCCAATGATGTATCCCTCTGGCCTGTATGTGTGTGTCCCAGAAGGGAAAATGCAGTAAGACCTATACGTGAGACAGTGGTTTGACTTAAACACAATAAATCTTGGAGAAGCTCAGCAGGTCTGACAGCATCTGAGGAGAGAGAAACAGAGTTAATGTTTTAATTCCAGTCTGACTCTTCATCAGAATTGTTCAGTGTTCTGAAGAAGACTCATGTATTTGACTTGAAATATTTACTTTACTTCCCTTTCCACAGATACTGCTAGACTTGCAGAGTTCCTCCAACATTCAGTACATTCGCTTCAGATTTCCAGCACCTACATTATTTTATCCTGATGGTCCAACTTGTCTTGTGTACTTCAGGGTGGATGACCATTATGACCCGAACAGTTTTTTCCTGGTCTTTCGTTTTAGAGAGAGAGAGAGAGAGAGACTTGTTCCTTATTTAGTGGAGCTGGGACTGACTGACTGACTAGGAGACTGACTTGCAGTGTGAGCTGTAGTTCCCTCGGGTCACTGATTATCAGCAAGAGAAGGCGAGGAGCAGTTCTGGGTAATGTTATTCCCTCATCAGTCTCAGTAAATAGGAACAAACACTCCCACACACATACACGAGCCAGCATCGCGGGGAACAGTAGAATCTTTCACTGTAAGAATCAGGCAAGATTTGTGTGAGACCGACCTTCATAGACTCTCACCGTTGGTTGGAAGGGTAAAGGTTTGATGGCTGGTTGGATGCTAGGACCCATGATGCATGAGGAACTGATTGAAGCAATCTGGCAAGTTCAGGCTTGCTGTGAAATGTTCAATGTCTGGCCACCGAATACCAAGTACCGTATTAAATTCAAGCTCAGAGACAAAGATTCTCCTGCAGCGCCCACGTTGTCACCCTTTGAAGATGAAGGTAACTGTGATGTTTTTATTTGTGTGTTTCTTTGGTGCAACTAGTGGCTGTCCTTTAGTTTATCCTGGACCCTCTGTCTTCTCAGATTCCCTCACCCCACATTCCTCCTCCTCCGCCAGTAATATCTCACATCCCTGCTCTAGATCCTCGCTCATTCTGCGTGCTTCCCTAACTAGTGTTAGGGATTCAATTTCCTGTCAGTCTATACCCTGGTGACTCAAGGTCCAGAAACATTTTCATTTGAAACTTCTAATTGTTGTACTCTAACCCTGTCAGGGCCACACCTCCCTCACCTCTGTATCTACGTAGCCACTTCCAGCCCTGCAGCCCTCT
The DNA here is from genome assembly GCF_004010195.1 of Chiloscyllium plagiosum. Taxonomy (NCBI): domain Eukaryota; kingdom Metazoa; phylum Chordata; class Chondrichthyes; order Orectolobiformes; family Hemiscylliidae; genus Chiloscyllium; species Chiloscyllium plagiosum. The sequence goes on from NC_057721.1 coordinate 80,071,060, forward strand.
GAAATCTCTGCACAGTTTCAAGTCTGCCCTCTGCAGCTTCACAGAGTTTAATTATTCCACCATCAGCAGCCGTGACTTTTGGCTTCTGGGCACTGAAAACTCTGGAGTTCCCGCTCCTTCCCTCCTCTTTTCTCTCTCTCTCTCACTCTGTCTGTCTATCTCTCTCTCTGTCCGTCTATCTCTCTCTCTGTCCCTGTCTCTCCACCTGGACAACTCTTCTTATCCATCTATTTGACCAGACTATGCACTACTGGCCCTGACATCTTCTTATGTGGCCCACTATCTAATTTTACTTGGTAACAGTGGTGCCATTGAGTGGCTTGGAATATTTTATTATATTAAAGGTGCACGTTATTGAGTGTTAGTTATTAGTTCAAATTACTTGGTGAAAGTGCACTGACTTAACCAACATAACTCGTGAAATTGTGCAGTTATTGGAACTTTAGGGAAAGTTTCTTGTGTCACTGATTTTTAAGTTAAGTGACTGATCAATTTGCATTGGAGAAGTTAAAAAGGCCTACAGAGAAAAGGTTATGTATTATCATAGAAAATTCTTTATTTTCATTATCAACTACTTAATTATAACAACACTTTTAAAGTATGACTTTGCAGGGTTATGAGGAAACATTGTGGGGAACAGGACAAATTGGACAGTTCCTATGAAGCACCTTGGATTTGAATTCTAAAAAGTGCTACATTAATGCAAGATGGCTTCAAACAGCAGTACAGATAATTATGTATTTTCAGGTTTACTGCAGGGAGGCAGCTGGTTTGTGAAGGGAATCTCCCCTGGGTCAGTGACAACAGGTGGGATGGAGAAAAGCCAGCAACACATTCATTCCCCAGTCTGCAAGCTCAGTCTTGGATTGGGTAAACAGGAGCAAACGCTGTCACACACACTGTCACACACACTGTCACACACTCTGTCACACACACTGTGTCACACACTGCCACACACACTGTCACATGCATTGCCACACACTCTGTTACACACATTGTGTCACACACTGCCACACACACTGTCTCACACACACTGTCACATACTCTGTCACACACACTGCCACACGCATTGTCACACATTCTGTCACACACACTGTTACATCCACTGTCACACACACTGTTACACGCACTGCCACACACTCTGTCACACGCACTGTTACATGCATTGTCACACACATTGTCACACACACTGTTACATCCACTGTCTCATAACACTGTCACATGCATTGTCACATACTTTGTCACACGCACTGTTACATCCACTGTCTCACACACGCACTGCCACACACTCTGTCACATGCACTGTCACACACATTGTCACACACAGTCACACGCATTGTCACACACACTGCCACACACTCTGTCACATGCACTGTTACATGCACTGTTACATGCACTGTCACACACATTGTCACACACAGTCACACGCATTGTCACACACACTGCCACACACTCTGAAACATGCACTGTTACATGCACTGTCACACACATTGTCACACACAGTCACACGCATTGTCACACACACTGCCACACACTCTGTCACATGCACTGTTACATACACTGTCACACACATTGTCACACACACTGCCACACACTCTGTCACATGCACTGTTACATACACTGTCACACACATTGTCACACACAGTCACACGCATTGTCACACACACTGCCACACAGTCTGTCACATGCACTGTTACATACATTGTCACACACATTGTCACACACAGTCACACGCATTGTCACACACACTGCCACACACTCTGTCACATGCACTATTACATGCATTGTCACACACATTGTCACACACAGTCACACGCATTGTCACACGCACTGTTACATCCACTGTCTCATACACACTGTAACATGCACTGCCACACATTCTGTTACATCCACTGTCACATACACACTGTAACATGCACTGCCACACATTCTGTTACATCCACTGTCACATGCACTGTCACACACATTGTCACACACAGTCACACGCATTGTCACACACACTGCCACACACTCTGTCACATGCACTATTACATGCAATGTCACATGCATTGTCACACACACTGTTACAGCAACTGTCTCAAACACACACTGTCACGCACACTGTTACATCCACTGTCACATACACTGTCACACACACTGTTACATCCACTGTCGCATACACTGATATACGCACTGTTACACACTGTCACATGCACTGCCACACGCACTGTTACACATACTGTAACAGTCACTGTCACACACACTGTTGCACATACTGTTGCACACACTGTTGCACACACTGTCAGACATACTGTCACCCATACTGTTAAACCAGAGTGACAGAGTCAGGAGAGCGTCAAAGGTGTGTGTGTGTACGTAACCTTTACAAAGTACTTGGATGAGCACTTGAAATGTCGTAATATTCAAGGCTATGAGCCAAGTGCAGAAAAATGGGACAAGTGTAGATTGAGTGTTTTTTGTCAGTGCAGACCTGATGGGCCTGTCCTGGATTATATGTTTCTCTGACGATCTGGTGAGTTCTTTCTGCCCTGAGCTGCCAGTGGAAGTGATGGAGGCTGGTACAATTACAGCATTTAAACATCTGGATGGGTATATGAATAGGAAAGGTTTGGAAGGATATAGGCCAGTGCTGGCAAGTGGGACTAGATTAGGTTGGGATAGTTGGTCGGCGTGGACGAGTTGGACTGAAGGGTCTGTTTCCATGCTGTACATCTCTATGATTCTTTGAACTCTATGAAAGGTGATCCACACTTCTGTACCTCAGTGTGATGCACCAGCATATGTACATGTGCTTTGAACTGTTCAATCCCACTCCCATTGATACCAAGGTGGGTCCCAGACTGACCAAACAAGTCACGGTTCTGTTCTCTCTCGGATCTTGGCAGCACTAAATCACACAGCACTGATGAGGCCTTTTAGTCCATCTTGTCTCTTTGAAACAGCTTATCAAATACGTCCTTTCTGTACCACCACAACCATTCCTTTGCCCCCTCCCACTCCAAATTGGAACCTTTGTGCATCAGAGTTGCTGCAGGTCCTTGCTGTGTACCAGTTTGACCTGTGGTAGCCAACCTTCATACATTCAAACCTGTCCGATTCCATTGTCAATAGTCTCTCTCTTCTTGCCAGTTTCACCTGAGCAGGCTTGTTGTTCAATTCCTGTCAGTTCAGGTGCCAAATTGTTATCTGGAAATGGTCACTTAAAACTGAAGTTTTAAAACTTTCCATGGTGTTTCCTTTATCCAGCTGTAGGATTGTGAACTTGGTGCATCATTCCAAGTTTATTTATAGCAAGACTAACCAAGTCAGATTGCAACAGTGTTGGGGGGATAAAGGTGTTGACAGTAAGGATGCGGATTGGGAATATGTTCTTTCTGAGCTGAAAATGTGTTGCTGGAAAAGTGCAGCAGGTCAGGCAGCATCCAAGGAGCAGGAGAATCGATGTTTTGGGCATGAGCCCTTCTTCAGGAATGTTCCTTCTGCAAAGCCTTATTTTTTATATATACTGACATAAGCTCAACGGTGTAATCAGTTAATCAATTAACAGCACAGCTACTTGACCAGATACGTACTAAATCACATGTTTTCTTGGAAATTCTGTTTTTAGGTCATATTTTAAATAAGTTGCTAACTCGCAATGGTAAGTTACTTTCACAAAACTAAACTCAAAACTCATCTACCTCAACTTTAAAAATCCAAACTCCCAAATAATATATATAACATATATATTGCACAATATTATCAGAATGCTTCATTGTATTGGACCATCTTTCAAATGACCATCCTTTCAAGAAATCCTAACTCATAAGGAACTGTAAAGCAAGGCAGTAGCCTAGTACTCCGGAGGCTCAGGTAATATCCAGGAATCTGGGTTCAAATCCCACCATCAACTCAATTCAACCAAAATGAACTTAATGCAGATCTGGATTTTAGGAGCTGGTAAAAATCATTGTCAATTGTTGTTAAGCCCTTTAGGGAAGGAAACTGCCCCTTACCAGGTCTGGGCCTACACCTGACTCCTGACCAACAGCATTGGGGTTGACTCTTAACTGCTGGCTGGGTAATAAATGCTTGCCTAGCCAGTGACACCCACGTTCCCTGAATTAATTTTCTGGACACTTCAGTATTCCACATATTTAGACTTATCCAGAGGTCCTTTGTGTAGCCTTCAGTTTACATCGATAGAAATTAGGAGCAGGTGGAGGCCATTTGGCCCCTCAAGCCCACTCAGACATCTGCATGTCTGATCTGATTGTGCTCTTAACTCCACTTTCTTGCCTGTCCCCTCAGAAACCTCAGCTCCCTATCAATCACGAATCTACTAAACTCAGTCTTAAAAATATTCAATGTTCAATTTATTATAAAATATTCCAGCTTCCACAGCTGTCTGGGGAAAAGAGTTCCATAGCTCACACCCCTCTCAGAGAAAGGAATTCTCAATTTCTCTAACTTAAATGGGAGACCTTATATTTTCAAACTGTGTCCCTTAGTTATAGTGTGTCCCATAAGGGGAAACACCCCTTCAAAATCCCGACAAGTTCCCTTATGTTTCAATTAGTTGTCAGTATGAGATTGCATTGCTTTGTGAGGTGAAAGTTCCTTTGTTTCAATGTCAACAGGTGAGAGAGGGATAGTGAGTGTAAAGGTTGTGGGCAAATGTATTCCCCAGTCAGTCCCAGTTCCAGTAAATAGGAACAGACTCTCTCTGTCACACACCCACACACGACACACATTCGCGCAGACAAACCAGTGGCACAGAAAGCAGCAGAAACTTGCGCTGGCACAAAGGCAGTTTGCCTGTGTGAGTGAGATCGCTCGGTGTTATTTGGAAGGGCTTTCTGTGGCATGGTGCTAGTGAGAGGAGCCATGCTCTTCCCGTACAGAGATGCATTCCTTGCACTGTACGAGGTTCACCTGTGCTGTAAGTTCTTCAATGCCGTGCCCATTATTCCGGAGAAGCAGCTTGTGGTGAGGCGCAGGGAGCGAGTCTCAAATTCTATGCCCGTAGTCAGCATTGTGCCACCTTTTGACCAGTCAGGTAACTACTGGCATTTACTTTAAGTGTTTCTTTGCCATAGCTCTGTTATTGATTAATTTCCTCCCTAAATATCTTCTTTGTTAATAAATTCTGCAGTATCTTCCCTCATCTCTGTCATATTCTCCCAGTTAGGTGAGAGTGCAGCTGTCCGTGTACATTGGGGAATGTAACGGATGGATTTTATTCTGTCACCTGATAATCGGCATCAATTGCGAGTAGCAATAACTGGATGGTATTATCTCCGGTGCTTTCCAGTGGGACTTCCTCCTGTTTACAACAAGCCTATCCTCAAGCTACAGAGGTCCAATCATCAATCCTTACAAATGTTGACCCATTATAACATTACTATCCTTACTTTCATGTCCATCCACAGTTCCTTCACTATCTGTCTTGTCATTTTTGCCAGCACCTATATCTCTCTGGGATCCCTGTGCTCCTCCAGGTTGAGAATTTTACTCACCTCTGATTTTAATCAGTTTGCCAGTGGTCACCAGGCCTTCAGTTGCCTAATCCCCATGATCTGAATTTCCCTCTCTTGAGTCTCTCCATCTCTCTACCCCTCTCTCTGCTTTTGACAGTCTTCCTCTTTGTCTCAGCTGTTGGTCACCTCCTGTATAATCTCTGTCAGTGGTTCAGTGACAATGTTGCTGTTGATCACTTCGGATATTTTTACGATGTTCAAGGTGCTGCATAAATACAGGTCATTGTTGTTGCAGTTGGGTTTACTGACCAGGGGTTTGTGGAGGAATCTGCAGCTCTCAAATGTTAGTGTTGATCTCTCTCTGTCTGCACCTTCTCTGTGGCTGTAACACTGTATTTTGCACTCTGTTCTGCTACCCTTTGTATGTTATGATCTGCCTTTATAGCACATAAGACAACACTTTTCACCGTATCTCAGTGCATGTGACAACGGTGAATCAAACTAAATTAAACAGTGGATGCAATGGAGTGATTTGAACCCAGTATTTGGAATGATGAATTATGACTAATGATTTAAGGGGGGGGGGGGGGGGCGGTGGCGTGGGAGGCGATGTAGTTTACTGGTAATTTTACAGGGGAGACTAATTCTCTGAGCGTTCAGTAGGCGATAGTGAGGAAAGCAGATCCTGGAGAGGCAGAGTCGATAAAGTGTGGAGCTGGAAAAGCACAGCAGGTCAGGTAGCATCCGAGGAGCAGGAGAGTTGACATTTTGGGCAAAAGCCCTTCAATCGTACCTGATGAAAGGCTTATGCCTGAAACGTGGACTCTCCTGCTCCTCAGATGCTGCCTGACCTGCTGTGCTTTTTCCAGCTCCACACTTTATCGACCTTGATTCAAATTCTGCAATAGCTGGTAGAATTTGAGTTCAATTAATTCATGAATATGGAACCTCGAAAATTATTGTCAATCGTTTAAAAAAAAAACCATCTGGTTCATTAATGGCCCTCAGGAAAGGAAATCTGCATCCTTATTTGGTCTGGCCTACATGTGACTCCAGACCCAGAGCAAATGTGGTTGACTCTTAACTGCCCTCTGAAGTGGTCAGGTGAGCCGCTTGGTAGAGGGTTGGGCAACAAATGCTGACCCTGCCCTACAGTGCCCACATCCCATGAAAAGAGCTGGCATTGGTAGAATGACCTTTTTCCAGAGGGTGTGAGGGGAACTTGTGTTTGTGAATTTGGTGAACCAGAACAATCAAAGAATTTATATTGAATATTTAATAAAATGATTAAATAGACACAAGTCAATGTTTTGCCACTGTCAGTCTATCAGGAATTCAGCAGCCATTTTTTGCATATCAAGATCCCTAAACAGGAATGCTACAAATGATCAGATAGGCCAGATAGACAGGCTTTTAATTAGTAAGGAAATCAAGGGATATGTGAAAAGGGAAAGAAAGTGGAGTTGAGGATAATTAGGTCATCCATGATCTCGTTGAATGGCAGAGCAGATGCGATGGACTGAATGGCCAATTTCTGTTCTTATGTCTTCTGGTCTCACTATTGGTTGTTGTGAAGGATAGAGTCAGGACAGCTTAAAGATTTCAAATCAGTGTTGTACAATCCAAACAGCCAACTGAGACTGAAAGGAGGGTGGTTCGGTGGTTCAGTGGTTAGCACTGCTGCCTCACAGCACCAGGGTCCCAGGTTCGATGCCAGCCTTGGGTGACTGTCTGTGTGGAGTTTGCACACTCTCCCTGTGTCTGTGGGGGTTTCCTCCCACAGTCTAAAGATGTGCAGGCTAGGTGAATTGGTCATGGGAAATCGTCCCATAGTGTCCAGGGACGTGCATGCTAGGTGAATTGGTCATGGGAAATCGTCCCATAGTGTCCAGGGACGTGCAGGCTAGAGATGGGCTGGCCATGGTAAGTGCAGAGTGTGGGGGTGGGATGCTCTTCGGAGGGTCAGTGTGGATTCGATGGCCTGATTACACGCTGTAGAGATTCCTGTTTGAATCAGATAACCAATTCCAGGTTTTATTTTAGTTTGGTTTATATGGCTTTCCCACAAAAGGAACTTGTATTAGTGTTGATGTTGTATCCCATGTAAGGCCTAATTGTTGTTCTTATTCTTGAGGTTATTCCTTGATTTATATTTAAAAAAGGAGTCTTGGTTAAATGCCTCACCTGAACTATCACACTGCCTTTCATTGGGAGGGAGGTCCATTGAGAGGTGTGACAGATTTCCACAGGACAATGGCAATATTAATCCAATAATTAAAGGTTTACTGTACAGAGACACCTGGTCTCTGAGGTGAATCTCCCCTGTGTCAGTGACGACAGAGTGAGAAGGATGAGGAGCAGTTGGATGATCTGTTGTTCACTGATCTACAGGCTCCCAGGCTGTTAAAGCAAACAGGATCGCTACCACGCTCCCAGAGATTACCTGGGGGTGTCCAGACAGCCTCTCCATTGAGACATCTGCTGGCTGCCACTGTGTTGAAAGATTCCAGGTGACTGGACAGGGAACATATTGTGGGAAGGTTTCTACATCCGTGTGAGTGAGAGGAATGATGAGGATGATTGATCTGCAGCTGCTTCACCTGTTACCTCGGCTGCAAATGTGCTGTCACCTTTTCCACTCCGGTCCAATCATTTCCAACGATCAAATTGGACAAATTATCAGAAGCGCCGTGCGTAAACCAACAACTGAGCTCAGTAAAGAGCCTCCTTACGACCGTACAGGTAATTGCTGCACCTTTACGTGCTCTCTCTCGATGTTATCTTCAGATTCTGTTCCCTTCCTGTCTTGCCGAAGGCTATTTCTTTGCCAGGGCGGGGGCTCCACAGGTGCCAGTAGCCCTTTATGAACTGAAATAAAGCCAAATTTCCATTTCTGCACCAAGGCGGTGACAACTATTCAACCAGGTGGAACATCACAGCAGAGCTCAGTTATATTGTCCACTGTGCTGAACCTTGCGCTGTCTGGCAGGAGTTAAAGAATTAGAATCCCTACAGTGTGGCAACAGGCCCTTCAGCCCCACAAATCCACAACAACCCTCCTAAGAGTAACCCCCCCAGACTCATTCCCTTCCCACTCAGCATTTACCCCAACTAATGCACCTAACCTACACATTCCCGAACACAATGGGCAATTTAGCATGGCCAATTCACGCCTAACCTGCACATCTTTGGACTGTCGATGGTAACTGGAGCACCTGGAGGAAACCACAAAGATTTATGTCTTATCAGCAGCTATTGGTTTCTGAGGTTTCCTCATTGATAAGGATCTGAGGGTAATAAACAGAAACCCTGCTCCAATCTCCCATTGTCAGCACAGGTCAGGGTGCAAACTTGTAGTCTACAGCTCAGTGTGAGACACATCAAGAACATCTACGCATTGGTGAACCCCAGTTGATGAGGTCAGTGAGGTTTGAAATCTTTGAGAGCTTGTTTCAGATTCCAAACCAATTCTTGTGAAACGTTAGTAACATGAGTTTATTTGCTGTGCAGAAGGACCTTGTCTGTGAGTCAGGGTCATCAGTGAAGAGAAGGATTCGGTGCAGAGTGTACAGGCTCTGACTGGAGATGTTCCTTGTCAGACAAATAGCAACAAACTCTCACCCGCTCACTCACTCACTCAGTCTCATGTACCAGAGAGTGGGACACAGTGTCAGCAACAGGTGCTGCTGCCCATGTCTGTGAGAGGGAGAGACTGGGAAAATAGCCCACTGTTGTTTCGAAGGATGCAGGGGAGAGGTTTCCACTGCAGGACGAATGAGTTGGACCACATTTCTGTTTGAGGCAGAGCTTCCTATATTGTGTGAAGTGCATTTGAGTTTGTAAATTGTTCAATATCTCCTCATTGATTCCCATTGACCTTCATGTAATGAGGCACAGAGAGAGAGAGAGAAAGAGAGTATCTGATTACTGAGTGGGCGGCACGGTGGCCCAGTGGTTAGCACTGCTGCCTCACAGCGCCTGTAGACCCGGGTTCAATTCCCGACTCAGGCGACTGACTGTGTGGAGTTTGCACATTCTCCCCGTGTCTGCGTGGGTTTCCTCCGGGTGCTCCGGTTTCCTCCCACAGTCCAAAGATGTGCGGGTCAGGTGAATTGGCCATGCTAAATTGCCCGTAGTGTTAGGTTAAAGGGGTAAAGGTAGGGGTATGGGTGGGTTGCGCTTCGGCGGGTCGGTGTGGACTTGTTGGGCCGAAGGGCCTGTTTCCACACTGTAAAGTAATCTAATCTAATCTGATTAGAATCCAGAATTAATACCATGTCTCCTTTCCCAAAACTGGCAAGCTTTATTTCTGTGTTTTTGAGTTTTGCAGGTTTTAAGAAACATAGAAGTTGCAGGAGCAGAAGTTGGCAGTTGGGCCCTTCTATCTGATCATGGCTGATCCTCCATCTCAACTCCACTTCCTCTTCCCCATACGCGAGTGTTTGGTGAGGCTGATGTTGTATAACTTCCTTTAGCTCTCCATTCTTACTAGACCTTTGCATTCCTCCAATTCTTGCCTCTAAACATTCAGTATTTCATTCCACCAGACGTGGCATCCCTTAGTTCTGCACTTCCAGGAACATATGAACATATCAAGAAGGCCACTCAGCCTCCTAAGCCTGCTACACCATTCAATCATGTCACAGCTGATCAGTATCTTATTCTCAGTCTTCTCCTTTAAGACGCAATTTAAAACCTATTTTTTTATTTAATCTGTTTCTCATCTATCCTTACGTGGCTAGGTGTCAAGGTTTATTCAACCACTGCTCCATGAATCATCTTAGGCAGACATTAAAAGCACCGCACAAATACAATTCTTGTTGTTCTGTATTTATTTGCTGAAATAAAATCAGAATTCCTACAATATGGAAACGGCCATTCAGCCCATCAAGTCCACACCTATCCTCTAAACAGTATCCTACCCAGGAGCAGGAAAATCGACATTTTTGGGCAAAAGCCCTTCATCAGGAATGAGCATCATTCTCCTGCTCCTCGGATGCTACATGACCTGCTGTGCTTTTCAAGCACCACACTCTTGGCTCTAATCTCCAGCATCTGCAGTCCTCACTTCCGCCTAGCATCCTACCCAGACCCACTCTATCCCTGTAACCCCACATTTCCCATGGCTAACCCACTTAACCTTCACATCCCTGGATACCATGGGCAATGTGGCATGGCCAATCCATCTAACCTACACATCTTTGGACTGCGGAAGGAAACCCATGCATACAGAGGGAGAATGTGCAAACTCCATGCAGACAGTTGCCTGAGGCTTGAATTAAACCCAGGTTCTTGGTGCTATGAGGCGGCAGTGCTAACCACTGAGCCACCGCGCAACCCATTATCGACAATGGAGACACCTGCAAGAAAAGAGGAGAGAGCAGGTTGCTTCTAATCAAGTGTTGAAAATTATGAAGTGACTGGTGACTGAGATGGAGACTGGGTCAACAATTAGCAAGAGTCTGGAAAGATGTTCATAGAAAATGGGAATATTGATATATGGAGGGTGAAGCCTCACCCTGTTGGGTCAAATGGCGTTTCTCAATGTGGTAATTTCTCTGTGATTCCCTGACTTTGAAACTTGTGTTTGTGAATTTAATGTTTTATTTTCACTAGCCAAAAACAATCATGAAGTGTACATAAATTGAGAACTTCTCTTCTTAGTTCGGCAAAAAAGCTCACTTTGAGAAAGAAGGAACTGGCAATTGAATGACACCTGGTGCAACCTCAACCAAAGAACTTTACTTCTCAATAACATCTGGGCAGCGATCACTGTTTTAATCATAGAAACTCTCCAGTGTGGAAACAGGCCATTCACTCCATACTGACACTTCGAAGAGCATACCACCCAGACCCTGCATTTCCCATGGCTAATCCCTGGACGCAATGGACAATGTAAAATGGGCAATCCACCTACCTGTACATCTTTGGATTGTGGGAGGAAGCCAGAGGAAACCCACACAGTCACGAGGAGAATGTGTAGTCTCCACACAGTCTCCCGAAGGTGGGATTGAACCAAGGTCCTTGTTACTGTGGAGCAGCAGTGCTAGCCACTGGGTCACCAGTGCAGGCGGTGTGGGGTTTACTGATGCCTTTTAGGAAGGGAAATATGCATTCTTTCTTACTCTGGCCCCCACGTGTTTCCAGACTCACAGCAATATGGTTGACTGTGAGCTGCTCAGTGACTGGTTTGGAGAGTTGATTAGTTCGATAGCAGCTAGGGATGGGCAATAAATGCTGCCCCCGCCCCCAGCAAGCAAAACCCACATTCCAGCAGCAAAATGAGAAAAACATTTGCGGCAGTGAATTTGTACACAGAGAGATCCCACAAAGAGCAATGTTTCATCGAGTCACAAGGGTCTACACAGAAAAAGGTCCCTCAACTCATCAAGTTTGCACTGGGCAAAATAAAACTAAACGAAATGAAATGATCGGGGAAACATAGAAAATGCAGGAGGAGGCCATTTGGCCCTTTGAGCCTGCTGCCCCATTCAATATGATCACGTCTGATCATCCACTTTCTCCCCCATACCCTTTGATCCCTTTAGCCCCAAGAACTATATCTAACTCCTTCTTGAAAACATTCAATGTTTTTTGAGCCTGCTGCCCCATTCAATATGATCACGTCTGATCATCCAACTCAGGTCCCTGTTCCCACTTTCTCCCCTAGACCCTTTGATCCCTTTAGCCCCAAGAACTATATCTAACTCCTTCTTGAAAACATTCAATGTTTTGGCCTCAACTGAGAATCCCACAGGCTCCCCACTCTGTGGGTGAAGAAATGTCTCCTCATCTCAGTCCAATATGTCTTTTTTTTTAGATTAGATTAGATTACTTACAGTGTGGAAACAGGCTCTTCGGCCCGCCGAAGTGCAACCCACTCAGACCCATTCCCTTACATTTACCCCTTCACCTAACACTACGGGCAATTTAGCATGGCCAATTCACCTAACCTGCGGTTGGATTGTGGGAGGAAACCGGAGGAAACCCACGCAGATATGGGGAGAATGTGCAACCTCCACACAGTCAGTCGCCTGAGGCAGGAATTGAACCCGGGTCCCTGGTGCTGTGAGGCAGTAGTGCTAACCACTGTGCCATCGTGCCACATCGTTTTATCCCGTATCCTTAGACCGTGACCCCTGGTTCTGGATTCCCTGGTCCATCCCTTCGGAATATCCTTTCTGCATTTACCCTGTCTAGTCCTGTTAGAATTCTAGAGGTTTCGATGAGATCCCACGCTCATTGCCCTGAACTGACACACCCTCAGTTTGATGTCACATTTAAACTAGTCCACTCCTGTGCCCATGGAGAATCTTGTCGAGAGTTGTAGCTGTATGTTTTTTTTCTGTGTGTGGTGTGCCAGCCTCTTAAGCCTATCAGTCAATGTTTACTGCACCAGGCAGCTGGTGCATGATGTGATTGTCTCCTGGGTTTGTGACAATGGGTGCGAAGAGGGTAGGAAGGGAGCTGGGTGATGCAAATCCCTGATCTCAGGCGGTTGCAGATCACAAGAACAAACTGTTGGCATTGTGGGTCTGTCTACAGCCACAGGCACCTCAGCGGTTCAAGAAGGCAGCTCACCAACACCTTCCCCAGGGCAACCAGGAACGGGCAATAAATGCTGGCCCAGCCAGCGACGCCCACATCCCACAGGGGAATAATAAAACTCCGGTCTTTCTCGCAACCGGCAAATCCAGACAATTTGGGAAACAGGAGGCACGCTGGATTATTGAAAATCTTCGGAGAATTTGCAACAATTGGGAGGATTTTATTTTCAAGTGAGAAGGAGAGGAGCAATGAAACTTCTATATCTTGAACTGAGTTATTTGTTCTCCGAGCTGCAGACATGCTGTCAGATGTATGGGTCCTACCCCATCCTCACCAATAAGCAGGTTAGAGACAGCATCATGAGCACTGTGCCTAAAGCAAAGACCAAGCATACAACAGAACCTCCCTACGACCGCAAAGGTAACTGTTTTAACAAATTAAGCTCACCTTTCTTTTGTGTACCACAGATGCCAGCAACTCTCAGTTAATCTTAGACCCAAATCCCATGTCTGCATTGAAATTGTTAACCAGCTCTGTGACTGTGGGAAGCATCAGAACTGAGTATGATACTGTCACCACCCAGCGCTCAATCTCTCACATTTCCCTTTGCGGAGGCCAAGGGATAAATGATGAGGTACACAGTCAGTTTCTGAATCGGTAAAGAAATTGATATAGGTCACAGCATATTTGTATCCCCTTCATCAACAGAGAGCAGACACCAGCCTAGCTTGGATTGTACAGTTAGTATCACAGGGATTGGGACACGTACAGATTGGGGGAGTCTGGGTTGCTGAAGGTTAGAAAATCAATTAGTTGTGTATGTGCTTCGGGTCTGAAATTAGTTCCCTCGAAATGTCTGTAATGTTAATCAAATAGTTAACTGTTAAAGGGGCGGTGAGGTGAAACTCCCCTGGGTCAGCTTGATGGATTAGAGAAGGGAACGTCAGGTGAGAATTCTGGGCAAAGATAATCTCCAGTTAGTCCCAGTAAACAGGAACAAACTCTCTGAACATGTGCATGTAAACTGGTGTAACAGAGTCTCAGATATTTCCACTGAGAGAGACTGACAGTGTGAGCAACATGTATGCTGCTGCCTGTGTCTGTGAGAGATAGAGAGAGAGAGAGAGAGAGAGACTGTGAACATGTCCTGCTGTTGATTAGAAGGATATTTGGGAGAGTTTTCACCACAGGGTGAATGAGCTGAACCACATTTCTATTTGGAGCAGTGATTCACACACTTTCCAAGGTGCACACGTGTTTGTGAACTGCTCAATATTTCTTCATAACTTGCGGACAAACGCAGTGGGAGTGTGATAAAACCAAAGAACTGCGGATACTGGAAACAGAAACAGAAATTGCTGGAGAAATTCAGCAGATTAGATTTTTTTTTAGATTAGATTAGATTACAGTGTGGAAACAGGCCCTTCGGCCCAACAAGTTCACACCGACCCGCCGAAGTGCAACCCATCCATGCCCCTACATTTACCCCTTACCTAACACTATGGGCAATTTAGCATGGCCAATTCACCTGACCTGCACATCTTTGTGACTGTGGGAGGAAACCGGAGCACCCGGAGGAAGCCCACGCAGACACGGGGAGAATGTGCAAACTCCACACAGTCAGTCGCCTGAGGCGGGAATTGAACCCGGGTCTCAGGGGCTGTGAGGCAGCAGTGCTAACCACTGTGCCACTGTGCCACCCAGATCTGGCAGCAGCTGGGGGTGAGAGAAACAGAGTTAACTTTTCAGGTCCAATGGCCAAAGAACACCTGGTCAGAAGAAGGGGCAATGGTCTCGAAATGATTCTGCTTTCCCACAGTGTGAGAAAGAGTGTGTTTCTGTACCCCATTAAATAGAGGCTATGCTTCATCTCTACGTTAGACTGTGAGCTGTGCAGGTCCTTCCAGGTTGCTCAGAATTTCTTACCTTTCTATTCAAAATCTTTAGCCTAACCTCCTACAGCCTCACAACCCTCAACAATCTTAGTACTCCTGTGGTTATGGACTCTGGTGTACCTCTCAGACGACTGCACCTTCAGTAAGCTATCTCCCCAACTTCATGGACCCCCTTTCGAAACTCCTCAGACTCTCCACCTCTATTACACTTTAACAGGCTGCGTCAAAGCTACCTCTTTTGTCAAGCCTGTCCTCCTGACTCCAAATCCGATTTTGTTTCAAAGAACTCTTCTATGAAACACTTGTGGATGTTTTGATGCAAAACAGGTGCTACATAAAGGCAAGAACAGCAGATACCGGAAATCTGAAACAAAAACCAAAACCGAAACAGAAAAGGCAGGTTGTTGTTGCTCTGTTACATGGCAGTTATCTCACTGAAATAATAATCCTGACGTCAGGCTGATGTGCTGGAGACTTTGGTTCAGATCCCACCATGGCAGATGGTGAAATTTGAATTCAATAAAATTTGGAATTAAAAATATTCAGTGAAGAAGTTCAACACCATCCAGGACAAAGCAACTCACTTGGTTGGCTCTACATCCATAAACATCCACTCCCTCCACCACAGACACTTAGTAGCAACAGTGTGTACTATCTACAGGATGCACTCCAGAAATTCACTAAGGCTCCTTAGACAGCATCTTTCAAACCCACGACCACTTCCATCTAGAAGGACAAAGGCAGAAGGTACGTGACAACATCACCCCCTGCAAGTTCCCCTCCAAGCCACTAACCATCCTGACTTGGAAATACATAGCCGTTCCTTCACTGTCACTGGGTCAAAATCCTGGAACTCCCTCCCTCAGGGCATGGTGGGTCAACCCACAGCAGGTGGACTGCAGCGGTTCAGGAAGGCAGCTCACCCCCACCTTCTCAAGGGGCAAGCAGGGATGGGCCCAGCCAGCGATGCCTACATCCCATGAGCAAATTTTTTAAAAAATCAATCATTACATGTAACCATGGTAACTGATGGGTAAACATCCATCTGGTTCATTAATGCCCTTTAGGCAAGGAAACTGGCAACCTTACCTGGTCTGGCCTACATGTGACTCCAGACCTACAGCAATGTGATCGATTCTTAACTGCTCTCTGGGCAATGAGGGGTGGGGAACAAATGCTGCCCTACCCAGTGATGCCTACATCCCATAAACAGATTAGAAAATAAATTACAAAGCTCAAACTGAATCCCAGTGGATGACCAAACTGCAGGTGTAACCTGGGACTTTGCTGGATTTCAGGCCAGGCAGTGATTGAGCCCCATTAGCCACATTCACACCGTGGGTCAGAGAGCCTGGGAGCTCTGAGTTTGGCTGTCTACCACTGTGCCAATTCTGTCTCTGGGTAAGGAACAGTGCCCAGACACTGGGGTACATCATGGCCCAATACCCAGGGCCTCAGGATTTAGGATTTGGGGACAAGGTCACTGTGCTCAGGTTTGGAGCTGAGGACTTGGGCCAGGCCCACAATTTCTGCCCCTGACCCTAGCCAGAAGATTGTGAGTTCAAGTCTCACTCCAGTGACTCAACGTCTCGGCTGACACTCCTGCCCCTGGTGGTGAGCCATTCTGTGATATCCTGAGGCCAGGAGAGGAATGCATTGAGGCAAGCCTGTTCATCATTTGATAGGGGGCAGGATCATGAGCCAGGGGATTCTCAGTGAGTGCTGGGTGATTCCCAGCTTTAACACAAGTGACTCAGCAGTTTAGACCGACACTCCCTAGAGTTCAGAGAATGAGATAAGATCTAATTGATGTCTACAAGAGGAGTAATGACTGCTGACCAGCCAGCGACACCAGTGCCCCATAAGTGATTAAAGAAAAGATACTGCACCATTGGCAGTAGAGAGGATGTTTCCTCATGTGGGACAACCTAGAACGAGAGGTAATAGCCTTAGGATGGGGGGGGGGGTAGAACTCCAAGAGTCAGGAACCTGTGGAATTCACTCCCTCAGAGAGCAGTGGATGCTGGGACATTGAGTAAAATTAAGGAGGAGATGGACAGACCTTTAATGGGTTATGAAGAGTAGGCAGGAAAGTGTAGTCAAGACCAAGATGAGATCGGCCATGATTGTATTGAATGGTGGAGTATACTCGATGGGATGAATGGCCTCATCCTGCTCCTAGCTCCTCTGTCGTGAGACCTACAGGTAGTTCTCCTATAACGCTATAGTTAATAGGAAATCGCTCAATAGAAATAATGGGGCCTTTGGGGAAATGTGGAGTTAGGAGCCGGTCAGCAAAAGAAAAATCACTCATAATCGATCAAAAATCACCCAAACGTCAAACACAAAGTATAGCATAGCCTGAATGAAGGTTGAAATCATATTTATGAATGAAAGGAAAGTAAATTTAACACAGTACATTTTTAAAAAATGCAAGAAAACTGCTCTCTATACAGTACCTCTCACAGAAAGCTGTTCAGTCAGCAACTGACATTGGCGCATGTGCAGAATGATGTGTGCTATTGTGAACGGAGGTAAGCATTCTCGAAAATACTGTTCCTTAATTCATCAGTGACGTTATAGCCAAATTGCCTTGCTAAAACACGCGTTATCGCAAAACTACCTGTAGAAACTAGGAGCAGGAGTCAGCCATTACCTGATCGAAGTGTACAAAGTAATGAGGGGAATAGATAGAGTCAATAGCCAGGGACTTTTCCCCAGGGCAGGATTGACTGATACGAGAAGTCATAGTTTGAAGATATTAGGAGGAAGTATAAAGGAGACGTCAGAGGTAGGTTCTTTACACAGAGAGTTGTGAATGCATGGAATGTGTTGCCAGCGGTGGTGGTGGAAGCAGAGTCATTGGGAATTTAAGCGACTGCTGGACATGCACATGGATAGCAGTGAGTTGAGGGGTGTGTAGGTTAAGTTACTATATTTTACATTAGGATTAAATCTCGGCACAACATCGTGGGCCGAAGGGCCTGTTCTGTGCTGTACTTTTCTATGTTCTATGTAACTCAGTCCTCTGGTTCTGCTTTCTCCCCAGACCCTTTGATCCCTTTAGCCCCGAGAATGATGTCTAACTCCTTCTATGTTAAAGTGAGGCTCTCTGCAAAGCTGTCTTGTCGTATGCAGTGTTTATTTGAAGTGTTGGAAGTTAGTTTTAATGTCACACAATATCTGGCAATGAGAGTGTGCTGTCTGCAGTCACAGACTCTCTCCCCTGGGAGGGTGACAACAGCTGACACAGAGAGAGAGAGAGAGAGATGGTGAGACCCAGTGAGGAGAGCTCTGGGTGAGATTATTCCCACATCTGCACACCCAGATTCAGTCAACACGCTGCAGAATCACTGACAGAGACAAACAGAAACTCTCCCTCTCTCTCTCTCTCTGCCTGAAACCCATTGGAGGGATCTATCAGGGCGCTATCCAGAGGCAGTTTTCCAGCGCCTGTAGGGGAGCGGCAATGCTGTACATGCAGCTTCTGGACATTTTTATCGAAGTGCAGATGTGCTGCGTCCTTTTCAAAAGTTTCCCCATCTTTACCGAAAAGGCGCTAGCGCAGAGGCTGCGAGAGAAAGCGCTTCTCGCCCAATCTCGAGGCGTCTCCGATATTCCTTACGACGATACAGGTAACCTGGGCAGGTGTTGCAATGTTGGGATTCAGTCCCCCCCTCCCGCAATCCCTCACCTTCCTCCTGTTTGACCCCCCGGTGCTGGAGGCAGTGACTAATCGACACGGGTTTCCACAGGTCTCTCTGCTATCCCATCTCCGCAGTTCGACAACAACCAGGGGGCTATTGAACCAAGGGAGGCATCACAGCTGAGTCCAGCGTTGTCTTTGCTCGATGTTCAAGCTCTTCCCACTTTCTGCCAGGTATCAAAGGGTTAAGCTGAAGGACCGTGAAAGATTTCTCTTTTTTTAAAAAAAAAGTACTTCTGGTAAACGGCGATTAATGGCACCAATCCTGTTCCAGGTACCTCAGATAAGCAAAGATCAGGAACCAATCTTGTAGATTTTTAAAAAAAAACTTTTGTTTTGTATTGTAGAGTCTCGCAGCCAACTTGCGTTAGAGAAGTCTAGTGAGTTTGGTATGTATTTCAGATCGGGAATGAGCTCCCATCAAATGCTGCTTGGCATTTACCTCACAACTAAACATTACTGTCCAGGGCTGCTTGGCCTGTGAGGTGAAACCCCGCTTGGTCAGTGGGGACCAGGGAGTGAAGCAAAGGGACCCACAGGAGTGACTCTGGATGGAGCTAGTCCCAGTGTAAGGAAATACGAACAAGTTTTCTCTCTCTCTCTCTCACACACCCCCCCACACACAAACGAGTGTCCCAGAGAGGAGCAGAAATAATCACTGAGAGGCAGGCAGTGTGAGCAGCAGGGAGTGTGCTCCTGTCTGCCAGAGAGAGAGAGAGAGACTGTGGAAATCTCCCTCTATTGTTGGGAGGATGTTTGAGTGTGTGTTCCACCACAACACATTTCTGTTTCTTGTTTATTCTTGGAGTGTGGGTGTCGCTGGCTAGACCAGCATTTAGGTGCAAATTACTGCAGATGCTGGACTCTGTACTGAAAACAACAAATGCTGGAGATCACAGCAGGTCTGACAGCATCCATGGAGAGAGAGCAAGCTAATGTTTCAAGTCTAGGTGACTTCATCAGAACTGAAACTTGCTCTCTATGGATGCTGGCTGACCCACTGTGATCTCCAGCATTTGTTGTTTTCAGTTTAGGTCAGCATTTATTGCCCATCCCTAATTGCCCAGAGGGCAGTTAAGAGTCAAGCATGTTGCTGTGGGTAAGGAGTCACATGTAGGCCAGGCCAGATAAGGATTGTAGTTTCCTTCCCGAAAGGACATTAGTGAACTAGATGGGTTTTATTTCAAAACCAAAAAAAAATTATGGATGCTGTAAATCAGAAACAGAAATTGACAATTCTGGTCCCTGAAAGGTTAACTTTGATTTTTCTCCACAGATGCTGTCAGACCTGCTGAGCTTTTCCAGCAATTTCTGATTTTGTGTTGGGTTTTTACTGACAACCATTACATGGTCATCATTGAAATAATTCCAGATTTTTATTGATTTCAAATTCAACCATCTGCCATGGTGGGATTTGAACCCAGGTTTCTGTGTTGCAGCTGAGAGCTGTGTGGAGTGATTCTGCATCCCTTCTTGCCTTTCTGACTGAAACTGTTGACTTATGACTTATGTGGAGGCACGGTGGCTCAGTGGTTAGTGCTGCTGCCTCACAGCACCAGGGTCCCAGGTTCAGTTCCAGCATTGGGCAACTGTCTGTGTGGAGTTTGCAAATTCTCCCCGTGTCTGTGTGGCTTTCCTCCCACAGTCCAACGATGTGCAGGTCAGGTGAATTGGCCATGCTAAATTGCCCATAGTGTTCGGTGTATTCGTGAGAGGGAAATGGGTCTGTGTGGGTTGCTCTTCGGAGGGTTGGTGTGGACTTGTTGGGCAAAGGGCCTGTTTCCACACCGTAGGGAATCTAATGACCTTTTCCAGCCTTACCACCCTCTGCTATCACTGTGCTCCTCCCATTCCAGACTCATGTACATCTACAGTTCTTAGAGTTCCAGAATTAATAGCAGTCTGGGGCCAATGCTGTTGAAGTTTGATACTAAACCGCTCTTTCCTCCTTTCAAAATATTATTATAAATGGAAGTTTTTATTGTTGCCTGAGATGATACTACCTAAAATGGCTCATTTTTAAAATTAGTAATCACTTTTTGTGAAGCACCTGAAACTTTCTTGATGTTATAGGCGTCATCTGAATGCAGTTATGGCAACAAAAGGTTGAGTTCATTTACCGAGGTTGTGTGCAGTTATCGACAGTGGGGACTTTTTGTCCAATCAGATTGTGGGCACAGGGTGGGAAATAGGAGAGAGGAGAAGGGTTGCTGTACAGGGTAAACTCTAGTTTGGCCAGGTTCGACTAAATGACCTTTGTGTTGTAATCTCTGTGGGATCCTCTGAGTGTGAAATCTGAGGATCTGAGTGTTATCTCTTGTGTCCAATGAAGCAAAAACAAAACTGTGAAATTTGTGATTGAGTTTTCAAGTCAAAGAGAGAATTTGCATTTTTATGGCACCAGTTCTCAACTTCAGGACCTTCAAAAGCATTCAAAGTGCATTTGTGTGGCACCAGTCTCAACTTCAGGACATTTCAAAGCCTGAAAGAAGCACTTCCAAAGTTGAGTCACTGTAAGAATGGATGAAAAGGTGATGGGCACAGTAGAATCATAGAGATGTACAGCACGGAAACAGACCCTTCAGTCCAACTTGTCCATAAGACCCCAATTAGAAATAATCCGTTCCAGTGAGGGGAAAATCTTGATCAGGACACAAAATTATAACTTCTCTCCAATTAGTGCCATCCTTTACATTCATGTGAGGGGCTAGTCAGGTCCCCAGTTTAATGTTTCATCTGAACTGTTTTACAGAAGATAGCAACGAGGTGTGGGGCTCCCTGGGCTAGTAACTAGTTCAGAAACAATGCCAGCATACTTTCCAGCAATTAAAGGTAGATTGCACAGAGACAGCTGTTGTCGGAGCTGAATCTCTCCTGGGTCAGTGATGACAGGTGCGAGAAGGATAGGGAGGAGCGGGATGGATGTGAGTGATTAAGACTCTGAGACAGTCACAGTAAACAGGTACAGAAGTCACTCTGCCTCACACAGACACAAACAAGTGAGCACCACAAGAGTTACCCAGGTACAACCACACCACTTCTGCATCAGGAAGCACACTCGCTGCAGCTGTACTGAACGACTTCAGAGAAGTTAGAAGGTTTCACCCTTAGGAAGGGAGCAATGAGGCTTCTCGATTTGATGCTCAGTTCCTTGTTCTCTGAGATACAGATGTGCTGCTTCTTGTTCAAGTCACCACCGATCCTGCCCCACGATCAGCTGAGACAAATTATCAAAAATACCGTTCGTAAAACAACAACTGAACCTCCTTATGACAGAAAAGGTAACTGCTTTGTCCTTGTGTGCTGTAGCTGATTGTGATGTTTGGATTGTGATCTTTCAGCTGAAAGCAGTATCTGATGGGCACAGGGTCCCACAGCTACAAGCCACCCTCTTTTCAGCTCAAAACTAATTTGCATTTCCAAAGTTTAACATTTAATGGCTATTGAACCAAAGGGTGCATCACATCTGAGTTTAATGTTGTTGACATCAGCTGTACAAACTGTTGCACGTTCAGTAAAGGGTTAATGACCAGGAGCAAGAACTTGAGGAACTTTTTTACACTTTCTTGTGAGTGGAAAGCTGGATGAGGTTAATGTCAATAGGCACGATCTCCCTTTCCCTCAAACAGCACAGTTCAGGGAGTAGATCTCAGTCTTGAATATCTTGTACAATTAATTGTCACAGAGCATTTTGACATTGGATGTGAGCTGTATTGGTGACGTTTTATTGTTTATTTCAGATCTGTTCCGATCAAAACTTGTTGCTATTAATCTAATCGTTAAAGGCTTAAACAAGCACCTGGTCTTTGTGATGAAGCTCCCCTGTTGACAAAAGTGAGAGAAATGTCAGGAGAGGTTCTGGATAAAGATATTCCCCAGTCAGGCTCAGTTTCAGTAAATAGGAACAAACTCTCATGTCCCAGAGACTGGCAGAAACTCTCACTGGGAGCTGCAGGCAGTGTGAGCAACAGGGAGTATCCTACTCTCTGTATCTGTGACAGGCACAGTAGAAAAGTCCTGCTGTTGTTTGAGAGAGTTTCCACCACAGGCTGAATGAGCTGAACCATGTTTCTGTTTGAAACAGTGGTCGACACATTGAAGCGTGTGTGTGCTGTAAGCTGGCCAATGACTCACAATAACCTTTAATTGATGCCAGTGACCTACTTATGGTGAGGCACAGAAAGAGAGAGAGAGAGAGAGAGAGAGATTGAGTGGCTGATTGTGTCAGTACTGTGTCAGTATTTAATTCACCACGTTTATCATGTCTTCTTTCCCACCAGTAATTATTGTGCTGATTTTGGAGTTGAGAGCTGTGCAGATGACTCCATTTCTCTCAAAGTTTCTTGACTTGGAATCAAGACACATATTCCCCCAACTCTATAGTCCTTTGCATCCTCTCCACTCTCCCAATCCTGGCCATCTCACACAGTCCTGTTGGTGGTTGTCCCTCCTGTTTCAGAGGGCTTTAACTCCAGAAGACTCTTTGCCTCTCTACCACTGCCTCCTGCTGTATACCATTCTCCTTTAAATCTGCCACTTTAAGGAAACCTTTGGTCACTTGGTTTAATATTACTTCAGTTGATTCTCCTGTGGCTTGTCTTGGATGTTTCAGTACATTAAAGGTGCTGCATGAATGTAGTTGCTGTTGGCACAGTTCACAGAAATAACTTGTGTTTATATAGCACCTGTAATAGCATTAGGACATTGCAAAGCATTTTACACCCGATTAGGTGTTTTTGACTTTTTGCCACTGTTGAAGGGAATTGTGGATTCCAATTTGCACACAGCAGGGTCTCTCACATAGGTAAGCTGTTTTAGGGAGAGCAAAACCCTGGAAGAAAACAAACAGAAAAAACCAGTAAATGTGACAGTCTGACTCATTTTGTATAGGGAAGCCTAACACAACCTGTGCGTTCATTCCCAAGAATGACACTTTTTATTGGTTTTCTCTGTCCTAAGTGAGAGGGACCTACTCACTTGTTTGAATCACCGCTGTAGGATGCTACCTGAGAGGGTAGGTAAGCCTCAGTTAGATCTGACCTTTTTTTAAGAATTCGAATTCCTACAGTGTGGAAACAGGCCCTTTGGCCCAACAAGTCCACAGTGCCCCACCAAAGAGTAACCCACCCAGATCCATTACCCTACATTTCCCCTGACTGGTGCACCTAACCAACACATCCCTGAACACTATGGGCAATTTAGCATTGCCAATTACCTAATCAGTACAACCTTGGATTGTGGGAGGAAACTGGGGCATCTAGAGGAAACCCACGTAGAAACGGGGAGAACGTGCAAACTTCACACAGACAATCACCCGACGCTGAAATTGAACCCAGGTCCCTGGTATTGTGAGGCAGCAGTGCTAACCACTGAGCCACCATGTCAACTCACTGCCCTGAACTAGCCTACATGTATGCGCCAGAAAAATTCTCCTTTGCTGCTTGGGGTTTGGTTGGTTTAATTGCCTCCATCTTAAATCCTGCAACGTTGACTGAAGAGAGGCAGCTGTTCTCAGAGCTGAATCTCTCCTGGGTCAGAGATGACAGGTGTGAGAAGATAGGGAGGGGCAGGAGGGATGTGAGGTAGCTGCAGTAAACAGGAACAAACTCTCTCTTTTCTCTCTATCTCACACGTACAAGCCAGCATCACTAATATTACCCGGCACATCCAAATAGGGACACTTGCTTACTCTCATTATATTTCAGAGGTCGTGCTGTTAATTGGTCAGATATTGCCGGAAAGTTCCCATGTTAGAGTGGAAGGAATGAGGCTTCTGCATTTGATGCTTAGCTCCTTATTCTCTAAGCTTCAGATGTGCTGTCACCTTTTTCAATCAGGGCCAATTCTTTCCAAAGAACAACTTAGAGAGAGTATCTTCAGCACTGTGCGTAAATCTACGGCTGAGCCTCCTTACGATGACACAGGTACCTGTTGTATTTTTATTTGTTGCAACTCATCGTGATGTTACCTCTTCCTGTCTTATCCTCCTGTTGAAAGCAGTAGCTGTTTGGCACAAGGGTCCACAGATTTCAGCAACTCTGTTCACCTCAAAGCTAATTCCCAACACCGTAGGTTAACAGTTACCTGGCTATTGAACCAAGAGGTGCATCACAGCTGAGTTCAACACTGTCATCATCTGATATTCAAACTGTTGCATGTTCAGGTAGATATTAAAGAGTTAATGATCAGGAGCAAGAACTGTAGGAGAAATGGTGAATGGGAAACTGAAGATAATGACAGCAACCCTCATCCCACTTCCCCTGATCAGCACAGACCCTACGTGCATTGTGCAGTGTCAGAGGAAGGCGATCTACATGAGTGGAAGGTTTGAGTTATAAAGAAAAGTTGGATTGGCCTGGACTTCTTTAATTGGAACAAAGGACGTCGAGGGTTGACCTGACAGAACTTTATAAAATCATGTGGGGTACAGAAAAGGTGAATGGCAGGTGTCTTTTCCCTCGGGAAGGGGATTTCAAGGGTATGGGGCACATTTTTAAGGTGAGAGGAGAGAGATTTTAAAAAGACATGAGGGGCAAATTGTTTACAGAGAGGGTTGTTCGTGTGTGGAATGAACTTCCTGAGGAAGTGATTGAATGCAGGCGTAGTTACATTTAAAAGACACTTAGGTAAGTACACGAATAGGAAATAGAAGGATATGGGCCTGGTGCAGGCAGGTGGGACTAGCTTAATTTGGGATTATGTTCAGCATGGACTGGTTGGACTGTAGAGTCTCTTTCTGTGCTGTACAACTTTATATGACTTTATAATAAGGGAAATTCATGTTGGGTGAAGTTTAATTTTAAGATATTTGAGCATTTGCTTCAGAACTGGAATTGGTTGGCATTAAATGCTGATGATGCAGATTTATCAGCACAAGGTTTACTGCGCAGAAGGATCTGTTCTGTCAGCAGGAACTCCCCTGGGTCATATCGACAGGTGAGAGAAGAATACTGGATAGTTTCCAGGTAAAGGTATTCCCTAGTTGGTCGCATTTTAAGTAAATAGGAACGATCTCTCTCACACACATTCTGAAAGCTGTGTCACAGAGAGTAGTAGACAATCTTGGCTCCTCGTGTTGTTTGGAGGGTCTTTTGGCAATGCAGTCACCTTGGTGTCAATGCGACTCTCTCACCTGGGCCATGAGGTGCAGATGTGCGGTATTGTTTTAAACAGCTTTCTGATCCTTCCTGGAAGGGAGCTTGTAAAGAGGCTGTGAGAGAAAGTTTCTATCTATAAATCTAGAGGTAGATCCACGGCCTGCTATGATGATACGGGTTTCTGCTGTGTCATAGAGTCATAGAGATGTACAGCACGGAAACAGACCCTTTGGTCCAACACGTCCATGCTGACCAGATATCCCAACCCAATTTAGTCCCACCTGCTAGCACTTGCCCCATATCTGTCTAAACCCTTCCTGTTTATATACTCATCCAAATGCCTTTTAAATGTTGTAATTGTACCAGCCTCCACCACTTCCTCTGGCAGCTCATTCCATACACGCACCACCCTCTGTGTGAAAAAGTTGCCTCTTAGGTCTCTTATATATCTTAGGCCTCTCACCCTAAACCTATGCCCTCCAGTTCTGGACTCCCCCACCCCAGGGAAAAGACTGTCTATTTATCCTATCCATGCCTCTCATGTTTTTATAAACCACTATAAGGTCATATCCTATCTACCTGTGACTCTACTTTCAAGGAGCTATGAACCTGCACTCCAAGGTCTCTTTGTCAAGCAACACTCCCTAGGACCTTACTATTAAATTTATAAGTCCTGCTAAGATTTGCTTTCCCAAAATGCAGCACTTCGCATTTATCTGAATTAAACTCCATCTGCCACTCCTCGGCCCACTGGCTCATCTGATCAAGGTCCTGTTGTAACCTGAGGTAACCCTCTTCGCTGTCCACTACACCTCCAATTTTGGTGTCATCTGCAAACTTACTAACTATACCTCTTATGCTCACATCCAAATAATTTATATAAATGATGAAAAGTAGTGGACCCAGCACCGTTCCTTGTGGTACGCCACTGGTCACAGGCCTCCAGTCTGAAAAATAACCCTCCAGCACCACCCTCTGTCTTCTACCTTCGAAGCTGTTCTGTATCCAAATGGCTAGTTCTCCCTGTATTCCGTGAGATCTAACCTTGCTAACCAGTCTACCTTGCTAACCAGTCTCCCATGGGGAACCTTGTCAAATGCCTTACTGAAGTCCATATAGATCAGGCCCACCACTCTGCCCTCATCAATCCTCTTTGTTACTTCTTCAAAAAACTCAATCAAGTTTGTGAGACATGATTTCCCACGCACAAAGCCATGTTGACTATCCCTAATCAGTCCTTGCCTTTCCAAATACATGTAAATCCAGACCCTCAAGATTTCCTCCAACAACTTGCCCACCACCAACATCAGGCTCACCGGTCTATAATTCTCTGGCTTGTCCTTACCACCTTTCTTAAATAGTAGCACCACATTAGCCAACCTCCAGTCTTCCAGCACCTCACCTGTGACTATTGGTGAATCAAATATCTCAGCAAGAGGCCCAGCAATCACTTCCCTAGCTTTCCACAGCTTTGACAAAAGGTCAGTTAGACTCGAAACGTCAGTTCTTTTCTCTCCTTACAGATGCTGCCAGACCTGCTGAGATTTTCCAGCATTTCCTCTTTTGGTTTCAGATTCCAGCATCCGCAGTAATTTGCTTTTTTCCCCACAGAGTTCTTGGGTACACCTGATCAGGTCCTGGGGATTTATCAAGACATCCAGCACTTCCTTTGGGGGGGGTAGGTATAGGACAGATGTTAGGGATAGGTTCTTTACTCAGCGAGTCGTGAGTTCATGGAATGCCCTGCCAGTAACAGTGGTGGACTCTCCCTCATTATGGGCATTTAAGCGGGCATTGGATAGGCATATGGAGGATAGTGGGCTAGTCTATGTTCTATGTTCCTCCCCTGTAATATGGACATTTTTCAAGATGTCTCCATCTATTTCCCTACATTCTATATCATCCTTGTCCTTTTCCACAGTAAATACTGATGCAAAATGCTTGTTTAGTACCTCCCCACAACTCCTGCACCTCCACACAAAGGCCACCTTACTGATCTTTGAGGGGTCCTATTCTCTCCCTAGTTACCCTGTTGTTCTTAATGTATTTGTAAAAAACCCTTTAGATTCTCATTAACTCTGTTTGCCAAAGTACAGGTTCATAGCTCCTTGAAAGTGGAGTCACAGGTAGATAGGAGAGTGAAGGCAGCGTTTGGTATACTGAAAGTCAGTAGATCTCAAGTAAAGTAAAAGTAGAGCACAAAGGGATCTTGATCAGATCGGCTGGTCTTCCTGCAACAGGAAAGGGTTCAGAAAAGATTTACGAGGATGTTGTCATGGTTGGAGAGTTTGAGCTTTAGGGAGAGGCTGAATAGGTTGGGGCTGTTTTCCCTGGAGCATTAGAGGCTGAGGGGTGACCTTATAGAATTTTATAAAGTCATGAGGAGCATGGATAGAGTGAATAGATAAGGTCTTTTCTGAGGGATGGGTGAGTCCAAAACTAGAGGTGAGAGGGGAAAGATTTAAAAGGGACCTCAGGGGCAACCTTTTCATGGAGAGGGTAGTACGTGTATGGAATGAGCTGCCAGAGGAAGTGGTGGAACCTGGGACAATTGCAACATTTAAAAGGAATCTGGATGGGTATATGAATAAGGAAGAGTTGGGAGGGATGAGGGCTGATGAAGGGCTTATGCCAAAATCGTCTACTCTCCTACTCCTCGGATGCAGCCTGACCTGTTGTGCTTTTCCAGCGCCACACTTTTCAACTCTGATCTCCTACAGCTGCAGTTCTCACTTTCTCCAGAGAAGTATAAGAGCCAAATGCTAGCAAATGGGATTAGATTAATTTAGGATATCTGGTCGGCATGGACAAGTTGGACAAAAGGGTCTGTTTCGATGCTCTATGATTCTAAAATTATTCTCAGTCTCAATTCTTGTAAGTAAAAATAACTTGTCACAGACACACGCACCTGTGTCACAAAAACTCACTGAGAGCAGCAGTGTGCTGCTTCCTGTGTCTGTGTGAGAGAGAGCGAGAGAGAGACAGAGAGAGAGAGAGAGAGTGGATATCTCCTGCTGTCATTCAGAAGGATGTTTAGGAGAGTTTCCACCATGGGGTGAATGAGCTGAACCATGTTTCTGTTTGAAGCAGTGATTCACATGTTGCAGGACATGCAGGTACATTTGGAGATATGTTCAGTGTCTCCTCATTGATTGCCACAGGCCAACCCATGGTGAAGCATAGAGGGAGAAAGAGAGAGTCAGATTCTGTGGCTCTTTTTATGCAAGAGGTTGCTGTTATCTCCTTCTAGATTAGAGTGGTGCTAGAATAGCACAGCAGTTCAGGCAGCATCCGAGGAGCAGGAAAATCAACGTTTCGGGCAAAAGCCCTTTACCAGCATCACTCTAATCTAGAATCTGGTTTCCAGCATCTGCAGTCCTTGTTTTTTACCTCACTGGTGTCTCCTGCCTGTTTTCAAGTCTGTAGCGGGGTTCCAGTTCAAGTCTGTAACAGGATATTCTCTGTTTCAAAACACCTCCAAATTATGAGGATAGATTTCATTTGTTCATTCATGAGATGTGGTATCACTAGCGAGGTCAGCACTTATTACCCATCCCCAATTACCCTTGAGCCCTTGAGCTGAGTGCCTTATGAGACTTATGATGAAGTGCAGAGAGAGATCAATTCTACACGCACCGTCAGCACTGTGTCTTGTTTGAACCCATTAGGTAAATGTTGTGCTTTATTCCTGTGTTGTAGCTGAGAGTTGTGTGTGTGGTTTTGATGCCCCCAAACCATTTAGCTTCTAATAATGAAAACCATTGCCTTCTAACATCCTCTGTCCTTAAAACCTTCTGAAACCTCTGTACTTCTCCATTTTTAGCTTCGGCCTCTTGCTTAACATGACCATTTTGGTTGTGCCAATATTTGAACAGACACTAGATTCAAATTCCCTACTCAGCCTCTCTACACACTATTCATTAAAATAAAACTAAATTCGCATCATACAAGATGTGGAGGTCAGGTGAATTGGCCGTGCTAAATTGCCCATAGTGTTAGGTTCATTAGTCAGAGGGAAATGGGTCTGGGTGGGTTACTCTTTGGAGGGTTGGTGTGGACTTGTTGGGCCGAAGGGCCTGTTTCCACACTGTAGGGAATCTAATCAAATCTAAAAAGTGCCAACCGAAGACCACTTGCAAGAAGATTGAATTTATCCATTCCGTTGAAATGGAACTGGATGAGCCATATAAATACAGTGGCTACAAGAGAAGGCCAGAGGTTTGGAATACTGTGGTGAGGTAACTCACCTCCTGACTTACCATCGACAAGGCACAAGTCAGGAGTGTGATGGAATACTCCCCACTTCCTTGGATGAGGGCAGCCCCGATAGCACTCAAGAAGCTTGACAGCATCCAGATCCAAGTGTGCATCACTAGTTCGGCCATCACTTATTGCTCTTGAACTGAATGGCTTGCATGCCCATTTCAGAGGACAGCTAAGAGTCACCAACATTGCTGTGGGTCTGGAGTCACATGTAGACTACAATAGGATGGCAAATTTCCTGCCAAAAGTGTGTCAGTGAACCAGATGGGTTTTTAGAACTATCACCTCGCTTTTAGTCCCAGATATTTATTGAAAGCAGATTTCACCTTGGTGGGACCTATTCCCTGAGCATTAACTCGGGACCCAGATTACTCATTGCCGAACCAGCAATGATCAAATAAAAAAGGAACAATCCTTCAATGTCACCTCTTTACCCAAACATTTACTAACCTGCCATTATCATGTCTGTCCATGAACCATGTTGGGACGTTCCAGCTTTTGAAGGTGTTATACAAATGCAGATTGTTTTTGTGGTGTGTGGGAAGCAGGAATGTGTAGATATGAGAAAACGAGGTTAGGGAAATTGCTCCCAGTCAGGGTCTGTCCTGACATGACCTGGTTGGCTGAATGGCCCCTTTCCATGTTGTAATTTCTGTGTGGTTCTCCCAGTGAAAAATCTCTTTGTGTTTCGCCCCTTATTCGCAATGATCAAAGGATGTTGTGTAACTTGAAAGCAAAATTTTACTTGTCACAAATTCAAAAAAACGAAGAACCTGCATTTATATTGTGCCTGTCACATCTGCAGGACATCCCAACTTGCATTCCAGCCAACAAAGCGCAGGTGGAATTGCAGTCTCTGCTCCTATGCACAGCAAGATTCCACAAATAGCAGCAGTTAAATGAATAAAATATCTGTTTCAGAGAGGGATAGATGTTGGTCTGGATGCAGCATTCATTTTTGCATTACTACTGTGAGACCTGAGAGGGCAAATGGAGTCTTGGTTTAATATCCCATCAGAAGCGGGGTATTGAGTCAAGAGTGTGGTGCTGGAAAAGCATAGCAGGTCAGGCAGCATCCGAAGAGCAGGAGAATCGCTGTTTCGGGCGTAAGCCCTTCTCCTGCTCCTTGGATGCTGCCTGACCGGCTGTGCTTTTCCAGCACCACACTTTTGACTCTAATCTCCAGCATCTGCAGTCCTCACTTTCGGCTACCCCTTGGTATACGCAAGGGGCTGGGCTATCTAGAGCTGTCTCTAATTTCCATGAATTGGCAGCATTTTGAGATTAACAATCAAATGTTTACTGTGCCGAGACAGCTGGTCTGTGAAGCAGATTTCTCTTGGGTAAGTGACGAAAGGTGAGAGAAGGGCAGGGAGGGGTAGGATGGATCTGCTTACTGCTTTTCGCTGATTTACAGACACCGAGTCAGTTGTGGCAAACTGTCTCTCAGAGGCAATTGCCACACAATCTACCCTGCACATTGACACAGGTTCTGCATGAAAGTTGCTGCATGGTACAATTTCTGACAAGTTGAACCGTTCATTGGTGAGATACCGTTGGGAGGTTTCCACTTTCGTGTGAACGAGGGAATGATGAGGCTTCTGGACTTAACACTGCGTTACTTGTTCTCCGAGCTGCAGATGTGCTGCTACCTATTTAAGTCACCACCACTTGTTACTGATGATCAACTGAGACAAATTATCAAAAACACCGTCCGTAAAACAACGACGGAGCCTCCTTATGACAGAACAGGTAACTGCTGTGTGCTGTAACTCATCTTAACATCATTCTGCTGAAGGTAGTAACTACACGGACATGGTTCCACAGATACCAACAGCTCTCTGTTCTCCTCCAACTCAATGCTCGTCTATACAACCTGACGGTTAACTGGCTATTGAATCACTGCAGGCATCAGAGCTAAGCTCAGACTTGGTCCTTGCACTTGCAATTTCCAGCAGCAGCCAGAAGTTTAATGATCAGAGGCAGAAAGGATGGAATTTCTTTTCATGTTCAACCTGAGGTTATTGACCAAAACTCTGCAACCCCTCATCTCCCATTATCAACAGGGAATAGGACACAAACCATAGCTTTGTTTGTATTGTACTGCCCAAGGTCATAGGTGACTGAGCACCTGTACAGTGTCAAAGCATGGGTGTAGGAAAAGTACCAGAGAGTGAGATTAGTGTTGATGGGCCGGCACAAACCTGATGGGCCGAAGGGTTTCTCCTCTGCTGTGTGATTCTATGATGAATATGACTTGTGTTGATGAAATTTGGGATTGAAACATCTGCATTACTTTCAGATTTGTGAATTATTGGTGATATTAAAACATTTAATATACAAGGCCTTCTGATCTGTGCAGTGAATCTCCCCTGGGTCACTGTTGATAGATGAGAGGATAGGAGGGTCTCTGAGGGAGATATTCCCCAGTCAGTCCCAGCTTCAGTAAATAGGAAGCAGCTATCTTACTCTCAGTAACACAGTGGGCAGCAGAATCTCTGCCTTTTATATCTGCATGAGCAGAAATCTAATTGGAAGGATGTCTGGGGATAGTTTTGAAAGCTGCGGAAATCAGTGAGAGCTCCAGTGATGTGCTTGCAACTCTCTAACCCATTTGATGAGGCGCGAAAGTGCCTTTTAACAGCTCTCTGACCCCTTCACATCAACAGCTTGCGCAGAGGCTGAGAGTAAGGATCGATCACCAAAACCTGGAGACCACACCAAGACTCCTTACAATGAGATAGGGGATTTGGTGTGTTGTAATAACGCTGCAATGTGGGGATTGTGTTCTTCTCCTGAAGGCGCAGGGTTCCCCAGGTACCAGTGACACTCTGTAACTGCCTCAAAACTGATTAATATCACAGTAGCTGTTGAACTAAAGTGTGTGTCACAGCTGAGAGCAGCACTGTCTTCATCTAACTTCCAGTCTCCCTTTGCCTGGTCAATGTTTAATGATCAGGAGCAAGGTTCCTTCACCCTCTCGAGTTGATAACCAAAGTGAGAGGAATGGCAGAAACTCTGCTCCACTGGCCCTCATCAGAACAGGGCAGGGAGCAGGGTACACTGTTGCTTATATTGACCCGCTCAGTGTCACAGGGACAAGAGCGCCTAGACATTGGGGGAAACACAAAGGCAAAGTTATTATGGAAGCTGCAAATCTGAGCCATCCAGCTCCAGGGCCTTCCTTCAGTTCTGATGAAAAATCATGGATCTGAAAGATAACTTGAAACTGTGTTTCTCTGTATTTCTCTCTCTCTTTCTCTCTCTATCCCTCTCTCGCTCTCTCTCTCTCTCTCTCTGTCTCTCTCTCTCTCTCTCTATCCCTCTCTCTCTCTTTCATTGTCTCTCTCTCTCCGTCTCTCTCTCTTTCTCTATCCCTCTCTCTCTTTCGCTCTGTGTTGCTCTCTCTCTC
>NC_057721.1:80104547-80224531 GCF_004010195.1 Chiloscyllium plagiosum
TCTCTTGCTCTCTCTGTCTCTCTGTCTCTCTCTCTCTATCCCTCTCTCTCTCTCTCTCTCTCGCTCTCTCTGTCTCTCTCTCTCTCTATCCCTCTCTCTCTTGCTCTCTCTCTCTCCAACACAGATTGTCTGACCTGCTGAGTGTGCCCAGGCTTTTCCGTTTCTCTAACCAATTAAAAGAATTTGTGTTGTTGATGTTGAGGATTGAGTTAATTGGATTTTCTTTTCAGATGCGGCTTCAGTGCCTGTTGAACAATGCTTATTAACATGGCAGTTAAAGGCTCAATATGGGGAGGGTTGTTGAAGTGCAGTGGAAATGGCCCTCCCTCTGGACCAGGAAGCTTGGGTTCAAGTCCCAACCTGAATGCAGACATTTGTCGTAACACGTCTGAATAGGCTGCCTGAAAGTATCAGACTGAAAGTCAGGGCGGCACGGTGGCTCAGTGGTTAGCGCCGCTGCCTCCCAGCGCCAGGGACCCAGGTTCGATCCCAGCCTCGGGTCACTGTCTGTGTGGTGTTTGCACATTCTCCCCGTGTCTGCGTGGGTTTCCTCCGGATGCTCCGGTTTCCTCCCACAGTCCAAAGATGTGCAGGTTAGGGTGAATTAGTCAGGGGGAAATGTAGGGGAATGGGTTTAAGTGGATACTGTTCGGAGGGTCAGTGTGGACTTGCTGG
The DNA here is from genome assembly GCF_004010195.1 of Chiloscyllium plagiosum. Lineage (NCBI taxonomy): Eukaryota > Metazoa > Chordata > Chondrichthyes > Orectolobiformes > Hemiscylliidae > Chiloscyllium > Chiloscyllium plagiosum. The sequence goes on from NC_057721.1 coordinate 80,105,223, forward strand.
GCTGAAGGGTGTGTTTCCACACTGTAGGAATTCTAAAAAAAATCTATGGGAAGGGCTTTAGTGGTGCAGCGGCATTGTCCCTACCTCTGAGCCAAGAGGTCTGGGTTCAAGACATTGCTGCTCCAGACATGTGTCATAACATCTCTGTACAGGTTGATTAAAAATTCTCTGAAGGTTCAATGTACAAGGCCAGCTGCTCTGTGATTTGCAGCTCGGAATAAATTCTCCCCTCGACAGCTGTCATGGGTCTACCTACAGTACATGGCTATAATGGTTCCAGAAGGTATCTCACCACCACCTTTCTCGAGGGCAGCTAGGGAAGGGCAATGCATGCTGGCATTTTATTCCCCGCAGCTGATCCCACTCTGAATAAATAGCAACATACTCTCTCATTAACCCTAACACACAGCACAGAAGTGATTGGAGTAGAGAAGGTTGAGGGGGGTGGAGGTGTATGAGGTTGTGAGGGGCATGGGCAGGGTGGGGAGAAAGCAGCTGTATCCCCCTGTTGAAGAGTCAAGAATAAGGGGACATTATTTGAAAGTGGAAGGCAGCCTGAAAGGGGATTTGTCTTTTCCAGTGCCTGCGTCCATCCAGTTTGATTTATTTGTTGAGATTTTCTTGTGATTGATACAATGGAGTGGCTTGCCGGGCCATTTCAGAGGGCATTTGAGGGTCTGTGAGTCTGGAGTCACATAGAGGCCACATTCTCTTCTCTGGAGGACATTATTGAAGCAGGAAGCTCACCAGAGACTGGTAGAAACTCTCACTTAGAGAGAGACAGAGAGAGAGAGAGGGAAAGGGAGATGGATAGTGTGTTGCTGCCCATGCCTGCGAGAGTCATTGCAGTCTACAGCTCAGGCAAAGGCCCTTTGGCCCATCGAGTCTGCACCAGTCAAAAACAAGCACCTAACCATTGTAATCCCATTCTCATCTGTTCCAATCTCCTGCTGTCGTTTGGAAGTATTTATGGAAGGAGTCTTGAGGAACAGCTTCTTATGGATGGTTCACACTCCCACTATTGTGCAGCTTTTTGTTTAGTTATGCTGCCTCGTTGGAAAATTTGTTGCCCATCCTTTGTAAACTTGCAATCCCTGCTGCTGACATGTGGCAGCTGATTGTGCACAGCAAGATTCCATAAAGAACACTGAATTGTTTTGGTGACAGCGCAGCTTGGAGAGAATCCTCACTCTTCAAATTTGTGCTGGAGGGTATTTTCATTTTTGCTTCTACCTAAGAGGCCAGCAGTGGCCTGGGTTTAGTGTCTTATTCCAGCTAACACATTATTTTACCTAGGGGCAGTTTTGTCTTGAGGTTAAATGAATTTCTGCAGACTGGCAGCATTTTGAGCCCAGCAGTGAATTGTTTACTGTACAGAGGCAGCTGGTCTGTGAGGTGAATCTCTCCTGGGTGTGAGAAAGACAGGGAGAGGCTGGAGAGCTGTGAGTGATGCTGTTCCCTGATCTGCAGAGTCTCAGACAATTGTGGTAAACAGGAACAAATTCTCTCTCTCTCTATGTGTGTCTCTCTCTCTCTCTCATACATACACACAAGCAATCATCACAAGAATAACCTGGAGCATTCAGACAGATTCTGTGTTGAGGTGCTCGCGAGCAGCTCTTGTGCTGAACGATTTCAGAGAAGCTGTGCCGAAAAGTAGAAAGGCAGTGTTGGAAGGTTTCCATCTGATTGTGAATGAGAACAGCAATGAGACTTCTCGATATTGAACTGTTTCACTTGTTCTCTGAACTCCAGATGTGCTGTTACCTTTTCAACTCCAGTCCGCTTCTTTCCAAAACACAACTTAGACAGAATATCAGAAGCACCACTCGCAGGACAATGACCGAACTCAGTGCAGACCCTCCCTTTGACAAGACAGGTAACTGTTGTTTCTTCTTGTGTTCTAGCGCCCGGTCCTGTGAGAATTTGGTTCCCCTTCCAGTCTTGTCTTCGCCCTGAAATGTGCAACTGCTAGGGAATTAGTTTCATGGATGCCATCAGCCTCCTGTTACCCTCAAACTCAATTCACCTGAATGCATGTAGATAATGAGCTTTCCGTAAAACCAAGGTGTGCAGTCTAGCTGGGCTGGCTTCACCTGATGTCCAGACACCTCCATCTTTACTGTGATGTACGGTTGAATGTCACATTAAAGCAGAGGATCGACACACTGATGGAAACTGTGTCAGTGAAGTTTTGGATTAATTTACTTAGCTGTTTGTTTAGGATTTGGAGTCTGTTTCTATCCAATGCCACTGGTGCTAATATAATAGTGGAAGGTTTATCCCTAAGGGGAACCTGGTCTGTGAGTAGTAGTCGGGTGAGTGAAGATTGGTAGATGGGATATGTGCAAAGATGGTGTCTTGTCAGCTGCAGTTGAAATAAATTGTAACAGAGGGTTATGGGCCAGGAGCAGGCAGGTGGGACTAGTTTAATTTGGGAGTATTGTCAGCATGGACTGGTTGGTCCGAAGGGTCTGTTTCCGTGCTGTATGACTCTATCACTCTAACTACACTCTTTCTTAGATGCACACAAACACACACACACATAGCAACAGACAGTGTGCTGCGTGAGAGAGAGAGAGACTGTTAAGATCTCCTGCTGTCATTCAGAAGGGTTTTTGGAAGAGTTTCCATCACAGGGTGAATGAATTGAATCATGTTTCTGTTTGAAGCAGTGATTCACATATTGTCTGAAGTGTGCATGAGTCTGCAATGTATTCAGTACTGTTCAATGATTCATGGTGAGCAACTTGTGGTAAAGCTGCAGAAAGAGAGGGAGATGGAGAGGGTTTATTCCTCAGTCGCATGTAATATATTGTTCCATCCAGTAGGTCATTGTGTTGCAGGTGATTCTGTAAACCTCAGGACTTCTTGCTTTTATGACTGAAGTCATTGACTTAGAACCTCCACTAGTTTGATGACCCTTTGAGATCTCTGTGCTACTTCAGTTCTGGCCACTCAATCATCATCTATATTCTGTCCTCCATTTTGTTGGCTGTTGTCTATAGATAGGCCTCAGCAACACCCTTCCAAAATCTGCTCTTTCCTCCTTTAAGACAAGTGAACACTTACCACACAATTTATACAGCTTCTTTCACACTCTGATTTGCTTGAATTTATTTCCAGCCATAAAAGAAGCTTGGAATAATAATTAACATTATAGCACAGAAGGTACATTTATTAATGGACAGAGAGATGGGATACATGGGACCTTTACATGGGTGGAGTACAGTGATGATTGGTGCTTGGGCCTGAACTGTTTACAATCGATTTACAATAAGAGAGATCGAGAGTGAGATATCTAAGGTTTGCTGACAGTGTAAAACCTGGTTGGAATAACTTGCAATCTCTGTAGTAACACAGTGAAATGTGGTAGCTGGTTTGTGCAGAGGAGGATCCCACTAGCAGCAATGCAGTAAATCAGCAAAATATCTCATTTAGTGAGGAATAAACACAGCAGATCAGCAAGGGCTAACACCCCATTTGTCTTCAAATGATTGCCCTGTCATTTCTTTTTCCGTTCTGGTTTTAATGCTACATGTCCTCTGAACCACCTCACTGTTTTGATTGGTATGGGTGGGGTCCCAAGCTATAACTTATTTTTTTGATCATTTATAGGATGTGGGCATTGCTGGCCTGGTCAGCATTTATTGCCCATCCCTAATTGCCCAGAGGGCAGTTAAGAGTCAACTACATTACTGTGGGTCTGGAGTCACATGGAGGCCAGACCAGGTAGGGATGGCAGTTTCCCTCCTTTAAGGGCGTTAGTGAACCAGATGGGTTTTTTCTAACAGCCAGCAATTGTTTCAAGGTCATTATTCCAGACTTTTTAAAAAGTAAACCTAACCTCCACTATCTGCCATAATTGGATTCGAATCCAGGCCCCCAGATCATTACAGGGGGTCACCAGATGAATATAGTTTCCTGAGGAATGGCTCTTGCCCGAAATGTCGATTCTCCTGCTCCTTGGATGCTACCTGACCTGCTGCGCTTTTCCAGCAACACATTTTCAGCTCTGATCTCCAGCATCTGCAGTCCTCACTTTCTCCTCTTGTCACCAGATTAATAGTCAAGTGATAATACCATGACAGCCTCCCTTTTAATTTCTGGACTGACAGCATTTTCAGATGAGCAGTGACATGTTTACTGGAGAGAACCAGCTGAGTTGAATCGCTCCTGCATCAATGACGACAGGTGTGAGGAAGGCAGGGAGGGGCAGAAGGGATCTGGTTAACTATATTCCCTCATCTGCAGCCTCCGAGACAGTTGCAGTAAACAGGAGCAAACTCACTCTCCGTCTCTCTTATACACACACACAACAATTCTCCAAGACGCTCAGATAGGTTCTACAGTGAGAGTCTCTCTCTCTCTCTCTCTTTATCTCTCTCTATCTCTCACTCTCTCGCTGCTCCTGCTTTTTAAGGTTTTGCAAATCTCGCCATTGACAAGGAGCCTGTTTTGGAAGTTTCCCACAGTGGAGTGAACTATTGGTGCAATGCTGCTTCTCTACATGCAACTGGATTCACTGTTCTATGAACTGCAGATGTGCTGTTACCTGTTTGGGTCGAGACCAATCCTTTCCAATGATCAACTTTGGCACAACATTAGAAGCACTGTGCCTAAAGCAAAAACCAAGCTCAGTCCTGAACCTCCTTACGATGATAAAGGTAACTGTCGTGCTCACGTGTGATGGGTTTTTAAATTTATCTTCGAGTTTCTCTCGTTGCTTGTGCTCAAACAGGGGTTCCACAGATACCAACAACCCTCTGTTCACCTCAGTTCTAGACTTGTATCATCAGCAAACTTGGATACATTATTCACAATCTCTCTCTGTCTGAGTAATTAACATAGACTGCTGAGGTGCCATCCATAATACCTGGGCACTCCACGAGTTGTGTGCTGTCATTCTGTAAATGCCTCCTTTATCCCCCCTGTTTGCATTCGTTCTGTTCACTAATGAGGTACCATTCCAAAAGGCTTTTGACAAGGTGCTGCAGAAAAGGTTGGTCTGCAAAGATATGGACTCACTCATGGAGTTGTGGCTAATATAATAGCACAGAAGGAACATTTATTAATAGACAGAGAGGTGGGATTCTTTTCAGGTGGTGTGCAGTCAGCAATTTACAATTGGTCTAGAGAGATCGAGAGCAAGATATCCAAGTGCGCTGACAATGTAAAACTTGGTTCGATTACTACAAGAAAGATTACAAAAGACTGCAATGTGTTAAGTGAATGAGCAACAAGAGCAGGTGAAGTAATAATGTACAGGAGAATGAGGTGACTTTGGTGATTTGACTAAATAGGACAAATTATTAATTGAAAGGTGTGAAACTTCCAAACGTTGGTGTTCAGAGAAACAGAAATATTGGCTTGCAGGTGGAGCAAGCATTTAGGAAAGCCAATGGGCCCATTGGTATTTGCTGCAAGTGGATTGGAATACAGGAATAAGGAAGTCTTGCTCCAATTGTGTTAGATTTTAGCGAGCATTTGAGGTACTGTGTGCAGATCTGGTCCCCATATTTAAGGGAGAATTTGCTGACATTGAAAGTGGCAGAGCGATGGTTTAATAAGTTAGTTCTCAGTCCTGTGCTAACAGGCTAAGCAGATTGGGCGGATATTCACCTGAGTCTGGAAAAATGAGAGGTGATCTTAGTGAAGCATACAGGACGGTGAAGGGAGCTAACAGGGTGGACACTGAGGGGTTATTGTCCTTGGTAGGGGAGTCATGAATACAGTCACAGAATGGGGACCTGATCATTTAGGATGTAGATCAAGTAGGTAGAGGGAGGCTGATTGATCAGTGGAAGTCCAAAACCAGGGCACATCAATTTTAGATCAATGGAAAACAAACCCATTAGTAATCTTGTTGAGATATGTTGTAAAATATTGTGAGCAGTCAGGATCTGAAACCTGAGGCTCTGGTGGAGTAGATTCAGTTCCGACAATTAGATAAACTCCTGAAGGGAGAGGAGCAGAGAGTAGGAAGAGGTGCTTTACTCTTACAAGGAATTTGCGCCAATACCAGAGAAAGAATGTCCTCCTACTGTCCTGTAACCATTCAATGATGCAGCAGTGATAGATTTCTTCACCAATAGATTGTGCTTCCTTGGTTTTCTCTACCTCAAGGAGCTGTGGACAGAATGTTGGTCTCTCAGGAAATTAAGGGCTACGGGGAGGGGTCAGGATGTTGGAGTTGAGGCAGATGGTCAGCCGTGATCATATTGAATGGCTGCACAGACTCGATGGGCTGAATGGTCGACTGCTGCTATTCCTTCAACAGCAATTCTCCATTTCCACATCTATACCATTGAAAATGTTCAGTTCAACATCTGTGTAATATTTCCTGCAAGGTTTTGAAGGATGAAACATTTTGTCTACCTCCAAATCCATGGGGAATATGAGGTTAATGTCAGTGACTGTGTTCCAAGCTCCACTCACCCAGGCAGATGAGGGAACAGACCTCAGTCTACTTTGTATTGTCCAGGTGAGTGTTCCAAGGAGCAGATCATCTGAAGTTTTGGGGAAAGTTGTGTTAGTGAAGTTTGGGATAAATTTATTGAGTTGCTTATTACCGATCTGGAATCAGTTCCCATCGAGTGTCAGTGATCTCAACCTAATTGTGAAAGGTTTGAGGTAAAATGGCAGCTAAGGTGAAGCTTCTCTGGTTGGTAGACAGCAGAAGGATGGGTGGGCGGCACGGTGGCACAGTGGTTAGCACTGCTGCCTCACAGCGCCAGAGACCCGGGTTCAATTCCCGCCTCAGGCGACTGACTGTGTGGAGTTTGCACGTTCTCCCCGTGTCTGCGTGGGTTTCCTCCGGGTGCTCCGGTTTCCTCCCACAGTCACAAAGATGTGCAGGGTCAGGTGAATTGGCCATGTTAAATTGCCCGTAGTGTTAGATAAGGGGTAAATGTAGGGGTATGGGTGGGTTTCGCTTCGGCGGGTCGGTGTGGACTTGTTGGGCCGAAGGGCCTGTTTCCACACTGTAATCTAATCTAATCTAATCTAAAAAAAAAGGATAGGGAATGTCAGGTGGGGCTTTAAGTAATAAAAGCCCCCAGTCTGCCTCAGTTACAATAATGTGTAACATTATCACGCTCAAATTCACACACAAACGCGTATGTGCACACAGAATATTAAATCAGACACGCAGACACATGTACCCAAGCACCCATGTCACAGGGAGTGACAGAAACTCACAGAGGGAACAAGGCAATGTTAGGAACAGGCAGCCTGTGACAAACACTGTCCTCCTTTCCCGTCTCAGCAAGGCTGCAATATCAGTTCGATTAATAAAAACAAAATCTGAAGAAAGCAAGTCTCATTGATGGTGGCTCAGGGCTGTTGTAAAAGCCCATCTGGTTCACTAATACCCCTTGGAGAAGGGAACTTGACCGGACATGCTCTGGTCCTCATGTGACTGCATATTTGCAGCAATGTGGTTGCCTCTTAATTACCCTCTGAAATGGCCTAACAAACCACACAGGTTTTTTTATATCACTCAGAAGACATCAGTGTCACTGACTGGGCCCGTCTCTAGTGGCCCCTTGAGAAGGTGGGGTTGAGCTTCCTTCTTGAACTGCTGCAGTCCACCTGCTGTGGGTTGATCCACAATACCCTTAGGGAGGGAATTCCAGCATTTTGACACAGTGACAGTGAAGGAATGGTCATATGGGCAGCACAATGGCTCAATGGTTAGCACCGCTATCTCACAATGCCAGGAACCTGGGTTCTGTTCCACTCACAGGCAACTATCTATGTAGAGTTAGCACATTCTCCCCATGTCAGTCTGGGTTTCCCCTGGGTGCTCCTGTTTCGTCCCACAGTCCAAAGATGTGCAGCCTAAGTGGGTTGGCCATGCTAACTTGCCCGATAGTGTCCAGGGATGTGCAGCCAAGGTGGGTTGGCCATGCTAACTTGCCCGATAGTGTCCAGGGATGTGCAGCCTAGGTGGGTTGGCCATGCTAACTTGCCCGATAGTGTCCAGGGATGTGCAGCCAAGGTGGGTTGGCCATGCTAACTTGCCTGATAGTGTCCAGGGATGTGGGTTAGGCATGAGAAATGTGGAGTCATGAGGACAAGGTGGGGGAGCTGGGTCTGGGTAGGATGCTGTTAAGAGGATTGGTGCAGACTCAGTGGGCTGAATGGCCTCTTTCCATATTCGGGGTTCTGTTGCACTCTATGAGGTCAGGATGGTGAGGAGACCTTGAAGGTTTTGATGTTCCCATGCATCTGCTGTTCTTGAACTTCTGGATGGAAGTGGTTGTGGGTTTAGAAGATGCTGTCTGAGGATCTCTGGTGAATTTCTGCAGTGCAGCTTCTTGCTACTGGGTGTAGGTGGTGGAGGGAGTAGATGTGGTGCCAATCAAGCAGGCTGCTTAGTTCTTTGTTCAAGACCAATCAGGGATGGCCTTGCCAGTGATGTCCATATCCTGTGAGAACAAGATGGAAGCACGTAGGAGCAATGGGTCCTTCAGCCCGTCTAGCCTGCTCTGCTGTTCTCGAACATTTCTCTCAATGCTCTTTTCTCCCGCACTAGCCCATTCGCAATTGAAATTTTCAAATTTCACTGGAGTAGATTTCTTAAATGAGACTGCGGGAGTTAACTCTGTGCAGAGCCCAGTACTGATCTGAAGTGGCACTTACTTTCCATGTAAAGTCAACGTGTGACAATTAAGATGTTGCAGTGTTCACACACACCTGCTGTACAGAAGTCTCACCTCCCCTGAGATCAGTAACAACAGAGAAACAAAGAGGGAGGGGAGAGGCTCAAGCTATTCCCTCAACCAAAGTGAAGTCAGAGCAAATAGAAATGCAGCTTCTCTCTCTCACACACACAAGAGACTCTGGTACAGCAAGGGTTCAGCACAAGCGTCCTGCATCTACCTGAGGGTCTGTAATACAGAGCTTCAAAACAAAAACAAGTCTTGCCGTTTTAATTGGAAGAAATTTGGGGATCCAATTCCAAGGCAGCGTGTGTGCAGGGAGCTGCGATGCTGTACATGAAAATCATTCCCCTGCTTTCCCAGGTGCAGATGTGTTGTCAGCTGTTCAACACATCTCCCATCCTTCCCCGCCAGCAGCTTGTGGAAAGACTGCAAGAGAGAGTGTCCATCGTGAAAACCAGGAGCAACACTTCAGCTCCTTACGTTAACACAGGTAAACTGGCACCTCCTCGTGTTCTGTGACTTAACTTTTCAGGTTCTCTTCCATCTCTAACCTGCCCTCCCTTTCTGCTGAAGTAGCTGGTGGAAATAGTTTAACAGATGCCAGCACATCTCTGTTACCAATTCCTGTTTCTGCACACAGACTGGCTGTGCTGCAGTGGCAAGCATCACAGCTGAGCTAGTGTTCCTTTGTCAGATCCACAAAGTCTTGCGCTTTCAATCAATGGTCAAAAGGTTAAATGATAAGAAATAGGAACAGTGGAAAAATATTCTGTTTCTGAGTCGCTGGACAAACTGAAGTTAATGATAGCAACATTCTCCCAGATCCCCTCATCGACACAGGTCAGAGATCAAACCTTAGTCTCGTTTGTGTTGTATAGTTGAGTGACGTCAAAATGTTGAGGGCTTGTATTGCTGAAGAGTAGGGGTAGAAAATTTGGGTCAAAAGTAGAAACTGCTATTAAAACTCAGCAGGCCTGGCAGAATCTGTGGGAAGTGAGCAGAGTTAACATTTCAAGTCTGGTGACTATTGATCACAACATAACTCTTCATCAGAACTCTGCTTTCACTCCATGGATGCTGCCCGAGTTTCACCAGCAATTTCTGTTTTTGTTTCAGACCTGCAGCCTCTGCAGTTCTTTGTTTTGCAGTAGAATATTTGAGTGTTTGTTTCTGATCTGTAATCAGTTCCTCAGAAATGTTGGTGGTATCAATCAAGTGAGTGAGAGGTTTCCTGTCCTGGTCTGTAAGGTGAAGCTGTCTCCCAGCTCTCCTGGGACACTGTTGACAGCTGAAGGAAGAATAGGGATGGGCTGTGACTGAAAATATTCCCCAGTCTGCCTTGACTTCAGTAAATAGGAACGCGCAACGAGCCAGCAGCACAGACAAATTCTCACTGGTATATGAGCAGTAGTGACAAGTGCTGTATTGTATCTGTGTTGATTGACAATTGAAAGCTCCCGATATTATGTGGAAGGCGTTTTATGATCGCCTTGAACATTGTGGGATTAGCTGGAGCTCCAATGTTGTACTGGAACTTTGTGGAGTTTTTTGTGGAGGTGCAGATGTGCTGTTATCTTTTCAACATACCTCCAGTACTTTCTCCTCAGCAGATTGCAAAAAAGCTGCGAGAAAGAGCGGCTGTGGCTAAAACTGGAGGCAGTTCCAGAGTTCCTTTCGATGATACAGGTAACACTTATATCCTCATGTGCTACAGGTCACCGCTACGCCGAGATTCAGTTGCTGTCCGGTCCTGACAGTGTCAGTGCAGAGTAGACGCAAACGGATGAATAGATGCCAGCCTTACAGAGTTATTGCCACACTCAGCTCCCATCTCTGCAGACTAACGATCGAACCACACCAAGCATCACAACTGAGCTCAGTACTGCCTTTGCTCATTGCTCAATCACTTGCATTTTCTGGTCTGGCTCAAAGGGGTGAAGTTTAGGGTTAAATTAGTTGCATTTTATTTTCCAGGTCTGCAATATTTTTTCTAGGAAATCTAGTGTTTAAATCTAACAGTTAAAGGTTGAACATAGCAGGGCATGTGGTCTCTGAACTGTGGTTCCCCTGGGTCAACAGATGAGAAGCAGATATTCCCCAGTCAATCACGGTCTGAGTAAATAGGAACACTCTCTCTCACACAGAGTGACAGAAACTGTCACTGAGAGAGAGTCAGGCTGGTTTAGCAACGAACTGCTATCCCTGTCTGTGAGACCAACTGTGGAAAGCTCCCACTGTTGTTTGTAAAGAAGCAGTTTCTTTTCACTACAGCATTAATGCTGGCACCCATGTTCATGTTCGAGGAGGTGATTAGAGCGTTTGTTCAGGTACAGATGTGCTGTGAAATGTACAAAGCTACTCCTCTGCTTCCCAAGAGTCGCCTGATGCTGAAGCTAAGAGATAAGTCTGACCCCACAGTCAGCACTGTCCCACCTTTTGATGAAACAGGTAATAGTTGTCATTTTTGGTTATGCTCGTATATCTATTGTCCCGGGTCATCTGTCACCTTCCGAGTTCCATAGACATTGGATTGTTTTAAATCCTGATGCCCCAGAGTTTAACATGTACTGAGCCCCCTGTATATCGCCCCCCTGGGCTCACTCACCTACATTGGCTAACAGTCCAGTAATCCATCAGCTTTTCAAAAGTGCTGATCTAGTTTTCAATCACTCCAGGAGCCCAGCCCTCCCTGTCTCCGGAACTTCCTTCAAGCCGTACGATCATCCGAGATCTCCTTACTGCTCCATTCCTTGCTTTGTGGGCAACACATGATTGGCTGCTCTACTCTGTGTCTGGTCATGCTTTATACTGCCTGAGTCCTAAACTCTGGAATCTTCTCCTGAAATATCTGTGCCTCTCTCTTCCTCTGTCTCTCTTGATCTGTCACAACTCCTTTCCCTTCCATTTTCAGAGGATCTTTAAAACCTAACTTTGACCAAGTTTTTGGTCACTAGTCTGGACGTAACCGGATGTGTGATGGAGGGGTGGGGTGCAAATGTTGTTCATGAGACTCTGCTGAAGAGATTCGGGATGTTATTAACCGCAGGTGCAAGGTGAATCTGGTTGTGGTTATTTTCTGCTGCCTGTGAATGTGCCATATATTTTGTTGTTGAATTGATTGAAATCCATTGGATGTAGAAGATGAACTTGTGACCTGACTGATGCGTTTAGACAATTTGGGAGGGTCAATAGAAACAATACCTCCTCTGCTGGGGGACAATTCCAGAACATGGGGGCAAGTTGGAAATACACTTTGAAATTTTGTTGTCCGGAAACAAACCTTTGAACAAAGGGGAGTGGAGATCTGAAATCTCTCCCCTGGTTCTGTTCAGCCAGATGGCATGAGGATTGCAGAAGGCTGAAAGCGTTTAAGATGACCTAGTTGAAAGGATGAAGTAGTCTGGATGGGCTGAGTGGCCTGTTCCTTTGGTTTGGTGGGTGAGATCTTGAAGATGCTCTGACTGGTACTGCAGGTGAAGTGGGAGGTGGTTGAACTCACTCCCCTGACATTTAATGGATTGTCTTGAGTTGAAGCAGATAGGCAGATGATCCAGTCTTGATCTTGTGGTCAGTACACCCAGGTAACTTCCCAGTGCTGGAACCACCTCATTGCTTTATGGTTCTTCTGAGCAGCAATTTAGTCAATAGTTCTGCTTCAGGGTTCATTCATAGGCACAGCATGTTTGCCCATACATGTGAACGGGTTATTAACTGTATTATAAGTGTCTGTATACTGCTGCTTGGATAGCAATTATGAACAGGGACACTTGCTGAGCTTCTGAAACATCAGAGTCTGGGGCGACCAGAAAGGATTTCAGCAAACCCTTTATTTTGTGAACTCAAGGTAAGACCAATATTGGGAACAAGCACAGCTTCCCCTGTGTGGTGTAGTGCCACAGCAAACAATACCCTTCCAGCCAGAGTGGGGGAAGTGTTTCCAGTTGGAGATGAAAACAGCAAAATCCCATTCTGTGTTCCTCTCAGACACATATACAGCATTTTGCCACTGCTGTTGTAATCCAATAATTAAAGGTTTGTTGTACAGAATCTGTGATGTGGAGGCCCCCAGGGTCTGTGAGAACAGGTGAGCAAAGGGCAAGCAACAGAGGGAGCTTTCCGCGTGAAGAAATTCCCCAATCACGAGCCCGGGACTCAGTAAACAGGCAAAAGCACACGTCCTCACACCCAGAGAGACGAGGCGGACCCTTACCCCTGAGACAGCTCAACAGGGAAGGTGATGAGCAGTTGGCTGCTGTTGTCAGCTTCTCTCTCAGTGTGAGGGAGTGTGAGAGACAGTGACAATCCCTGGGAAACTGCCGCTGGCTGGTTGAGTGGAGCCTGCAGGAGCAGTCCGAATGCGATGGAACATGATGCTGCTACGCAATCTGGTGTTTCGCACGGTCTGGCAGGTTCAGGTCTGCTGCAAGGACTTCAATGTTGGTCCCATTGTCACCTCTCTCCGCGTCACGCTCAGAGATAAAGGCACCAGTGCACAGCCCACTATTCCTCCCTTCGACCAGACAGGTAACTCTTGACACAGTCTCCATGCACGGTTTCAGTTTCCCCTGCGCCCCCGGTTTATGATTTTGTTGGTGGTGAGTGATGGATGGGGTGGTGAGGAGTAGAGCCATGGGTGGAGGTCAGTGGAAGAGGTGCCTTCAGCTGCCTGCCCTCTCACCCAGACATGCTTGAGCCCAGACCCAGATGGACCAGCTCCCCATTTTAAATTGGCTTATTGACCGGACAGTGTTTAAAAGCAGACTTGGCACTGGGACAGAGGACTGTAGGATGCCCATTATTCCAGCACACCTTAACTGACAGGATTAGTTTGCATTGGTACCCATTGACAGTTTTCCTGAGCAGTCAAGCAGCCTTAAGAACTCAGGATGGCTCAGTGGTTAGCACTGCTGCCTCACAGAGTTAGGAACTGCTCAGCCTTGGGTGAGTGTCTGTGTGGGTTTTCTCCTACAGTCTAAAGATGTGCAGGTTAGGTTGAATTGGCCATGCTAAACTGCCACATTGTGTCCAGGGATTGGCAACAGGAAATACAGGGTTATGGGGATGGGGTAGACCTGGGTGGGATGATTTTTGGAGTGTTGGTGTGGACTCAATAGGCTGAATGGCCTACTCCCACACTGCAAGGATTCTGTGAGAGTGGAAATGGTCAATTGGGAATTGTATCAGTTGACACTCTCAAAGGGTGACGTTGAAGTAGGAAAGAGTTAACTTGAGCAAGGTAAGCTGAGAACGTGACGGATGTTTCTGATGGACTGACTTGGTTTGGGAAGGGAAGCTGTACCCTTGGGGCAGTAACACGGATTAGAAAGATGAAAACAAGCTCCTTGAGAATATGGGTGCAATGTTTGTCCAAACCTCACCTTAAACTTGTGTGTGTGTGTTTGTCTGTGTGAGAGAGAGAGAAACAAATCTCCAAACCTTACTGCAGTGGGGCGTTCCACACTGGTAAAGAGCTGACACAATGTGATCATTTATATAGCGCGGAATGTTCAATTGTGTTGTCAGCAATTTAACACCACTCCAAGGGTCATGTTTGGTAAATCCAAGAGTCAGGCGCCAAATGATCAGCCCCCAGTTCACATTGTGCTTCTAGTTGATCATACAGGCCAGCCTGCCTTCTGCTCATTGTGTTCTCCTTGCGTTTCTGCTCCCCACCTCACAATATTTCCTGTGCATCCCTCACCCTGTGTGCTCACTCAGTTCCACTGGTGTCTGGTTCAGGAATGTGTCGTTATTAAAATTTGCCACTTTGTTTTCACATCCCTGTGAAGCCTCTCCTGCCAATATCCCGATCTCTGTAATCTCCTGCAGCTGTACAAGGTATCTGCACTCCTCCAATTCTGACATTTTGCTCATTTTCAACATCCATCACTTCACTATTAACCACTCTGCCTTCAGTTGACTGGGCCCTAGACTCTGGAATTCCCTGTCTAAAGTTCTCTGACTTTCTCTGTCTCACTGCTTCTTCAAGATGCACCTTAAAACTTAACTTCCACCAAACGTTTGTACACCTGTCTTGCCAGTGCAGTTCTTGTGAAGCACCTTGGGACAAAATGATTGCTGGAGTGAGGGGGAGGGAGAGAGAGAGAGGAGTGTGTGAGAGAGAGAGTGTGTGTGTGTGTGTGTGTGTATATATATATATATATATATGTCTGGGAGACCTATTCACATCTCAACTATAGCAGACAGTGTAGAGCTTTGTAGCCAAGCTCCACAGATGATATTTGAGCACTGTATTGTAGACAATGATAAGTGGTACACTGGCCCTCTCTCTTCCCTCACCTCAAGTCACTGGCCTAACACATAGCTCACCCTGCATCCCAATGAAAACTGACAATGGACTAGCAATGGATTGTATTGCCTGCCAGGATCGTAAAGTCCAACTAGACCTTTTTCTAACCAGTTAATCTAATGTAGATAATCACAGAAACATACAGAAAAACATAGAAACTAAGAGCAGGAGTAGGCCATTCAGCCCTTCGAGCCTGCTCCACCATTCAATTTGGTAATGGTTGATCACAACAAAGAGAGGAGTGGGGGAGAAAGTGAAGATGTGAAGACTGAACACTGTTTTATCTGTGGCTGCTGTTCCATGGTCTTGCTTATAAAGAGCTTTGGGAAGTTCTGAGATTGTGAAAGACACTGTGAAAATTTAAAACGCCACTTTCTTTCTCTGTTCCTTTGTAATGATGTTATCCTGCAGAAAAAATGATGAGCTGTTTTTTGGTTGTTAAGGGAATGACCCAAGGGAGAGTTCAGGTGTTTGCTGTTGAGTACACTGGGACCTGTTTTCCGCATGGCAGCATAGTGCTGAGGTTGAATTTTCCATGAAGCTATGTCAATCCACCTTGGCAAATGTGAAAAGTCTGCACGCTGTGCATAATTGGCACTGAGATAGCAATCTAACCCTGAGATTCTGGCAGTAATAATGGAAAATATCGAACACCTGCTGTCCTACCCCTGAGAACATGCCTGACTCTTTCTAACTTGGTTAGATCACAAGTGGATTTTAGCAAAAGGTTCTCATCTTCGTATTACAAAACAACAGATGTAGATAAAATGCAAGACAAGATTCCCAAGAATGAGACAAGTGGTGGCAGGTCCAAAGATGGGACAGGCTTGGGCACTTTTATCTGGGAAAGCGATTGAGGGGGTGACCTAACTGAGTTTTTTAAAAATATGAGGGGATTGGACATGGTAGATGAAGAAGCTAGGGACCCTATATATCAGAAATCAATCATCAATTCAGGAGGACGTTCTTTCTCCAGAGAATGCTGAGAGTGAGAAGCTGTAAAGTGGGTAATGTGAATTATGCAGATAAAGTTTCCATAGTCTTACCAGGCCATAGCATAGCTTTATCATTAGAGACAGAGAGAGGACACCACACCTCCAGCAAAGGGAGGGAATGAGAAGAAGTGTCATTCATTGTAACCTCAGCTGGTGCAGGAATTGAAATCACGCTGTTGGTATCACAAACCAGCCATCCAGCCAACTGAGCTAACCAACTCCCATATGTGGGTTATGTTGATGCGTAAAGAGAGGAAAAATGGAATAGGCAGAAGAAAGGCTTTGAAGGGAGCTTGCAAGTTGGCACCTGGTTGTGATATTATCACAACCTTTACATCAAATGATAGTGACAGCAGCAGGCCATTCAGCCCCTCATGCCTGCTTGAATTTGGTGAGATCATGGCTATTCTGTGATGCCAACATGCCTGGAATATGAGAGTACACCAGGAACCAATAGCCAAGGCATGAAGAGGCCACTGTGCCTGGGACAGGGAGGAGGTCAAGACCGGGGGAATGGGTTCAGGGCAACACAGGGTCTGTCATTTCGTTCCAAATCCTGACTGTCAACACTAGACGGCTTCACTGTCCATCCCTTCATGCACCCCCCAAATACAATAAAATTCTGTCACTGTCTGTCTCAAATACCAGTAGATGGAACCATTTTAGGAAAAGGAAATTTCAGACTTGTGTGATGTGCTTTGGAATCATATAATCATATAGCACAGAAACAGACCCTTTGGTCCAACCAGTCCATGCCGACCATAATCCCAAACTAAACCAGTCCCACCTGATTGCCTATATTTTTCCAAACATCTCCTATTCATGTACTTATCTGAATGCCTTATTAACGTTCTAAATGTACCTGCATCCACCACTTCCTTTGGAAGTTCAATCCACACATGAATCACTCTCTATGTAATAAAATTGTCCCTAATTATTTTTAAAATTGTTCTCCTCTTACCTTAAGCATTTACTCCCTAATCTTGAAATCCCCCACCCTAGGGAAAAAGACATTCACCATATCTATACCCCTCAGGATTTTATAAACCTCTACGAGATCACCTCTCAACTCTCTACAGAAAAAAGTCCCATCCTATCCAGCCTCTCCTTATAACTCAAACTCTCCGTTCCTAACAACTTCCTGGTAATTCTGTTCTGAAACTTCTACAGGTTAATATATCCTTCCAATAACAGGGCAACCAGAACTGGAGGAGAAATGGTTTCCTGATTTCACTCCCAAACAGCCAAACCATAATGTTATGAATATGTGTGCCTGTTCTGGTCAACACCCAGCAGAGAAGGAGGCTTTTGTTTTAATTATTTTAAACACTGTTAGATTGCCCCTTAACCTTCCAAACAGAAAGAAAAACAAGAAACGTTAATGCAACCTATCCACATATCTTAAACCTTTTAAATCCTTGCATAACTCTGGTGAATTTGCACCGGGCCCTTTACCCAGGGCAATATGTCTTTTCCAAGATACAGTACCCAGAACTGCCCAGAGTATTCCAGCTGGGGTGTGACCAAGTCTCTGCGCAACTGAAGCAGAACTTTCTCATCTTCACTCCTCAGGTCCCAAGGCCAACATTTCACAAACTTTCAGAATGCATTTGTGTAACAGTTTTGTTCCACCCTATTGTATCTCAGGTCAAGGTATACATTTGCACACTTCTCTGGTTGGATAGATTTCTTTCTGATTGGAGAATTGGAAAAATTACTGGGCCATTAGAGAAACCAGGTCCACTTATTTTATTGAATGCAATTTTGTACCAATTCCTACACCTCCTTACACCCTAGTGATCACCTGCTGAGAACCCTATGATACTCCACAACAAAACCACAACACTCGGCAGAGCCAGTACCAGGACACGCAGCAACAATACCAGAGAGTTTAAGGAATCTCACATCCCTAATTTATTATTTGGCTTTACCCTCTCTATTATTAAATCCTGTTATACTGGTTGTTGGCCTCCCTGAAGCAGACAACTGCCCACCTCCAAAATGAACAAAAAGCTTTTTTAGATTTCCATTAATGCAATCTCTCTCACAACTCTGGGATACTCCAATTGCCTTTAAGTCACTAGGTATACAAGAACTTCAGGGGTTAAGTTCTGAGGAGAGATTATACAACTTTGTCCTGTTTTCCCTAGATTTTCAAAGGTTAAGGGTGATCTGATCAAAGTCTTCAAGATAGCAACAAGAAAAGCCAGGATCGACAAGGATAAAATATTTCCACTGTTTGGAGGTTCCAGAACTGGAAACATAGACTCAGACCAGACCGTTCAGGAGAGATGTTAAGGAGCACGTCTCCACACAAATAGTGGGAGAGATTTGGAACTCTCTTCCCGAAACAGCAGTTGGTGCTAAATCAGCTATTCATTTTAAATCTGAGATTTGCTTTTTGTAAAGAAAAGGTGTTAAGTGACATGGGACAGAAGTAGGTATAAGGAGTTAGGAAGCAGATTAGCCATGATCTTAGTCAATGGCAGAATAGGCTAGAGGGACTGAATAGCCTTCTGTTCTTCCTATATTCCTATGTGCTTTGCAATTGGAGTCATTATTGGCAAGGGTTGGTTTGGGCTCTTCACTCTGCGATCGAGGAGACCATTATGATGGGGTGGATACAGCAAGATGTGCGGGCAAGTCTGGAACAAGGAGACAATGTAAGGTTGTCACCGACAGATTTAAGAAAGAACTTTGGAATAATGCCTTTCGATGGAGTAGTGGAAGTATGGAGCATGCTGTTATTGAATAGAGGGAGTGGAGAACAATTTGATATTTAAAGGGTTATTCATGAGAAAGTAGGTCCGATGGTAAAAGGAGTGGGAGGTGGTTTGTGTGAGGCAAAGAAGCGAGCACAAAACAGCTGGGCTGATTGGCCTGTTTGGCATTCTGTGGATTCTATGTAACTGTGTGTGACCGTGATTCAGCAACACTGGCTAGGTTGACATTTGTTGCTCATCACCAGAGATAAGGCCATTAGACATAGGAGCAGAAATAAACCCATTCGGCCCATCGAGTCCACTCCACCATTCAATGGCATTGTAGCTGATCTGTTAATGCACTACTCCATTTTCTTCAAGAGGAAGTGATGGTGATCCCCTTTTTGACAACTGCCATTTCTTCGATTGTACTTCCTAATGTCATCGTTTGAGGCAATGGCCAAGTGGTATTATTGATGGACTGTTAATCCAGAGACCAGATAATGTTTGGAGGACCTGGATTCCAATCCTGCTCTGGCAGATGGTGGAATTTGAATTCTATGACTAAAAAGATTTGGAATTAAGAGTTTAATGCTGACCATGGAACAATTTTTTGGGAAAACACTTTTCTGTGTCACTAATGCCCTTTATGCCATCTTTACCTGGTCTGGCCTACATGTTCCTGATGAAGGGCTTTTGCCCGAAATGTCGATTTTCCTGCTCCTTGGATGCTGCCTGACCTGCTGTGCTTTTCCAGCACCACACTCTCGACACTATATATGACTCCGGACCCACAACAATGTGGTTGACTCTTAAATGCCCTCTGGGCAATTAAGGACAGGCAACACATGCTGGTCTAAACAAAGGCGCTCTCATCTCATGTACGAATAAAAAAAGAACTTTGAATGCAGTAATCTTGAAGGAATATCTGTAATTCAGGATGCTGTAGGCCCCAAAGTAGGCAGATACAGGAATGGGCAGGGAGCAGAGAGTTACAAATCCTGAGAAAATAGGCGACAGGTTTAGATAGAGGATCTGGAACAGCACAGGCTTGGAGGGCCGAAGGGTCTGTTCCTGTGCTGTAACTTACTTTGTTCTTTGAGAGCATGATGAAATTTCCTCGTGCCCATTCTGTGTTTTATTCCAGTCTATCAGGGATCGAGCTCATGTTGAAGAAAATATCATTGAATCAGCTGAGGAATGTTTGCTGTGGAAATCATGCAACCAACAGGTGGAAATGAATTCTTTCTTAGCTGAAGCTGAGTTATTTATCACAATATGTGAATCCTGCTCTCTTAACTTGACTGAAATGAGAAATGATAAGGCTGGAAATGCAGAGAGTTGAATTATACATTTCTTTGAAACATTTATTTGGGAATTTGATACTTTAAAATGATAAGGAGTTGAAGTCTTCACTTCGAATACAGGGAATCACTGAATGTCTTTGTGCAAGTGTTAAATTGGGATCTGACATCCCCCTGTTGGCTCTCTGCTACATCTACTACACTTGTACTCCAACTGCAGTGAAAAAGCTCACAATGCTGATAGGATCTTTAGTTTAAATTTATATGTTAATACAGTCCACTGAGATAAAAGTTTTTCTGCACCAGTGAGGTTTTGGTCTGTTGTTTGTCTCTCACTGCTCTCACTCAAATAAAGGCTCACAAAGTTTACCCCTTTCCCCTTTGAGTTAGGAGGTCCAGTTCCACCCCAATCTCATGACCACAGGTCAGAACCCCGACGTACTGAGGGACAGATTGAAGTTTTAATTCCAACATGGTTTTTATTTGAAAGAGGACATTTGTAGCCAAAAGATGACTGCAGATGTGACTGTGTGGCAGAGACTCTGGTGTAGGAATCTTCAAACAGAAAGACTACAAAGACAGAGATAACAAGAGGCTGACTACTCAACACCACCATCTCAGCCAGTACCCATTTCCGACGGGCATGTTGGTGGATCCCCTTTCTAAAAACAGGGTTAAAAAACTTACTAGATGACAGTGAGGACTGCAGATGCTGAAGATTAGAGTCAAGAGTGTGGTGCTGGAAAAGCACAGCAGGTCAGGCAGTATCCGAGGAGCAGGAAAATCGACGTTTCAGGCAGAAGCCCTTCCCCGGTCGACATGTGATAATGACATGCTTGTGTGTGAATCCCTGAATAATGTGCTGGGAAAGTCACAGTTTGGGAACAATCAGTTAAGCCCGCCCGCCTCCCCCCCATTCCCGCAGTGAAACAAAGGAAAAAGTCACAATCTCACACAGTGAATGTTGCTGGACAGCCATTGCAGACAGGAATGTGATTGGCCTGACCTGTTCAGTACTAAAGATTCCCATTGTGTCACTGAAGGGATGATTCCCTGCACCAGCATTCTTCCCCAATCAACACTCCTTCACTTGATGGCTTTCTGTGGGAATAGCTATGAAAGGCACAGTGCTAGTTACCCATCCATATGAACATGATTTAGTGGTTGCCCACCTGATGTGAAGTCAGGTGTTTGTGGGTTCAAGCTCCACCATGCAACCAGAGCAGATTTCAGAACATGACCGAAGGGGCATTGCACTTTCAACTGAGCTCTTTATGTGCACAGCCAGAACCTTGTGTTGATGGGCAAGAATTGGGGAATGTTCCTCTGGTCCTGACCAATATTGTGTCAGATCTGAGTGAATCACAAAAGGCTACATCAAAGTTCAGCAAGTAATAGGGAAGGCAAGTGGAATGTTGTCCTTCAGTTCAAAGAAATGTTGTGTAAAAATAGGGAGGTCTTACTAAATCTATACAAGGACAAGTCAGACCACAGCTGGAATACTGTGAGCACTTTTGGGCCCCATGTCTTAGGAAAGACATACTAGCATTGGAAGCAGTCCAGAAGGACGTTAATGAACCAGATGGATTTTCTTCATACTCGGCTGCAGTTTCATAGTCATCATTAGACTCTTTAATGTCATAATTTGTTTTGAAAATTCAATTTCCACCTTTGGGGGATTCAAACACAAAACAGAAGTCCTCCGAACACGACCTCCTGATTCATTGTCTGGTGAGAACACCACTAAGCCACCCCCTACATCTGTTCCTAACAGGGGCAAGCTACAGTTAAGGCATACTTGCATTCCTTGCTTTCCAGACTGGCGGCTACTTGTAAATAAATAAATCAATCCAAATTTTCAAGGTTGGCCGTATGATAATGAGATTGCCCCATTTTGGGAGCTCCTAGTGATTATGATGAGACCAGTAAATCCATCAAGTTCATTGCTTGTTTTCTGTCTTACCTCTGCACAAGCATTAAGAATGTATACCAGAATAAATCTGAAGATTGTGTGAGCCAGTTATTTGTGACTTTTCAACAGCTCTTGAAAATTAGCGCAGGGAAATCGAGGTGAAATTATGACTCGTGGTTCTCCTCAGTTATTGGCTTATTTCTGATTCATGCTTATCTACGGCAATTGGTAACTCAATTGGTACCACTGGGAGAATAATAGTGACGGAAACCACAATTGAAGGAGTTATAGCAGCAGTAATTTCTACTGAAATAGATATTCCCCAAGTTATGTTATGTGACTGGTCTGATTTCTTTACCAACGCAGTTGATTTTTCTGGGCTTGCAATCTGACAGCAGGAAGCAGGAATGCAAGTGTTTCTGCCGCAGTATTCATACAGGCACCAGCTACATAATGTTACCAGCCGAGAATCATTGAGTACAATCAAATCTAGCTTCATGTAAAACGATCTGACTTCCAGTAATCAAATTGTGTATCAGTGAACAAGCCTCAACTACATAGCGTTTGTGGAGAAAGTGAGGACCGCAGATTCTGGAGGTCAGGGTGGAAAAGTGTGGCGCTGGAAAAGCACAGCAGGTCAGCCAGCATCCGAGGAGCAGGACAGTCAACAATTTGGGCATAAGCCCTTCATCAGGAATGCCCGAAATGTAGATTATCCTGACCAGCTGTGCTTTTCCAGCGCCACACTTTTCAACACTGCATAGCGTTTGCACCCATTCAATTCATAAATGAGTGCAGTTGGGCCAGCTGTGTTTTAGTGGGTAGCACGGTCTGCTTCGTATGTTGTTGGTTCAAGTCCCACTCTGAGAGATTGAGCTCAAATTCCCTTCCTTTCCAAAGTGACATTATTATGAGCTAGTCCCTAAAGCAGATATGGAAGATCCCATTCCCATTATTTTGAAGATCAGGGCATGTGAGTCACTAATGTGCTAATTCCATGTTTATCATAGACTCGTAGAGTCAAACAGCATGGAAACTGACCTTTCGCCCCCAACTCATCCGTGCTAACCGGGTTTCCTAAACTGAACTAGTCCCATTTTCCTGCATTTGACCCATAACCCTTCAAACTTTCCCAATTCAACTACCTGTCCAAAGACCTATTAAATGCTGTAATTGTACCCACCTCTACCACTTCCTCTGGCAGCTCATTCCATACACACACCACCATCTGTGTGAAAACATTGCCAATCAGGTCCCTTTTAAATCTTTCCCCTCTCACCTTAAACTAATTCTCTCCAGTTTTGGATTCCCCTGCCCTGGGGAAAAGACCTTGGCTGTTGACTTTATCTATGCCCCTCATGATTTTATAAACCTCTGCAAGGTCACTTAAACTCTTACGCTCCAGGGAAAGAAGTCCCAGCCTATCCAGTCTCTCCTTATAATTCAAACCCTGTAGACTTGGTTGGCGCTTGTAAATCTTTGTTGGATCCTTTCCAGTTTAGTAACATCTTTCCTACAGCAGGACGGCCAGAATTGTACACATACTCCAAATGTGGCATCACTAGTGTCTTGTACAGCTGTAACATGACATCCCAATTTCTGTACTCAATGCTCTGACTAATGAAAGCAAGAATACCAAAGCACATCCATGCAACAATATCAACAAAACACTTGTTCTAGCCATTTATCTCATTGCTGTTTGTAGGAGGTTGTTGTGCATCTTGCCGACATGATAACAGCGACTACATTTTGCAAGAGCTTTGTTGGCTGTAGAACACTTAGAGGAACCCTGAAGTCGTTGAAAGTGTGATGGAAATGCAAGTTTCCATTAAGGGAGGGTATTGGCTGAACTGAGCTGTGGCTTATGGATAACAGAAATGTTTGAGGTGTTTCTGCAGCGATTTGACAATAATTCCCTTTGAGGTTAACTAGGAATTGGCAGCTTCAGAGAAACTGTTTCAGAGTGAATTTGAAATGCACAATGTAAAAGGGGGAGAAAAATACTCCAGAAACCAAGTTCATAGCAGAATTGTCACTGGGAGTCTGAGAGACTGATCAAAGTGTGACCAAACATTGTAAATATTTAGAAACAGTGAGACAAAGTATGCATGTATGATGAGTACTTCAAATATATTGCCCCTTAATAGAATGTTTGTGACTGAGGTGATTTCGAATTGACAAACAAGAAAAATAGACAGCAAGCTATCTACAAAACAGAAACCAGACAGCAGGGGTTAGAGGTCTTTGTGGCTGACTGATGGAAGATGAGAATTGGTGTTCCGTAGGGATCAGTGCTGAGATTACATTTGATCACTGTTGACATAAACAGTTTGCAGTTGGGCATTGGAAGTACATCATCCAATTTCACTGGTGACACCAAATTGGGTGAATCCAGAGAAATGTGACGAAGCACAGGAAGACATTAATAAACCTGTTGTATGGGTGTGTAATTAGCTAATTGGTTTCCTCAGGGATAAATGTGAGCTGGTGGATTTCATCAAGAGAATAATGAGGTCACTTACATCACAGTAAATGAAAGTCTCAGAGATGCAGGTTCACAGATCATTAAAAATAGCAACTGAAGTTGACAAAGTCATAAAAATACCAGCTAAGGTTGGGACCTCTGGAGGAGTAGAATGGAAATGCAGAGAGGTTGTTTCAAGTTTATGTGATGACTTAGTTACACCACACGTAGAGTACACTACTGTGAGCAGTTCCAGTCTTGAAACGATACAAAAGAATGCAAGAGCACTGGAAAATAGGCTGAAATAATTAATGTGGTACCGTATCTGAGACACTGCTATGAATGCTGGGGAGGCTGAACAGGCACAGGATATTTCCTCAAGAAAACAGAAGGCCAAAGAGTCACCTAACAGGAATCTTTAAAATCATGAATTGGGTTTAGTATGGTCACTGAAGAAAAGATGTTTCTAATTATGGATGAGTCCAGAACTAAGGTGTTTATTCATGTACTTATTCACTCACAGGATGCAGGCATCACTGGCTGGGCCAGTATTTATTGCCCATCCCTAATTACCCATGTTACTGTAGGTCTGGAGTCAGTGCAGGCCAGGCCAGATAAGGGTGTCCTTCACTAAAGGGCAATAATAAAGCAGATGGGGTTTTTTTGACAATCGGCAATGGTTTTATGGTCATCATGAGACTTTTAATTCCAGATTTTTTTTCATGCAATGGAATACAGATTCCACCATCTGCCACCATGGGAATCAAACCCACGTCCTCAGGTCATAGCCTGCGTTTCTGGATTAATCATCCAGCAATGATTCCAGTGGACCATCTCCTCCCATCACCTCATTCGTAAAGCCAACAAAGAATTCGAGTAACATAAAAACATTGTCATGCAAGAATTATTAGAATCTGAAGCACCATACTGCGGTGAATAAAATTAATGAGAATGTTAGATAAGTGCCTGAGAAAGAAATAAAAGGATCATCTTGGATGAAGAGCTTTGGAAGGCAGACTTTGTAGGGCATACTGACTAGTAGGAATCTGTTGGGCTGAATGGTCTGTTTCTGTGCTGGAAATTTGACATAGGTCATAATCATAAAAGTTAAGTCAAGCTGTTTAAGAGTGGAATTTTCTTGTTGATGAAAGTTTGAAACTTCTTCCCCGAAAGGTTGTGGATTCTGGAAACAATTGAAACTGTTAGATTTTCAACAAGTACCAGAGCAGGTGAATGGAACTGTGACTGAGATAAACCAGAGCCTAGCTGAATAATGGAACAGACTTGAGCAGCATGGTAGTCTCCACTGTCCTGATATAGCAAGCCTTGGTTTTCAACAGAGTGACTAAGAACAGAGGAGGTGAGTGGGAAGTGCTGCCAAACCAAATCTGCACCTTACTCTATGGTAGGTTTGCTGAGGCAAAAGTGAGGACTGCAGATGCTGGAAACCAGAGTTTAGATCAGAGTAGTGCTGGAAAAGCACAGCAGGTCAGGCAGCATCCGAGGAGCAGGAAAATTGATGTTTCGGGCAAAAGCCCTTCGTCAGCAACGGTAGGTTTGCTGACAACATCCTCTTTAAGTTCAGGGATCGACAGGGCCTATACTAAAGGCAAAACATGAAGAATACTGGAGAAACTCAGGAGGTCTGCCAGCATCAGTGGGGAGAAAATAGAGTGAATGTTTTGAGTCTGGTATGACTTCTTCAGAATGCCTTCTTCAGACCTCCATACTGTAGAGCTTCGACACTGTCTGTTTATTCTAGTATTGCAGAGGAAAACCAATTCCTGGTCTGACTAGGCATTCTTGTACTGTCTAAGATACAGCTTTTTGCAAGTCGGCACTAATTCGAAGTTACATTGAAATACTAGGCATCATTACAAGCGTCTTGAGGAGGACCTGGTTGTTATACCTCACTTATTTGAGATCCTACACTGTTCTGACCACAAGTCCACATGGGGTCCACAAGAGGTTGTGCTTAAGTCACGCCTCGGAATTAACTCTTTCAAATCCTTACACCTTGATACAACAGGATGACAACTTGGAAGCTCAGGAGGGATAAGAGAGGGAGTTTCAGGTAAAATGTCAAAGGAGTGGCATGGTGGCTCAGTGGTTAGCACTGCAGCCTCACAGCACCAGGGACTTGGGTTTGATTCCAGCCCTGGGCGACTGTCTGTGTGGAGTTTGCACATTCTCCCCGTGTCTGCGTGGGTTTTCTCCGAGTGCTCCGGTTTCCTCCCACAGTCCAAAGATGTGCAGGTCAGGTGATTTGTCCATGCTAAATTGCCCATAGTGTCAGGGATAAATGTAGGGGAATGGGTCTGGGTAGGTTGCTCTTCGGAGGGTCATTGTGGACTTGTTGGGCCGAAAGGCCTGCTTCCATACTGTAGGTAATCTAATCTAAGGAGGTAATGTGGGAAAATGCCTCTGAGACAGAACATCAGCCATAATCTGGCAGCACAGACTCCAAAGGTCAAAGTGCCAATTCCTGCTCCTATTTCTTTCCCACCTGTGCTCACTGGGTTGCTGAATACAGTTGTATTGTTAAATTGAGAGAAGAGAAAACCTCCCTCTGTGTGAAACAGAAGATCTGGAGGTTGATATGAAGGAATAACCTCTTTACTCCCCACCCTCCATGAATATTGTTTGAAAAGTAAACACTTTTAGGGGGTTGAGGGACTGAACTTGGATCTCCTATGGACTGAGGGAGTTTATTGATAATTATTGTTCCTGTTAGTCCTCACATGCAAAACATTCCAAGTTTACTAGCAATAGATTGAAGTTTGTGTGGAGAGGTAGTTCAGTTGTAGTTTTTTAAAAGGAATTATGCATCAATTTGACTGATTATATCCCAGCGAACGCTGAGTTTAACATCTGTATGTGAACTTAGCTAACCTCACGACAAATGCCTTTCACTAGCTTCTGTAGCAGTGGTTAGCACTGCTGTCTCATTGCTCCAGGGTCCCAGGTTCAAATCCCGCCTTGATCAACTGACTGTGTGGTGTTTGCACATTCTCCCTGTGTCTGCGTGGGTTTCCTCTGGGTGCTCCAATTTCCTCCCACAGTCCAAAGATGTGCAGGTCAGGTGAATTGGCCATGCTAAATTGCCCATAGTGTTCGGTGCATTAGTCAGGGGTAAATGTCAGGGAATGAGTCTGGGTGGGTTGCTCTTTGGAGGGTCGGTGTGGACTCGTTGGGCCGAAGGGCCTGTTTCCACACTGTAGGGATCTAATCTAATCTAATCTAATAACCATCTGGAAGAGAGTTTAGTCTTTATTCATCAGATATGTGAAGGTTCAGGAATAAACAGATACAAGCCTTCAGAAGAGCTTTTCAGTCGAAAAATAAGGATGGGTTTCTGCTCTTCAGCAAGGCAGGAATGAACAGACGCACAAATTTGAGGTAATCAAAATAAGAATTGAAGGCAAGTTTAGAGGGGAAAATGTGCTCATCACAAGGAAGTGTTGAAAAGTTGTAGCCATGTCAGGTGTTTTAACGTTAGTTTTTCACCTCAATTATATTTCCAATATGTCAACATTCTTCATTGGCTGTGGAACACTTTGAGATGACCTAAGGGGGTAGAAATGTAGAATTTTACAGTATGGAATGAAGCCATTCAGCCATTGTGTCTGTACCTGCTCCCAAAAGAGCTACAAATTCAAGACTTTCTCTCTGATCTCATGATTATTTTGGAAGAGCCATATTCAGTGTTCCTATGGACCTTTAAAAATGTCTAAGGCTCAGCCTGACAATATTGCAGCCCAACTACACAGCGGAACGCCTGGCAAACAAGACTAACCCCTGACAGCACCAGTCCTGGAGCTTGTCATTTGTAGATTCCATCAACTGCTGAGTGATGTTCCCATGGTTACTGGTGTAGAAAAGTTAATGCTCACAGTTTCATTTTTCAAGTTTCGTGAGGCATCATTTCTCTTATCAACTATGTTGACATGCAGTACTTTTTGTGAGGGGTTTCGTTTCGAGATGCATCAGTTGGATGAAGAATGCACCCTGAGCTACTATGAACAACAAGGCTGGCAACCGGTTGAAATAATGTTGGAACATGTAAAGTTGTTTAATAGTTAACAAATCCAGTCTTTCTCTCATTGCTTCTTGAACTACAACGAATCAGAAAAAGATCCCAAACATGTGTCATTGCTAATCAATCCTGGTGTTCCTACCATAAAATTTTCAATTCACATCTATCTAGTGGATTAGAAAATTAAGATTTATTCAACTGCAACTGGTTCTACTCTGTATTTAACCCTGTGCTGTCCTGTCCTGGGAGTGTTGGATTAGGACAGTGTAGAGTAGCTTTACTCTGTATCTAAACCTGATCATTGGGATTGAACATCTTAGAAACGCATAGATCATAGAAAAACACATACACCATACACACAGACACAGACACGCACACAGACACAGACACACACAGACAAAAGGGCATGGCGAAATGGTGTTTATTGATGAACCATTTAACTTTCATGGCATGATTCAGCTTCAAAGCAATTGTAGGTCCCTCCAGACTCTAATGTCCAAAATGTCATCACATCTTTTCAAATGACCAACAAGTCCCATAGTTTCTCGATTCAGTCTGTCTGCTTGGCAACTTGATTTATTTTCGTGAAGTCAAATTATTTTGGTTTTGTGCTGTTTCATTTCTCAGTTGACTATAGGAAATGATTTTGTGTTCAAACTGCATCAGTTTGGAGAAATATTGAAGGGGGTGCAATCAGCCAATCTGTTTCTATGTTCCCCATCACTCCCTTGCCAGGATGAGCACCCTGCTTCATGAGGAAAGGCTACACAGACTGGACCTGTATCCTCTGGAGTTTAGACAAGTCAGTGGTGTCTTAATTGAAGCATACAAGTTCCTGAGGGAATGTGACCGGGTGGGTGTGGAAAGGATGTTTCTTCTTGTGGGAGAGTCGGGAACTAGGGGCCATCGTTTAAAAAAATTTAGAACAGAGATGTGGAAACATTTCTTTTTCTCTGATAGTTGAGAGTCCTTGGAATTCTCTTTCTCAAAAGGCAGTGGATGCAGAATCTTTAAATACTTTTAAGACAGCGTTAGGTAGATTCATGCTTCCCAAGGGGATGAAAGATTATCAGGAGTATGCAAGAGTGTAGAGTTGATGTTAAAATCAGATCAGCTGTGATCTTATTGAATGATGGAACAAGTTTGAAGGGCAGAATGGCCTCCTGTTGTTCCTTTCTCATATGCATGAAATGCCCGATGGGTTATAGTTGTGGGGACTCCAATTTCACATCCACCACCTCCATGTTGCCTTGCCTGTTTGCCAGTTATTTATGATGTAGGCTTGGGTTGTGAGTGGCATGGGGCATCAGAGCTGATCATGCTTTCGTCTGCTTTCGAGTGGGAGAGAATTGAGGCTCAGTAGGTTGAATGGCCTGCTTCTGCTCTCACTTTTTATGGATCAGATGGATTTCCCCTCACCTCCCCTTTACCTTGTGGCATACCTGAATTGTGCTTATAGTGAAAATGCCCAGCTCAGTGCAGTTCGGGTCTAACCAATGGAGCTGTCTCAGCAACTTGATTGATTCCTTCCTTCCTCTGGGATGGTGCAGTGTCAGTGAAAATGCAACAAGGTTGTCACGCCCGATTGAGATCTTGAAACAGCTGTTTATACCAGCCCTCTGAAGAGGCAATACCTTTTGTATAAAGAGTGGAACAGGTAATTGGAACCACTTTATCTGCAAGGTCAATCAAAATTGAAGATGCTTCTCTGGGGCATTCAATTATAATTTCAGATAGGTTTCCTCCCCACTCCCTCTGCAACTCATTGGTGAGGTCACTGAATTGAAACGATTTGTGCTAATCCTCCCACAGTGTAATGGTTATAGCTATGCTCGGCGCATTATAGTTTCTGGGACTCCTGCCTTCATGAGGACTCTAAGGCATTAACAAGACCTTAAAAGGCAAAGAACAGAAATCATTTCAGGTAGTAAGCCTTTGGTACTGAATGGGAATAAATTGATGGGACGGACTGAGCTTTCAATGGAGAAAAGTAGGTGAAAGAACATCTGACTCAAGTAGTGAGATAAATGAAACACACGGATAATGTTGATGAGACTTGAACACTCAAAGTATCTCTCAGTTTAATGTTGTACACATAAACATCATTGTGCATGCGTGTACATTTGTGTACTTGTACATGAATTGAGAGTGGACTATTACTGTCTCGTGATGTGTGTAAGATTGAGTATCACCCACAACCAAATCAATCATCGGTTGCTATGGGTAGTTATTCATGATCGTCAACCAGTGTGAGAGAATTGCTTCTTTCCAACTTACCTTTTTTGTCTAATCATTTAATGCACCAAGTCCTAACTGAGTTGTTGCACACACTTCTGAGGACATAGAGACAGCTGTTTCAAGTTCACTCAGTTAGATTGTGACCAAGCTGGATCTTAACTCCGTTCACTTCCCTTAGCTTCACCTTCACAGACAGCCCTCAGCCAAGAAAATCTGAAAGACTTCTGGTTTGAAAACTCCAATTCTGGTGGGGATGTTAACCTAGCTGGTACAAGTTGTGTCAAAACGTTATGTAGAAAGTGTTTTCAGTACATATAAGTTCCACTTGGTTTTGCTCATCTCCAACCATCTCAAGGATCTGACGTCAGAGGTGACATTCAGCAGTGATTAGCAACTTCTGAAAGTTGACAAAGTCAGAAGTCAGGTTATAGTCCAGCAGGTTTATTTGAAATCACAAGCTATCGGAACACTGTTCCTTCATCAGGTGACCCTGTTGGACTATAACCATGTGATTTCTAACCTTGTCCACCCCAGTCTAACACAGGCATCTCCACTTCATGAAAGTTGCAAACAATAAACTAACTTTCTAACGTAATCACTGTTGTAATTCAGAAAATATCACAGTCAAAGTCTACCCACAAATTTCCACAGACACCAGTCTTTGCCATGGTGCTGGCTCCTTATTTGTTTTTCAAATTCATGAGGCAGACATGTTACACTTCTTCCCTGTCAACTGCCATGATTTGTTGAATCAATCCAAGAGTGGAATGGATGTGAGGAGTGACTGACTCAAATTGTTAAAAATCACACAACGCCAGGTTATAATCCATCAGGTTTATTTGGAAGCACTAGCTTTCGGAGCACTGCTCAATCATCACTCAAATTGTGTCCTTGCTTTCAGTTGCGCTTCACAGGGTCTAACAGTGGTGGCCTGATGACTGGAGAGGTTAGTCTGGAGTTGGATGAGGTCTTTACTGAGTATCTCCGTCCTGTTGTAGCCCTGGGAGGATATGCACTCCCCTCCTGTTCATACATTGCCATGGTGTCACACGTGGGCACAAAGCTCCAGTGATGTGGAGGTTTATGTGCGGTGAGGTGATGACCTAGTGGTATTGTTGCTGGACTATTACTCAAGATAACCCAGGTAATGGTCTGGGGAGTTGAGTTCAAATCCAGCCATGGCAGGTATTGGAATTTGAATTCAATAAAAAATCTGGAGTTAAAAGTAGAATGATGAGTATGAAACCGTTCTCAATTGTTGTAAAATCCCATCTGGTTCACTAGCATCCATTAGGGAAGGAAATCTGACATCCTTACCTGGTCCGGACTACACCGGACTCCAGACCCACAACAATGCAGCTGAGTCTTAATTGCCTTCTGGGCAATTAGGGATGGGCAATAAATGCTGGTCTGGCCAGTGACATGAATTAAAAACAAAACATGAGTATGTTACTCACTGTGCCAGCCTGACCACTATTACAAGATGGGCAGCAGTGTGGCCAATTTTGCAGAAACACTTGGTATACTTGCCCATTTTGCTGAGGTATAGAGTTAAAGGTAGACAAGCAGGGGGCTAGAAGAACACAGCAAGCCAGGCAGCATCAGGAGGTGGAGAAGACAACATTTTGGGTGTAGTGCTTCTTTAGGACTGGGGGTGGGTACAGGGGGAGCTTCAGATACAGGGAGGGGTGGAAGAGGGTATTGGATGGAGAGAGGGGCAGGGTGGTGAGGTAAGGATAGGTAAACACAGGGAGAGGGTACAACCTGGCTGGTCGATGGGAAGAATGAATCCGGTTGGTGGCAGGAAGGAAGGGTCAGTCAGAGGAACGGAAGGGAGGGGGAGAGGCTGGGAAAGGAGTTGGGGATGGGAAGGGAGGTTATTTGGAATTGGAGAACTCAGTGTTGAGTCTTCCTGGCTGCAGGGTTTAAGAGCTGAGAGTGTATAAAATGTGAAATAGACCACAATTAGTATCGTGTGCAGTTCTTGAATCCACAGTACAAGAGGGATGTGATTGCACTGGAGAGGGTGCAGGGGAGATATACCAGGATGTTGCCTGGGCTGGAGAGTTTCAGTGACAAAGAGAGATTAGATAGATTGGGGTTGTTTGCCTTAGAGCAAAGCAGACTGAGGTGGTGGGGCATGACTGAGATGAATAAAATTATGAGGGGCATAGACAACGTAGAGAGGAAGTGACTACACCTCTTACTGGAGGGATCAGTGACCATGGGACATACGTTGAAGGGAAGGGGCAAGAGATCTACAGGAGATGTGAGGAACAAATATTTTGACCCAGATGGTGGTAGGAATTTGGGTGTCAGGATGAAGAAGCAGAAACCCTCATGACATTGAAGAAGTATTTAGATGCTATTTATCAGATTGTGAATGGCATGGATAGAGTGGAAAGTATGAGGCTTTTCCTCGGGTGGAGGGTCACTAACCAGGGGACACAGGTTTGACGTGCAAGGCAGGGGAAGACAAAAAGAGATGTGCAAGGCAAGGTTTTCACACAAAAGGTGGTGAGTGCTTGGAATGCATTGCCAGAGGAGGTGGTGGAAGCAGACACAATGGCAGCATTTAAGAAGTACCTGGACGAAGACATGAATAGGAATGGAAAAGAGGGATACGAATCCTGTATGTGAAGACAGTTTTCTTATGAAAGGATAAAATGTGTTGGCATTGACTTGGAGGGCCGAAGGGCCTGTTCCTGTGCTGTTTTGGACAGAGTTGATGTTGAGAAGATGTTTCTATTGGTTGAAGAGCATAGAACTTAAGGGCATAGCCTTAGACTAAAGGGAAGTCCTTTTAGAACAGAGATAAGGAGAAACGTCTTCAGCCAGAGGGTGGGGAATCTATGGAATTCACTGCAACAGAAGGCTGAGGAGGCCAGGTCATTGAGTGTATTTAAGACTGAGGTTCTTGAGTGTCAAAGGGATCAAGAGTTCTGGGGAGAAAGCAGGAGAATGGGGATGAGAAAGTTATCAGCCATGATTGAATGGCAGACTGACTCGATGGGCAGAATGGCCTAAGTTCTGCTCCTATGTCTTCTGGTCTTATGATATTGTTCTTTGTTCTATGCGTGCTTGTTTTGTCAAAGCCTACAAGGCTATGGGCCAAGTGCTGGAAAATGGGATTAGAATCGTTAGCTGGCTGCTTTTGACCAGCGTGAATATGATAGGCAGAAGGGTGTTTTTCTGTGACAGTATGACTGTATATGGAGCATAACCTTATCACAGTTACAGCCATAGTGGTGTGTCAGATGTGTTAATCTCTTGAGGCAGAAGATTCCAGGTTCTGAGCTTGACTATAAAATCCACGTTGCTTTTGAACGGGTGCTATACTTCCTGAGGTGCCTTTTCTTTTGGGTAAAAGATTAAATTGAGCTGCTATCGGCCTACTTAGGTTGACATTAAGGACCCCACGGTGCTAATTCTGAAAAAATCAGGGGTTCTCACCTCAGTGTTTTGGATTATATCTGTTTCTCGATCAATCTCGCGAAAGCAGATAACCTGGCCACCATGGCTTTGATATCTGTCTGTGTTTGATTTTAGATTAGATTAGCTTACATTACATTACAGTGTGGAAACAGGCCCTTCGGCCCAACAAGTCCACACCGACCTGCTGAAGCGCAACCCACCCATACCCCTACATTTACCCCTTACCTAACACTACGGGCAATTTAGCATGGCCAATTCACCTGACCTGCACATCTTTGGACTGGGGGAGGAAACCAGAGCACCCGGAAGAAACCCACGCAGACACGGGGAGAACATGCAAACTCCACACAGTCGCCTGAGGCAGGAATTGAACCCAGGTCTCTGGCGCTGTGAGGCAGCAGTGCTAACCACTGTGCCACCGTGCCACCCACGGTTTGCTGCATGTTTATTGCCTGTCACATTTACATTTCAAAAGTGGCTTCACTTCAAAGTACTCGATGGGCTGTAAGGTTCTTCAGGACACCACTGATTATTAAAGGCGCCATGGAAATGCAGGTCTGTCTGGTTGCTGCCTTCACCTTCTGCTGCCAGCATATTCAGTGTCTCTTCATCTCATTATTGTTGTGGCAGCTGGCTTTTATATTTATTTCCTAGAATAGAGTGACTTCAGTTTGAAGGTAATTCGCCCACAGGTTAAGTGTTTCAGCAGAACATGATAAGGTGCAAGATAAAAGGAAGCTATTTCTAACATGTACAAACAAAGAGAGATAGTCTCCAACAGGTGAAAAAAAATCTCTTGCAGAGGTTTGAGGCAGAGCCCAGAATCACAAAATTGCTCAAAACAGAAGCAGGCCATTCAGTCCATCCTGCCTATACCAGCTCTCTGAATGAGCATCATGTCTTAGTGCCAATTTCTGGCCCTCTCCCCAGTATCCCTGCACACCCTTTCCATTCCAATAATTATCCAGTGCCCTTTTTGAATACTTTGATTGAACCTACCATATTTTCAGGCAGTGCACCCCAGATGCTAACTGCTCACTGTGTGAAAAAGTTCTTTTCTCATATTTATATTTTTTGTAAATCACTGTACCCTCTCATTCTTGTTTGATTTGCAAGTGGGAACACTTTCTCACTGTCTATTCTCTCCAGATCCCTCACGATTTTGGAAACTCCAGTGAAATCTGCCTTAAGTCTTCTCTCCAAAGAAAGCAGACACAACTTCTCAGATCTGTCTTCTTAACCGAAGTTCCTCATCCCTGTAACCGTTTTCATTAAGCTCTTCTGAAATCTCTACAACGCACTGACATCCACCTTAAAGTGATGTGCAATCAAAACAAGGGCGATGTGAGAAAAAACATTTTCACCCCAGAGCGTAGTTAGGGTCAAGAAAGTGCTGCCTGGAAATATGGTGAAGGCAGGTTCAATTGAGGCATTCAATAGGGGCATTGGACGGTCATTTGGAGAGAAATAGTGTTCAGGGAGATGGTGAAGAGGCAGGAGGTTGGCACTAGGTAGCAGAGTCAGTACAGGCATAATGGACTGGATGGCTCCCTTTCACTGCCATAATAATTCTGTGTTTCTGTGAAGTGCTTGGAGCACTTGTAAAGAGAGACTTCTGGGACATTGGGTCAGTCAGAGGCAGGTATATGGTATGCTCCTAAAAGTCACTGGACTCAAAATCTCTGCAGTTTTTCCAGCACTTTCTATATGTAAAGCCATGATCTGCCAGTAAACCAATTAGTTCGGGATTGGATTGTCATCCGTCCTGTTTGTGCCTTTTGCTTTTTTTGATGGTCCCTTGATGAGTTTTACTCCGACTAAAGTGCTGTGTGTCCCCTCTTGGATGGAAGCGATGCTGGAAGCCTTACACACAGAGGTGAATGTTCGGTGAATAGTATTGAAGGAGCAATGTGTCAGGGAGACTCCATGATCTGTGCTCAAACCGGTACACCCCACCACCACCTCCCTGTTGTGTTTCAAGCTGCCCGTGTTCTTTTTGAACACTTCTTATGTTCTAGCCCTGAGCCCTTTTTGGAAATATCATCAATACGACAACTTTAATTAATGCTTCATTAGATAGAAGCACCTGCTTACTGGAGCAAGGCTCCCCTTGGGCCAATGTTGATGGACAAAATAGGGAAGAGAGAGAGGTGAAGAGGTCTCTAGATAGAGATACAGTCACCATCAGTTTGCTGCTTGCTGTCACTGGATATGCAGGTACCTGAGACGGCCACAGAGAGTGTCAGTAACTTCCTCGACTGATACCCTGCTTTGAAATCCACCACTATTGACTGTAAAGACTCTCTGAGGAATGCACACACAAGGCTTGTCGCTGGAAGAGACTCTTCGTCTCCTTCTAAGGATATCAGTTCTGCAGCCTCATACCCCTCCTCCCAATTTTCGGTACCAGTTCTTTCCCACGAAGAGCAGTACAACAAGCATGGCACCGTCCCTCGGAGTCAGCAGCAGCGCTCCCTTCCCTTATGGTTGGGACATCAGTTCAGGTACCCTCTTCAGAGCCGACAGTGCCTTTCCACATTGTAGCCAGTCAATGTGGTGCAACGTCATAAAAGGCTTGATTGGGTGGAGGGTCAGATATTGTGTTGCGGTTACAATGGCATGTGGCTTTCCTGTGATGGGGTTGAACCAGGGATGCTCCTTATATCACGGACAGTTCAAATGAAAGCAATTTACCAAAATGTCACATTTCAGGAGAATCGAAGTGGACTTATTGTTGATTTAATTCATTGATTTAACCAGTGGAATCTCCAGTAAATATAACCAAGCTCAATTGTACATAGATATAAATGGAAATCGAGTTACTGTTACTGAGCTGTTTGAATTGTAGTTTCTGACTGAGTGACTACAGAATGTGGCATTTTTAAGTGATGCAGTCAAGTTGTATGTTTGATGTGTGGGTCGATGTCTTCTCATTACTGTCTGTTGACTCACTGCCCCTTTGATTGAATCTTTTGACATGATGGCAAAATGGCTTTCATGCATGAGGTGTTATGTTTGATTACCGAAGACTGCATGTTAATTTTTTTGGCTTCTTAAATAGACATAGTCTGACAGCAAGGCTCAGCAAATTGTGCAATTTTGCAGTCAAAATTCTAACTCATAAATGATCATGCTGCAGCTCATTCATCTGTAGTTGAGCTCTCTTTATTTTCCTTATTCCAGTGGCTTAAGCAACAGAGCAACACTTGTGAATCATTTCATCAGTTTGGATACTCTGTATAAAGAAAAATAGCACTGTGTCGCGCTCTTGATAAAAGGTAAACTTGCATTCTGGTTTGTGATCTCAAAACAAATAATGTTGCTGTTGCTTGATACATTGATTTATGCTGATGCTTCACACCCAGTGGGGATTCAGATTCAGCTTGGCCTTGTTGTGGCTGAGTTGGCCAACTCATGTCATTTGCTGAAAATGTGTTGCTGGAAATGCGCAGCAGGTCAGGCAGCATCCAAGGAGCAGGAGAACCGACGTTTCGGGCATGAGCCCTTCTTCACACCAACTCATGTCATTTGGCGAGGACGGTGCAGAGTCAGTCTGAAATTACTCCTTCACCTTCATGGGAATTTTTGTCACGCTGCCTGCAGAGACTGAGGTATTTGGTCCCCTGTTCCCCGGTTACAGAAATGTCAGAGTAAATTGCTGCAGATGCTGGAATGTGTGCTGAAAGCGACAAAAGGGGGAGATCACAGCGGTTCAGGTGGCATCTGTGGAGAAAGAGGGAGCTAACGTTTCGAGTCCAGAAAAGTCAACTAGACTCAAAATGTTAGTTTGCTGTCTCTCCCTGGATGCTGCCCGACCCGCTGTGTTTTCCAGCATTTTTTGTGTTCAGTCTCTGGTTGCAGACTCTGTCCTCCTGTTGGTGACTATTTCATACTAAATTGGATTATTTGTAAATTTGGTGCCACAAATGAGTTTGTGATGATCTCATTCTGACCACTCCATGACGAAGACTCCTTATTTCCAACTTCATTATATCACCCAACCTTGCCTCAGCTCATCTACTGCCGAAACCCTCATCCGTGCCTTTCTTACCTTGAGACCTGACTACTTCAACTAGGCCTCTTTGGAAACAGCGGTTGTTGTGCTTTAAGGGAGGGGACACAAGAGCCTTCAGAATAATTCCAAGGATGAGGGGCTTCAGTCACATGGAGAATGTGGGGTCACTGTCCTTGAAGAAGAGAAAATTAAGTGGAGATTTGAAAGAGATGCTAAAGATGAGGGGTTTGCGCAGAGCAGACAGTGAGAAACTGTTCCCATTCATGGAAGCATCAAGGACCAAAGGAAACTGTGTTAAAGTGAAAGGCAAAAGAAGCAGTTGAAGGGTAAAGAAGCAAGTAAAGGGATGAGTAAAGATGTTTCCCAAATCTCAAAGGGAAACATCCAATAATACTCTGAGATGAGCACACTGGTATGATTGGGCTTCCATTTGGAAGGATACAAGATGTGCCGGACCAGTATGATTAGATTAGATTCCCTGCAGTGTGGAAACAGGCCCTTTGGCCCAACAAGTCCACACCGATCCTCCAAAGAGCAACCCACCCAGACCCATCCCTCTACATTTACCCTGACTAATGCACCTAACACTACACACAATTTAGCATGACCAATTCACCTGACCTGCACATCTTTGGACTGTGGGAGGAAACTGGAGCACATGGAGGAAACCAACACAGACACGGGGAGAATGTCCAAACTCCACACAGACAGTTGCCTGAGGTGGGAATTGAACCTGGGACCCTGGCGCAGTGAGGCAGCAGTGCTAACCACTGAGCCACTGTGCCACCCTATGTCTCTGGTTTTTCACCTGGGCTCTCACACAGAGAAGTATTTGGATCTGGAATGTGCTGTCTGAGAGTGTGAGGGAGGCAGATTCAATCTTTCAATGGCTTTCAAAAGGGAATTGCGTCATTATCTGAAGAGAAAATGGTTGTGACACTAACAGAAAAAGAGAGGGGAGTGGAATGAACTGGGTAGCTCTATAGAAAACCAGAACAAACATGAGACCACAAAACCATCAGAAATAGGAACAGGAGTAGACCATTCAGCCCACCAAACCTGCTGCACCTTTCAATAGGATCATGGCTGATGTGACATTCCTCACATCCACACTCCTGCCCTCTCCCTGTAACCCTTGATCGAGAATCAAGAATCTATCTGTCTCAGTCCTAAATATCCACAAGGACTCTGCCCCCACGGGTCTCTGTGGCAAGGAGTTCCAAAGACGCATAACCCTCTGTGAGAATAAATTCCTCCTCATCTCAGTCTTAAATTGATGCCCCTTTATTCTGAGACTTTGCCCTCTACTCCTAGACTCTCCCATGAGGAGAAACATACTCTCAGCATTTACCCTGTAAAGTTCCTTAAGAATCTTTTACGTTTCACCTCTCATTCTCTTAAACGCCAGTGAGTAGAGTACCAACCTGCTTAGCCTTTTCCCATAAGACAATTGTTCCACACCAAGGATTATCCTAATGGGCCTTATTCTGTGCTGCATCCATTTAAGGTTCCTATGATTCTAAGTCCATACCCATCTGTCTGTAATGCAGGCAGACCAGTATACTTATGTATGTGTGATTCGGTGCTGAGGGACAAAGCTAACAAATCGGGGACAGGTCCGGTGATGGGGAATCAGAGTTGGTTAGCAATTGAACTCCAATTTCTGGACAGTGGAAGGTGGGAGATCAGTTGAGGGAGGATTTGAGTTTTGATGATTTTGATTGATTTATGGTCACACGTACCGAGAGACAGTGAAAAATGTTGTTTTGCGGGCGAAACCAGCAGGTCGTACTATACAAAGCGTGTCAGGGTAGCAGAACAGAGTATGGAATACAGTGTGACAACTGCAGAGAATGTGCAGAGAGAGAGAGAGATTAACATTAACATTTGGGAGATCCATCCAACTGTCGGAGAACAATGGAGAAGAAGCTGTTCTTGAATCTGTTCGTACGAGTATTCAAACTTCTATAGCTTCTGCCCAATGGAAGAGGGTAGAAGAGGGTATGACGGGGTGGGAGAGGTCTTTGATTATGTTGGCTGCTTTCCCGAGGCAGTGGGAAGTAGAGATGGAGTCCATGGATGGAAGGCTGGTTTGTGTAACGGACTGGGCTGTGTTCATGTCTCTGTAGTTTTTTTCGGTCTTGTGAAGAGCATTTGCCATAACACACTGTGATGAATCCAGATAGAACACTTTCTATGGTGTATCTATAGGCACCAGGTAATGTGGTTGCTGGATTTCTGACATAAAGCAGAAAGCACTGAAGGAACTCAGTCGGTATGGCACTATCTGTAAAGAGAAAGGAGAAAGTGAGGGCTGCTGATGCTGGAGATCAGAGTCAAAAAGTGTGGCGCTGGAAAAGCACAGCAGGTCAGGCAGCATCTGAGGAGCTGGTGGGTCGATGTTTCAGGCATAAGCTCTTCATTAGGAGCAGAGTTAACGTTTCAGGTCCTTCTTCAGAAAACGGAGTTAATGTTTTTTGTCTGATCTGACTTTTCTTCAACCCCTCCAGGGTTTCTCCAGCACTTCCTGTTTGAATAATGTCTCGTTGTATGGCCACTCCTGCCAGAATCGAGGGTTTTTAATACATTTCTTCCCTGACCCAATGGAAATATAATTAGCTCAATGATTAAGAATTTGTCGATGGTAAAAACCAGTTATTGTAACAAGAGGAAAGTTAATGGGAGAGATTGAGTTTCTGCTGCAGATATCCTTCTGATCTGAGAATGGACAATTGATCATTCCCTGTGGAAGAGGTTATGAGGAGTAAAACAGCTTGCTGCTGTATCTGTGTTCAAATCAGAGCCAGCAATGAAAAGGACCTGGATGGCGAATATCATTGTGGTGCACAGCAGACATAAATTTTAAAATATTGCTCGCCACGAGTTTTCAAGAGCTTCCCTTGAGCGAATTATTTATTGCCCAGTGAAGTTTATTTCCTTTCAACAATGTATCTTTCGTGTTCCTTAAGTACCATTTACAGAACATAAACATTTTTCATTGTAACGGAGTCTCTATTACCGTCCAGAATGGGCTGGATAATGGATTGGCAATGATCGAGTGTCCCCAAGTCATGAGACGGCTGGTACTGGGAAGCAATACCTTCAGTGCAACAATTGAGAAGAGTATGACAATAATAGCTTTCTTGATTTAGCATCTCTTCCGATCTCTCAGACCTCCTCCAGCTCGACAATCCTTACGGACCTCTATTCTCCTCAAATTCTGAATCTTGGCACACCGCCCCCTTCCTCACCCCCTTGACAGCTGTGCCTGCAGATCCTCAGGCACAATGTTCTAATGTTTTATTCCCTGTATGCCTCCATTTCTCTCACTCTCTCTCTAATTCTTACCCCCCCCCACCTACTCACCCAAACCTTTAAGACTTTTGAAAGTTCTGGGGTCACCTGTTCTAATTTTGTCGATGTTTTCTGCTGTGAAGAGCCTTGGAACATTTATTACGCTAACGGTGATATGTAAATGAAATTGTGGTTGGTGATGATGCAAAAAACACGTTTGTCTTTGTATTATAATTCACTTTGTCTCTCAGAAACGGAAGATAATGCGAAGCAACCCTGACATGACCTGCAGAATGGTCATGTCAGCTCACTGTATTTGTATGACCTCTTAATTAACAGAATATAGTGTTGCAAATGAGCAACTAGTTACAGGTTGCATTGATATATTAGACATTGCTGCAGAAGGTCTGAGGAGAACCAGATGTTGGGTCTCACTCCTTACAAATTCCAAGCTTTTGCGTCAAAGTGTATATTAGACATCATCATAGTGGATGATGCTTTTGGTACTCCTCAGTATTAACTCTTCAAACCCATTCTGTAAGAGATTCCTGCTTCTGCTGGAATTACTTTGGGTAGATTGCTGCCATTAACCCTTTTAGTAAAAACAAAAGATGCTGGAGAAACTCATCAGGTACAGTAGCATCTGTGGACAGAGAAACAGAGTTAACGTTTCGTGTCCGATATGACTATGTTGTTTTTTATTTAAATGTCTAACCCTTCTTGTGAATACAAGTCTGTGAGGATTATTAATATTAAGTGGTGAAGGATTAACAAAGAGTATGTCTTTGGCAGGAGTGTCACACACCTCTGTAACAAGAAATAATCCATTACATACTAAGATAATAGGTTACATTTGCTTAAAACTGGTTAAAACTTGATAGTATCTTCTATCAGATACCAGGCTAACCTAAGTGAGATGATTGTTTACTGTAGTGGCTAGACTAATAAACCTGAGCAACTACAACAGCCAACCAGAATTGACAAACTCCTCCCAAAGATGAGGAGAAAGTGAGGACTGCAGATGCTGGAGATCAAAGTCAAAAAGTGTGGCGCTGGAAAAGCACAGCAGGTCAGGCAGCATCTGAGGAACAGGAGAGTCGACATCTTGGGCACATTCCTGATGAAAGACTTATGCCTAAAACGTCGATTATCCTGCTCCACGGATGCTGCCTGACCTGCTGTACTTTTCCAGCGCCACATTTTTTTGATTTTGATCTCCAGCATCTGCAGTCCTCACTTTCTCCTAGTCTTTGGGAGGAGTTTGTCAAGTCTGGTTGGCTGTTGTAGTTGCTCAGGTTTATCAGTAACAGATCAGTGGGTGGATCTATACAAATGCCTCAGAGTTAGGCCTTTCAGACCAATTGCCTGTACAACAAACCATATACATGATTACCCACTTCAATAAGAAAAAATATAAACATGGAATAATTTTTGAATGGTAAGAGGTTGTGAGTGTGTGCATTTGAAAGGAGTTGGGTCCTCATGAATGAATCATAGAACACCAACTTACAGGTATATCAAACAATCAGGAAAGTAACTGGTAAGTAAGACCTTAAAAAGGAATTAGGGTGTAAGAGTAATGCAATCTGACTGCATTCATACAGTGAATGTATTAAAAGTAAATGTGCCTTCACCCAGAGGACCATGGGGCTGCTTTCTCATTAGAGATGGCTGATGGTTGTTTTAACCTGAGTGTCACCATACCTCATACGAGGGGAGAGGTTGAGAAGCAGAATCCTTCAGGGTAACCTCAGCCGGTATAGGATCTCCTTAGATAATGAAGGACATACTTGCCCTCGAGGAGATGCAATAATTGTTCACTGGATTGGTACCTGGGATGTCAGCATTGTCCAATAAGGAAGGGAAGGTGAGTAGATAAGGTCAATATTCTGTGGAGTTTAGTAGAATGAATGACAATCTAATTGAAACATAAAATTGTTAAGGGGCTTGACAAGGTCTGTAATGAGAAACCGTGCCCTCGGTGGGGAAATCTACAACTGAGTCACCCACTCCCAATAAGAGCTCAGTCATTTCTGCAGAGATGAGATTAAAAAGTCTTCCCGAACGTGTTGTTGATCTTTGAGATGCTTTCCCACAAATAGCTTTGGATGCTTTAGTTGGTTACATCCAAGACAAAGGCTGATAGATTTTCGAACGTTAATAACAGCGAAGAATAAGGCGACAGTGCAAGAAGGTGGATTCAATGGAGGAGATTCACCATGAATTGAATGACAGTGCAGACTCAGTGGGCTGAATGGCCTCCTATTTTTGCATGTCTTCAAATATGTCAGCACTTCATGTCTTATTCTCCAGGTGTCTCCTTATTTTGAGGCCTTTGTAACATTTGCTACTCACCCTTGTTGTCTGATAATTTTCGTAATCCTTTTTGGTTTAGTTCAGTTGGTATTTTGGGAGCAGGGTAGTGGTTAGGTACCTTTACCTTCACTGTTTAGCCTCATCATTTTAATAGGGGCAAATTTATTCCCCAACAGAGCTTCCTTTCAGCAGTGCAGTACAATAGATTGTCTTTGTCCCATAGTTTCAGGGAAAGCTGATACAGTCACATTGATTTAAGTTCACTTCTTTTAATTTCAAAAATATACTTTAATCATAGAAAAAAATCTTTGTATTTCTACATAGTCATAAATGCTGCTTGGTTCTGTACAATAGCGTATCAAGGAAACAAAAACAAATTGAAGTCGATTCTATCCAAACAAGCCAAAGGTCTTTCTTACACGTACAAAGCTACATTTACGTGTATTTGAATTGAATTGAATTTATTATCACGTGTACCGACACACAGTGAAAAGCTTTGCTTTGCAAGCAATAGAGGCAGATCACATAGTTAATTGCAGAGATAGTAAATAATAGGTAAACAGCGGCAAAAACAAAAACACAGGTACAGGCGAATGTTAAGAATTTGTGAGTCCATTCAGTATTCTAACAACAGTAGGGTAGAAATTGTTGCGAGCTGGAAATGTGTTGCTGGAAAAGCGCAGCAGGGCAGGCAGCATCCAGGGAACAGGAGAATCGACGTTTCGGGCATAAGCCCTTCTTCAGGAATGGGGAAAGTTTGTCCAGCAGGCTAAGATAAAAGGTAGGGAGGAGGGACTTGGGAGAGGGGCGTCGGAAATGTGATAGGTGGAAAGAGGTCAAGGTGAGGGTGATAGGTCAGACTGGGGTGGGGGCGGAGAGGTCGGGAAGAAGATCTCAGGTTAGGAAGGCGGTGCTGAATTTGATGGATTTGACTGAGACAGGGTGGGGGGAGGGGAAATGAGGAAACTGAAGAAGGGCTTATGCCCGAAACGTCGATTCTCCTGTTCCCTGGATGCTGCCTGACCTGCTGCGCTTTTCCAGCAACACATTTCCAGCTCTGATCTCCAGCATCTGCAGACCTCACTTTCTCCTAGAAACTGTTGCGAAACCGTTTGAGGCACTGGGAGGGTCTGGTAACTCAACAGACTCAACTTTAACTTCAGCAGGAAGACCTCAGACAATGGCTTTTCTCTCCAAGCCACTCGTTATCCCGAATTGGGCATATATCACCATTTCTTCACTGGGTCAAAATCCTAGAACTCCCTCCCTAATGTTAATGTGGGTATTCCTA
This sequence comes from Chiloscyllium plagiosum, assembly GCF_004010195.1. Lineage (NCBI taxonomy): Eukaryota > Metazoa > Chordata > Chondrichthyes > Orectolobiformes > Hemiscylliidae > Chiloscyllium > Chiloscyllium plagiosum. The sequence continues at coordinate 80,150,204 of NC_057721.1, forward strand.
GGCCACACAAACTGCAGTGGTTCAAGGACACAGCTCACTACCAGGGCAATTTGGGACTGGCAATAAGTACTGAGCCAACCAGTGATGTCCTAGGTTCCATTAAAATAATATATGATAGAAAAGGTTCTTTGTAAATGAAAATTATTACCTTTCCACTTGGTTGATCTTTAGTCAAGTTGAAGGAACAAAGCCCCTGGCACAGGAAACAGCATCTAAAAGGAGCAGGAGAGCTGGCTGGGGAAATCAAGGAGCAGTGATTGGGTTGAGATGTTTCTCCTGGAGGTATTCAGTAATTAATCTGACATAGAGTATAGGCTCACTTCACTTCACTGAAGATCTCCCTGGGTGGTGAGCAGCACCTGAGCAATGCAAATACAGGGTCATAGGTCCTCTGGCTGAAGTTGTCATCACTGATTGGTGCACACAATTCATCAAAAACAACTGGGGGACGGTGACAGGTGATGATTGGGCAGAATCTGTGGACAAGGGACTTACTCGACAAACTTTGCACCATTGACGACAAAGAGTACTAAAAATGAATGCCGGGTCAGGAGGCTTCTCCAGTGAAGAAATCCTGTGCCTCCTCTTTCGGATGACAGTTCTGCATCACCGGTCCATCATCGGCTCAGTTAACACGGATTATCCGTGCGTGAAGCGGCCTGATGCAACAGTGCATTACTTGGAGACCTTGGGTAGTACTCTGCTCCCCTTCAATACAACGTTTAACTCAGGTAGTTTGGACGGTGTGTGAATGTTGGGGCAGGCTGTGCGTTTCCTGATGTGACATGTGGTTTAAACCAGTATCCTGTACCACAGGCAAACTCCAGCTTCAGTCCCTTGTTTGCAGCTGTGACTTTCAATGAAAATGCTAAAACTTAGTGATTACTGTGAAAATGCTCTATATTTCAGGTTACCTTCAGTAAGAGTATGGTCCATGACTTACACTTTGCAGGATTTCACTGGCTGAGTGGTTCAACTTGCACTGTTTGTTCACACAATTGAAATCGTGCTTTGATTTTATCCTTTGTATTATTTCTCTGCCCTAGAGAGCTGTGCATTCTCACTGAGTGAGTATATTCAAGTCAAAGGTTGGTAGGATTTTTCAGATACTGAAAAAAATCAGTGAGTGCATGTAACTAAGTTAGAATACAAGCCATGAACATATTGAATGGGGATAGGCTTGAAGGGCTGAATGGCTGACTTATGGCTACTGTATCAATGTTCTGACCTTTATTGCAGAATACAAATTTTAAACAAAATGTACTTGTAGACAGGAACATTTTCCATTGTTATGGGAAGGAAGGATTTATAATTTTGTTTAATATGTTATTCATTTGTAAAGATATTGCATATTCTGGTGAAAGGGCTTAGTCGGGGAAAGTGGGAAAACTTTCAATATCAGCACCAAACAATCCCAGGATAGGGACAGCAAGGGGTTAGATACAGACTAATGCTTGTTCTCCACTGCGCCCATCAAATAATATGAGGACAGGGGTAGCACGGGGTTAGATGCAGAGTAAATCTCCCTCTACACTGTCCCCATCAAACAATCCCAGGACATGGACGGCACGGGGTTAACTGTCCCCATCAAACAATCCCAGGACATGGACGGCACGGGGTTAGATACAGAGTAAATCTCCCTCTACACTGTCCCCATTAAACACCCCAAGGGCACCAAGCATTGGGTTATATACAGAGTAAAGCTCCCTCTACATTTTCCCCATCAAACACTCCCAGGACAGGGACAGCACGGGGTTAGATACAGAGTAAAGCTCCCTCTATATTGTCCCCATCAAACACTCCCAGGACAGGGACAGCACAGGATTAGATACAGAGTGAAACCTCCTCTACACTGTCCCCATCAAACACACTCCCAGGGACAGGGACACCACGGAGTTAGATACAGAGTAAAGTTTGTTCTACGCTGTGCCCATCAAACACTCCGAGGACAGGGGTAGTGTGGGGTTAGATACAGATGAAGCTAACCTCCACACTGTCCCCATTAAACATTCCCAGGACAGGGACAGCATGGGTTGGATACAAAGTAAAGCTGCATCTATACTGTTTTATTAATTATGACCGGGTAGATAAATTGATTAAGACTCCACAAAATTATGGCTTATTTGGAAAATTTTGGGTTCCATGTGCACAAATCTTTGGAAGTAGGAGGAGAAATTAAGCACGTCATTAAAAAGACAAGTGAACTTTGGCTTTGCAAATAAATAAATGCCATTCAGAAATAAGGTAGTTATTCCAAGCCTCAGAATGTCACTGGTTGAATCACAGTGAGAATATTGCATTTATTTCAAGGAATTGGGTATCTTAAAGAGGATTCTGGATTAGTGGTGCTGGAAGAGAACAGCAGTTCAGGCAGCATCCGAGGAGCAGTAAAATCGACGTTTCGGGCAAAAGTCCTTCATCAGGAATAAAGGCAGTGAGCCTGGAGCGTGGAGAAATAAGCTAGAGGAGGGTGGGGGTGGGGAGAAAGTAACACAGAGTAAAAGCTTCAGGGCAGAGGAAATGACCTGGGAGTTGCAGTGGGAGAGGGACTCCCTGAGATTCTTGTAGAGAGAGGAGGAAAACTTCTTCAAGGCAGGCATCCTTGCAAGAGGATCTTAAAGAGGATGTCAGGACAGGAAGTTCAGAGATTTACTGCAATAGCATGAAGGTTGAGGGACTTTAGTTACATGGGGTGAAAGATAAACTGGAATTGTTCTCCTTCAGTTCATGTATGAGAGAGGTCCAAAATGATCAAATATTTTGATGGGCTAATTGGAAAGAGTGGTTTTCACTGGCAGAGGGTTTGGTAACCAGAGCATTCAGATTGATGACAATTGACAACAGAACCAGGCAGAGATGAGGAATAAGTATTTTACACAGTGTGTTGTTGTGAAATGGCTCAGTGGGATGGTGGGTGGTGACTTTGGAAAAGGAATTGGGTTTCTACTTAAAGTCTAAATGAAAATTGCAGGCTGTGGGATGACAGGAGTGAGTTGAGAGTGTGGTGCTGGAAAAGCACAGCCGGTCAGGCAGCATCTGAGGAGCAGGAAAATCGACGTTTCGGGCAAAAGCCCTTCATCCGGAATGAGGCTGGGAGCCTCGGGGTGGCGGGGTGTAGAGATAAATGGGAGGAGGGTGGGGCTGGGGAGAAGGTAGCTGAGAGAGCAATAGGTGGATGGAGGTGGGGGTAAAGATGATAGGTCAGAGAGGAGAGTGGAGGGGATAGGTGAGAAGGAAGGTGGACAGGTGGGGCAGGTCATGAGGATGGTGCTGAGCTGGAAGGTTGGAACTGGGATAAGGTGGGGGAAGGAGAATTGAGGAAATTAGCAAAATCCACAGTGATGTGCTGGGTTTGGAGGTCCCAAGGCGGAAGGTGAGGCATTCTTCCTCCAGGTGATGGGTGCTTAGGGAGTGGCGATGGAGGAGGCCTAGGACCTGCATGTCCTCAGCGAAGGTCACCATCAATCACCTGGAGGAAGAATGCCTTATCTTCCGCCTTGGGACCCTTCAACCCCAGTGCATCACTGTGGATTTCACCAGTTTCATTATTTCCCCTCCCCCCAATCTTCCAGTTCAGCACCGCCCTCATGACCTGCCCCACCTGTCCGTCTTCCTTCCCACCCTCTCGTCCAACCTACCACCCTTACCCCAACCTCCAACCACCTATTGCACTCTCAGTACCTTCTCCCCAGCCCACCCCCCCCCATTTATCTCTACAACCACATCCCCCCCCCAACCCCAAGGCTCCCAGCCTCATTCCGGATGAAGGGCTTTTGCCCGAAATGTTGATTTTCCTGCTCCTCGGATGCTGCATGACCTGCTGTGTTTTTCCAGCACTACTCTCGACTCTAATCTCCAGCATCTGCAGTCCTCACTTTCGCCTGGTTGACAACAGGATTGAGTCTAACCAGGATCTCTGACAGATCACGATGGACCGAATGGCCTCTGTTGACGATAATTCTGCAGCAACGGTTAGATATGGAGTGAAGTGCGTTTTATGCTGTCTCACCAGTGTATACACTGCAGATCACGTTTCACTGCAAGCTGTCTCACAGAGAAAGAGAACCCTGTCTCGTTCTGGAGACACACAGATTGGCATCAATTTCAGCCCCTCTTGATTTTCCTGGCGCAGGCCGTTGGGGCTGAAGCCAGGGGCTGTCTGTTGAGAGGCACCCCTCTGTCCCAGATGTGACTGGGAGACTCACACACTGGCCACCTGCCCTGGGCATGTCGGAAGGGTTGGCAGTCAGGCTGATTGGCCCCTTTAGAGAGAGTCTCCCTTGGTCAACAAGTCCTGGGGTGGGACCTGAAGCATCAAGTTCAGAGGGAGGGATGCTACCTACTGCACCACAGGACCTCCGTGAGGTCTCATCACCTGAACTCAACTCTCTGATGAGAGATTTGGCAAGTCTTGTTAGTTGTTTGCTCCACTTGTTGTTCAAGAGGGCTCCTAGCCACTTCGGAACTCCCGAGCGACTTTTCTTTGCTGATTTCCATTCCAGTCAGTGGCTGTTGCCTGCAGTTAGCACCTGTCCCACGGAATAATGTAGTCATCTGCCTCTTATTGGATAGATCCACCCAGTTCATTCACACAGAACCTCCCCAGGGTTCAAGTGGTAACAGGTGCACTTGGAATGGGAGGGACTGGAACATCACAGCAACATTGGAAATTTCAGAGACACACCGTTGCAGAACCAGCATCAGTTCTCAGTCTGTGTGAGATATTCCTTGGAAGGATTCTGCTGTTGTCCAGTAAAAGCTCTGGAAATATGTTTAGACACGTTAAAGCAGGTTTTACCAAAGAAGAATTGCTTTGTCTCTTTATGTTACGAGACTATCTTTTCGACTCCTTAGACTACGATAGACCTAGGATGAAACCTTCTTGCATGAAGCGTCTCACGACCACGCCATCTCAGTTTGATACTGTGCAAAGTATCACCTTTCCTTTTGCTATAACTTACAGCTCAGGTAACAGCATTGTTACTTTAATGTGCCAGCTAGTGTTGTGCGTTGTGTGAAACTCAGTTCTGATGTTTAGATTATGAAGCGCCTTCCGTTAAGCAGACCAAACCAGGTAAAATATATTTTTAGCTTTATTCCAACCTGGTATTTTTAAATTTTTAACTTTTCTTCAAATTTCAATTGTCTTTAATTGATTACCCATTTGGTTTAATATAGACAGATATTTAAGTTCCATTCGCAAACAGTCCTTTGAAGTGCACGATTTCCCCATTTCTTGCAAAACTGCTAAAAGACAGCCCTTTGGCCCATCCTCCAGAATACTAATCTTTCCCTCTTCACACTATCAGATTTACCAGATCCTTAAACTGCCCTCTTCTCTTTGGCTTTATTTGTGAATCAGGACTTTGTAATATCGGGTTCCTAAGCAGTGTCTGAACCTGTGTCCTCTTCCCCTGCTGTCTCAGTACATCGTAAAGTATTGTCCTGAGCTGAATCGCTCAATCCTATCAAGTATTTCTTTTTGTCCTGAATGAACCCATTATGCTGGTAAGCCACAGCTTATCTGCTATTTCCTCATAGATCTTGCCTTTAATCGCATCAATTTCAAGTTCGCTGTGCTGCTTCTGAAGCTTAAACATGGTGACATGTTCAAAAGCATCTCTCCCCCATGTCAAGGAAACCTAATCCTGCATAGATCACTGGTGACGGCACACTTGGAAGATTGCATATGTTAGCCTGGAAAGGTCAGCGGTCTGGATGCTGGGAGTTCAAATCCTGACAGGGTCTAGTTCAGAAGCTAGGCTGGAACAAAGTGGTCACTTCACAGGCTGACAACAGATGAGAGAGAGCATGAAAGCTGTTGAGTTGCTGTGAACCAAAGGCTTGCCTCTGGAATATAAGTGCCTGAAAGGGCACTCAAGGCAAGTTCAGACACAACTTGCAAAAAGGCAGAGAGAACGAATGCAGTGCTGTCGGGAAAGAACAAGAGAGAAATTGAACATGAAGCTCTCTTGGGACGCTATTTGGGCTGAACAGTCTCCTGTATGACTGTCTGAATATTAACTATCACACTAACACACCTGGATTGGACAACTCTTGACTGGAAACTTGTGATTGCCTTTCAAGATTGCAGGTGCTTCAAAGTGGTACCCCTTGGTGACATTCTTGAACTCTTTCTCATAATTATAAGTGTGAATCGATTGTCTCTGTCTGTCTGTCTGTCTCTCTCTCTCTCTCTTTCTCTCTCTCTGCAGAGATAACATTTTTCAAATTGATCTTCAGTAGCAGGGATCTCCATGGCAGATAGGCAATGAACACAGCTGTGGTGTTGTGAAAATGTCAGCTCCTCACCTCCAAATTCCTTTCTCCCTCACCTTCTGTACAGAGCTGCTACTGATTCCACTCAGAAGACATCTTCTGGATATCCTGTTATGGCCTGCTCCATGTTCCTATGGGATGTCACAGTTGCAGTCAAAAAGACGAAAAGACAAAGGAGCAGAATTAGGCCATTCAGCCCATCAAGTCTGCTTGACCATTTGATCGTGGCTGTTATGTTTCTCAATCCCATTCTCCCTCCTTCTCCCCGTAACCCTTGATCCCTTGATGTGCTTCCTGATCAAGAAAGGATTGAATCTGGCCCTCCTGCATGGTAGATGAGAATTCTACCACCGACCTATGAATGCAATCATTGCCAAAGCTGATCAGGTGACTTGGCAAAACTGAAAGTGACCAATCAGCCACCTTACAATGTGTCTTCATCATCCTGGCCAATGGAAGCAATGGTTCCAGGAGAGTGCAAGAGTTAGAAAGAAGCCTGGATTACAAGAACATATATGACAGATGAGTGAGTTAAAAGAGGCTATGATACATTCTCCTTCTATCAGGTTCAGCCTTTCCGAGCTCAAAGGCTTGGTTGATTGAAATGAGTGTTTCACTCATCTAGCTGCAGAGGTTATAGAATCTACCCACACCTCCCAAACAATTGAATCTTCAAACAACTCAATTTGATGTTTGCAGCATCACTCCTTTGTTGGTATTCCTTCCATTAAAGTTTATTTTCCAGAAGGCTGTTTTATGAACTACCTTGTTTTTCTCTAACAAGCTGGACTCATTAAGGAATGGTTTAATGCACATATCACTCAAGCTGGGTGTTTGATGTAATTTTTTTTTGTTTACAGCCCCATACCCTTTCATTGTCATTGATCAGTCCCAGCCAAATCACATTGTGCTTCCAAGAATTAATGCCTACTTCCTTTCTTCCAGTTTAGTCTCATTCATCAGTAATTAAAACTACAGACAACTAGTTTATTCAGAGCTTTGTAGTGACAGGTGTAGATACTTTCAAGGTGCTATTACTCTACATGGGCCAGAGTTAAAAATCGCACAACACCAGGTTATAGTCGAACAGGCTTATTTAGAAGCACTAGGTTTCAGAGCGCTGCTCCTTTATCATCTACATAGGCCAGACAGACCTTGTTACATTGCCTATAAGTGTACTGGGCTTTCTGGGATTAGGTGCCCCATTGATATTCCCACAGTGAGTTATTATTTAGGGCTTTGCTACTTTCTTTACTTCCTGCTGGGAATTTTCTCGCCACTAAATCTGACCACTGACATTGTCTCGGTTTGTTTTGTACAAGAAATTAAGATGTTCATTTTTAAAAGGGCTTTTCATAACCTCCAAGTATCTCAAAACCATTCGACAGGCATTTAGATAGTTTTGTGATATTCTTTCTGGTTTAAGGTAGGCTCCCACAAATTGTCATGTACAAGACCATAAGATGTAGGAGCTGGAGTAGGCCATTCAGCCCATTGAGTCTGTTCTAGCAATCAACAAGATCACAGCATCACGACCAGATAATCTCTTTTGGGGAATTACTCAACAGCAAATACTGAGAGAACTTCCCTTCTCTTGAGAATGGTAATGTGGGAGCTTTGTCATTCACTTAACCACATACTTTATACTCGGTGTCTTGTACAAGACTAGATTATAAATCAATGTGCAACTCAGCTGTGGCAGTTTTGATTAGATTAGATCCCCTACAGTGTGGAAACAGGCCCTTCGGCCCAACAAGTCAACACCGACCCTCCGAAGATTAACCCACCCAGACCCACTTCCCTCTGACTAATGCACCTAACACTACGGGCAATTTAACATGGCCAATTCATCTAACCTGCACATCTATGGACTGTGGGAGGAAACCGGAGAACACCCAGAGGGAAAACGTGCAAACTCCACACAGACAGTCGCCCGAGGCTGGAATTGAACCTGGGACCCTGGTGCTGTGAGGCAGCAGTGCTAACCACTGAGCCACTGTGCGACAAATAATGTGAAGATTGTGAGTTCAAATCCTAGCATTGCCATTTGAGATTTTTGTTTTGAAAAGAGGAGCAATTTTAAAGAACCAAAAAATCAGCAATAGACCTGTTAAGATTGTTGTAAAAACATACCAGTTTACTAATATCCTCCAGTGAAATAAATCTGTACATCTTTACCCAATACAGCTTTACTTGTGAATATCGATCCAGACCAAAGAGGCTAATGTTAACTTTCCTTTAAGGTGGCCTCTGAACTACATCGGTGAAAATGAAAGTGGGCCATAAATGTTGGCATCCTAAGGATGAGTGACTTGGATCACTGGCGATCACTTGGATCACTGATGATACAGTTTGGGAGAAAAGAACAGAGTGAGAAAGAAAATCTGGTTGTAAAATAATTTCCCAACTCTGGTTTTGCAGAAATATTTAGGCAGTGGTGGATTTGTTGGGCAAGGTGACAGGCTAATTCTACATTGACCAACTTACCTGTGCATATGGAATGTGAGAAAACCATAAATCTCTCAGGCTTTCTCATTTTGTCTCAGTCAACAGCGAAACCCTGGATTTGCAGTTAGCCTCTTTCAGTTTCCATCCCTCTATAACTGTCAAAGAATAATAGACAATATTATAAAGGGTTTTGATTCCTCCCATCAGCAGCCATCTCCAGTTTTGTACATATTAATAAAATGTTTCATCATTGTCTACTGGGGAATATAGGTCCCTGTGTTTGCAAAGATTGAATAAGGAAGCTTGTTGGGGTTAATAGTTTGATGTAATCAGCATCTGCACATTTGCAGTTCACAAACATTGTAGATATTATCCCTAGGTACTTGACCCCAGACCTCCTGGCTGAGAAGTTGGGAAACTACCACTTTGCCACAAGAACTCTCAAACAGCCATTGTACACTTGGCTTGTCATCTAACGGGCCACCAGTAAGGTTGGGAATTTGTTCTGGTAACTTTTTGTCCTGGTCTTGATGGTGCCACTTGTCAGAGTTAAAATCGATGGCTAACTATCATGTTCAAAAATGAAACAAAATCTCCATTTTGTTTTTCACTTTGTTATCCAATTCCCTTCAGTTGCTTGGTGACAGAGGCTCTTTGGCAGGAGGATTGCCCACAACTTTCTTCATCCTGAGCCATGGTGTATGTTTCAGGACCAACAGCATATAGCGCTCCTCAGTTTCCCCTGATGTTTTTCGTGTTTTTACTCTCATCTGTCCCTCGACGCCACGTGAGCATCTGTTGACACTTCGAGAGAAACACCTGGCTTCACCCAATCACACGTTCCCCTGAGTGAGAGACAGGCCCTTGTGGCAAGAAATGGGAGGGATCAAAGACTTCTGGGGGAAGCTTTCGTGTTAGCCTCGCCCTGCAAGCATCCAAGGTAGCAACACCAAGTACCTGGAAGGCACACAACTCAACTCTGCAGTAAATAACGTGTCTCGATTGCCAATATTCACTGTGCATCATTGACAGCCTAGGTATCTGAAAATGTTTATCAAAGGCCCCTTCTCGAAGGAGGAAATCTTTTGTATGATGCTGTTACGGATGTCTTTGTCAGATCCCCTTAAGTTATGGAGGTTTAAACCAGGGACCTCTTGCTTGAAGGGTGTCACAACGCCTTCTTATTCTAAGACAACGGAAACTATCACCTTCCCCTTCACCATTGAAAACGTCTCAGGTAACTTCAGCACTCTTTTTTCCATTCCCTCCTCTTCCAAGAGTGTTTGATGGGATGTAGGTCCTCTGTTTCCCTTCTATTCCCCTTACTCTCACATCCTGGGAATTTTGATCCAGAGGATACAGTGGCAGGCTAGCTGACTGCAGTGAGCATCACTCACTGCTGAGCTACCTCACGTGAACACTTTCCAGCTGGCTTAACCAAAGATAATAAGAGACTGGAGTCCCACCTGAATTGTTTCTGTGGGCCAGACCTGAGACCCTCTAATCTGGGTATGTGTCAACTTTGACTGAATAATTACTGGAGAGTCTTTCTCTGTTCCTGCCATATTCAGAAATTCAGTTGCACAATTGAAAAAATTATCCCATTGTATTAATTGGATTGACACAAATTGAGCATTGATCACTTTAAAATTTGGGGCTTTTGTAAAGTTGTTTAGAATCTACCTGTTTTTAGTATTTTGATTATAACTCTTTGCCTTTCTCTGCATGATAATTGACATATTATCAGACTTCCCAATTTTTAAGATCCTTTCATGATTATTCCTCTCTTGAGAGATGAGGCCTTTTTGTAAACCTTAACTTGCATAGATCTGGTGTGAGACCATGTTTTGTCTTTCATGACTTGGTGTGTTGTATTTCTTTTAAATCATTGCCCTTAGAATTACTTATAACATCCCTTGGCTACATAAATAATGGTGGGCCCGTACCTCCTATGAGATTTTTCATTAACTGCAGTTAAATACGTAAGGTCGTCTACTCTGCTTGGACGCACACATGACCTCTTACCTCCACCTGCCCGGCCCATAAACCAACGTGTTTTTTCAAACTCTCCCTATCTCTCTGTGGAAGCATATTTCAGATTTTGAGGCCCTCATTACCCTCATTAATTTTCTCTCTGCAGCTCTGTTTTTGGCAGTGTTCAGAAGGTTGAACGTCATTGCTAGGGGATTGCCAACACTATATATGTATATTCCGGTACTGAATTTGGGAATTGTGTCATGCAAAAGAAATACGATTGTGTGGCCTCTTTGATCTGAGTCACCATATTCCTAAAATGCTGTTAAATGGAGTAATCAAATGGACAATATTGTCCATGACAAACAGAAATGTTAGAAACATTAAAACTGCTTGTTCTTTTTGTACTGAACACAAACTTAATGAGCTCCAAAAAGAATTATTCAGGAGATTTCCTCTTAGTCATTTGGTGATGGAAAACTGTCCACAATTTTGGGACAGGCGTGCAGAGGTTAACAAGGCCCTAGAATGGACAAAGATGTAGTTCCTCTGAAATGGACAGGGGTGGAGGCTGAATCAAGGATCTGCCACACTGAATTGCACCAGCCATCTTCAGACCATACCTCTTAAGACATCCACCTCAAGCTGAGCACATTGCTTGTCTCAACTTCAGGCAGCGTCCAAAGTGCCTGGTCACTGGTGGGTGCCCATCTGTATGAATACCTTTTTCTGTGTGCCATCCATCCATCTCTCTGATAACTATATCCTATGCACATGCAAGCTCAGATAAATAGGACTTCTTTTTTGTCCGTGCTCAGCAAATCTGTTGGATCTTTTGCCACATAGGGCTGCCAAGGTCAGGTTGTTAAGACCAGAGGCCGATGGACTTTCAATCAGTGAAGGGATCAAAGATTGTGGGGAAAAGGCAGGGAAGTAGAGTTGAAGATGATCCGATCAGCCACAATCTCATTGAATGGTGGAGCATTCTCGATGGGCTGAATGGCCTACTTCTGTTCCTAGGTCTCGTGGTCTTAATACTCATGGAGCCTGTGGATCTGACATTGTTAAATTTGAAACAACAATAGAAAATAACAGCAGAGCAAATCTTCCTCTTGTTGTTTTTGTCATCATTAGCATACTTTCATTTCAGGACCAGGCAGCTATTGTGCCACCATCTTGGTGGTGGTGAATCAAAGGGATAACATCCTTCTCTCTGAGACAAAAAGGTTATAGCCTCAAGTCTCAGTCCAGAGATGTGAGCACATTACTGTTGACCAACAGTACTGGAGGTGCTGCCTTTCAGAGATGAGATGTTTCACTATGTGTCCCCTTTTAGGAGGGTTGAAAGATTCCTTGACTATTATTTGAAGAGGAGCAGGGGAGAGTACCGTCCAGTGTCCTCGGCCAATATTTACCCCATTATTCACAAGTAGCACCTTTTTCATCCCTAAAATAGATTATCTAATCATTATCTCATTTGCTGTGTGCAAATTGGTTACTGTGTATCGTAAGTGCAATAGTCACTGTACTTCACAGCACCTCATTTGCTGTAAAGTGTTTTGGGACATCCTAACTTGGCAGCAGGGGTGTTCTGATAATAATAATCCCAACACCAACGTTCCAGGGGCATGGATGAGTGCTACATCGCTGATTGTGGTTTCTTGTGTCACACCTTCCTGCAATCAAAAGCGACTGCACAGAACAAATATGTTTCTCTATAAAAGTAAATAGTTTCTCATCTTCTTTGTGAAAGTTTCTCTCGAAACATATAAAAGCTCCAAAAAAGAACACATTAACCAACTAAAAGGTTAAAACCAGTCAAGGTAACTCATGTCTTTTAAAGACTTGCAGAAGACACAGATGTACTGACAGTTTTCTCATTGCCATGAGGATTCCTTGTTTTTCCACTCTCAGTTGTTTTTCTTTTATTCTCTGTGTTCCTGCGGTTAACATGTAGAAATGTGTGTACTCCATTAATTAAGATTTGTTGGATATGAGCACCTGGTATCTGCAGGAGCTCTCCCTTAGGATGGGAATGGGTTGAGGAACATTGGTTGCAGTGGGATGTAAGCTGAGGCTGTGCTTTCTGTTTTAGACTAATTGTTCCACACGTCGGGGGGAGAAACACACACAGGTGTGCCTCGTGGAGAGCAACAGTAATTACCCTAGAGATAAATGGATGCACAGAATTTCTTCTAAACAATATGTTTGACTGTAAAACCGGGAGCTAAGATGAAGTTATACTGGAAACTTTGAGATGTTCCCTTGGTGCACCGTGTTGTTATGCAGTGGGTGTTTTCTCCCACTGTTGCCTCTTTGGAACAGGGGACACGGAAGGAGGCGATTTGGCCCGTGCTACACAGGTGGATTGATTTGCTCATTTGGCTGGATGGTTGCTTTGCAATTCATGGTGATGGACACAGGCTTAATTCTCATACCAGCTGCCATGACCGTGAAGAACTCTTCATCTCCACTTCCCCCCTTGTCTGAGGCGTGGTGACCCTCAGGTTGAACCACCACCACCAGTCCTCCCTCTCTCATGAGAGAGGAGCCCTATGGCCTGGTAGGGCTGTGGTGACTTTACCTTCCACCTGTGTCCATTCTTTGAAAGAGCTGTCCACCTACTTTGCTTCCATTTCCCTGTACTGCTGGCAACTTTCACCCTTTTGGAAGTTAAGGCTGCATCTGCTTCCATTACCTAGTCTGGCAGTGCATTCCAGATCAAACAATTCACTCTTTAAGATTCTTTCATTTCAGTTTGTGTCTCCTTATTGAAATTTGACACACCTGTTGAGACTCCCCTTATACTTCTCCCCTGGATGGAGAACAATCCTAATTTCTCCACAGAATTGGAAGTCCCTCATTGCTGGCATCATTCTGGTCTCCTCTTCAAGCTCATGGCATTTTTTCTCATTACTACCTGATGATTCAGGAGATCTCCTTTGTTGTTCTCATCTGGAAACTTACTGCGTCTTATTTCTAAGTCTCATACAGTGCCACTGGTTTATTTCTTGACATCTTCTTTTCATACTTTTGTAGCTATCTCCGGTGCTACATTTTGAGTTTGCATCAGGTGGTGTCCCTCAGCTGCTTCTTACCGCTGACACTTTCACATGGGCAAGTTGGCTTTGCTGATGCAGTACATTGTGAACTGTCAGTCAGGAACTGGAGAGCTCTCATTACCATTGGAGAACTGTACTAGCTGGAGTTGACCTCTTATAAGAGGGAAGATAGGAAAATTCCCAATGGACCGGTGTTATTCTTGATAGTCAGCATTTCAGGGACTGAGACTGGATTTCCTGGTAACCTATGTTTGACACACTGAGCTTTGAGAAGAAATGAAGAGTAGGTTTAGGAGTAATATTTCTTGGTGTTAGCTAATTGCTATTCCGTAAGTGCTTCATGATGTGGAGGTTCAGGTGTTGGACTGGGGTGGACAAGGTCAGACACCACACAACACCAGGTTGTACTCCAACAGGTAAATTCCCTTCATTTGCTATTCAGCTGTTGACACTTGACTCACACTGTCTGAGATTTTGATCGCCTGCTGAGACTTGTAATTTAGCCTGTTGTATGATCTTTTGATCTCTTTGTCTGTAAATTCTGTGCCTGTGTGCTTCTCTTCACCTGATGAATGGGCAGCGCTCCAAAAGCTTGTGATTTTAAATAAACCTGTTGGACTATAACCTGGTGTCATGTGACTTTTGACCATTTTGAAGAGAGAGAGAGCACTCAATACAACAGCTAATATTTCAAATGTGGCCTCACCCTTTGATCTATGCAACATTAGAATATGTTGAATACAGAGTCACATTGATTCTAACCTGTAGAGTTACCATTAATTGCCAGCAATATCTTGAGTCTTGTTCTTTGTTTTAAAAACCTCACATACAGAACGTGCCTTTTATATACCAATGTCGCTTAATATCCAACGGCTAGCCCTCGACCTCTACTTTAGGGAGTGAGTTAGGGGTCTGCGTGGGCAGACAAGCTTCAGTAAACCTATACTATTAACTTCCAGGAATTTGGAAAATTAATACTGAAGGACGATTGTCTCGTCAAGACAGGGAGTGTCTCTTCACATTTTTAGACTACCATACCATCAGTGGAATCTTTAAAATGGATCTGCCCTGTATGAAAGAACTCACGAAGAAACTCTCACGCTTAAAAACCACAACCACGACGACAGTCAGCACCAAACCTTCATTCCAATTCACTTACACCACAGGTAATATCTTTACATTATTCTCCTAATGAATCTGATGGACATCCCTGATGGGTTTTGAATGGAATTTCACTCTGCAACATGGACAGACTTGGACAGTGGTATTCTGTAGAGAGTTGGCTGGTAATTTCTTTTTATTTAGATTGACTTTGCTTGCTGGATTTGTTTCAATGAACTCACCTGTTTTTGGCATCTGGTCACACTTTAGGAAGGTGAAGAGCAGCTGGAGTGTCATAGTTTCCAAGAATATTGAGCCCAGTTTCCAATGTAGCCTGTGCAGAATTGGCTGAGCGAGTGTCCTAATGTGTTTTAATGAGGGAAATCTGCTGTCCTTGCCTGGTCTGGCCTCCACGTGACTCTAGACCCATAGCAATGGAGTTGACCATTAACTGTCCTCTGGGCAATTAGGGAAGGAAAGCAGATGCTGGCCTGGTCAGTGAAGCACACATTCTGTGAGGAATTAATAAAAACACAAAATGATGGAAGACGCAGATGAGTTATGTCTTAAACTGCTTGAATTTGTGGATTCCCATTCTTGTAAGTTATTTAGACATTAACCTGCTTGGGTCAAGTTCACCCCCTGGTGACTCCCTCAGGAGAAATGTGAGATGCTGTCATCAGGAAGACATTTATTGCACTCATTTTTAAGGCGTGGAACACAGGTAGACACATCTGAAATGTGTTTCCAAATCAAATTTATTGTGACAATGCCAGAAAAGTAAACAGATCAGCTCAGATTGTAACTTATATATTCCGCAGTCCAGAATTTTGTGACAAAATCTGAAACTTGCATTTATTATTATATGTTACTATTAAAATTATTCCTGAGAAAGCTGGTTTCTTGCTAAGATCATGGTTAAATTTTGGTGAGCAGAGAATATACAGCTCAGCATTAACTTTTGAAGACATTGGTCATTTAAGAAAAATTATTTCCTACTTGTTCTTTTCAGCTACCCATGGGATGTGGACGTTGCTTGCTGGGCCACCTTTAATTCCCATCCCTGATTAGTCAGAGAATCCCTATTGTGTGGAAACAGGCCCTTCGGCCCAACAAATCCACACCGAAACGCCAAAGAGTAATCCACCCAGATCCATGCCCCTACCTTATGTTTACCTTGACTAATGCATCTAACCTACACATCCCTGAACACTGTGGGCAATTTATCATGGCCAATTCACCTAACCTGCACATCTTTGATTGTGGGAGGAAACCGGAGCACCCGGAGGAAACCCACGCAGGCACTGGGAGAATGTGCAAACTCCACACAGACAGTCGCCTGAGGTTGGAATCGAACCTGGGTCTTTGGTGCTGTAAGGCTACCTACTGAGCAACCATGCCCCCTAATTACTCCTGAATTGAATGGCTTGATAGGGCCATTTTGCAGGGCAGTTCAGAGTCAACCATGAAGGTCTGGAGTCATATGAAGGTCAGGCACGTAAGGACAGCAGATTTCCTTCCCAAAAGCATTAGTGAACCAGATGGATTTTCACAATTGATAATGGTATTCTGGTTGCCATTGGTTCATTTAATTCCAGACACTGAGTGAATTTGAATTTCACAATCTCCCAGATTATCTGGATTATTAGTTCAGTAACATTACCAGTGTGCTATCACCGTCACTGTGCCCCTGCTGCCAAGCCATTGAATTTATCTTGAATCTTACTAGTTGAGCACACTACTGCAGGAGCAGGAGATGTTTTGTCACAGGGAACAGTTCAGAGGCTGTGTTCAGAGAAAAGTGAATGAATAGTGAAATTAGAGGATGTCACAAGGTTTGGGGACTTCGATATGGTTTGTCTGAGGCATGTGAAATTCTTTGTTTTCAACTCCCTTGGCTGTGTAGATATCACATTGGATCATTCTGTTCACTCCAGGAAATTAACCCAGCATAAAATCACATCTTCCTGACTTGATAAAGTAAAACCTTCTGAGACGAGTTACCTGTCTCCTGCCAAATTGTGCTCTTCTTGTTTAATGAGTGATTAGATTAGATTACATTAGATTACATTTAGATTAGATTAGATTACATTACATTACAGTGTGGATTTGTCACAGGGAACAGTTCAGAGGCTGTGTTCAGAGAAAAGTGAATGAATAGTGAAATTAGAGGATGACACAAGGTTTGGGGACTTCGATATGGTTTGTCTGAGGCATGTGAAATTCTTTGTTTTCAAATCCCTTGGCTGTGTAGATATCACATTGGATCATTCTGTTCACTCCAGGAAATCAACCCAGCATAAAATCACATCTTCCTGACTTGATAAAGTAAACCCTTCTGAGACGAGTTACCTGTCTCCTGCCAAATTGTGCTCTTCTTGTTTAATGAGTGACAGGGGAGATACTGAGTATTTATTTCTCCACCAACATGGCAAAAACAAATTACCTGATCATTGTCACTTGGTTGTTTTGCGGAATGTTGGTATACAAAAATTAACTGCAATATTTCCTGCATTACAGTAATTTGGCTTTGAGATAGGTCAAGGAGAAGATAAAGTCAAGATTTGACTTCAGGCTTGACCTCCAAAGTCACAGCATTTATTATACATTAACACCAAATTCTAAACAGTGTGCATTGCATAACTATACCAGGTTATGATTTATAGTTACATTACCAATGACTAAACTAACTTCTCTGCGTTTTTATGTCCATGTGCTGTCTCAATATTTTCAGTTTGTTTTAACTCCACCTACACTGTGCTATTTATGCCTCATGATGTGCACCTCTATGGTATTATTGCAAGATGACTCCAGGTCCTGAAGCCCTTTCTGAATCGCAGTTTTAGCACTTTGAGACATCCTGAGGTCATGAAAGCTGCTATAGAAAGATATCTTTTTTTAAAAATATCTTTTAACATTGACTTTCCTTTTTGGAAGGTTTTGCATGATGGACTGGAGAGAAACCTGAGATAATTCCAGGATATCCATGATGACTGATTCCCATGTCAGCTCAGGGACATCATTGACTAGAAGATGTTTGCAATTTTAGTCCACAATTACCTCCTGATGTGGATTCTCGACAATCCCCCTTTGCTTTTATGAGCTGGCCGTAACTTTCCTCTTGGCCATACCATTTTGTCATTGAATTTCTTAATAGTAGCTCATCTCATTTTTGTCATGGGCATGAAGGCTCAACATTTGCTTCCAGTGCTTCTAACTTTCATGTTGTTCATTGCTTCCTGTGTCCAATTAGCTCCTTTGAGCCATTGCATTGAAGACAGAGTCACGCAATGGAAAGAGCACTTCAACTGAATCGGATCCCACCCTTGACCCACATCTGATCTGGCAAGGCAGCCCTCTGTAACTTGCGCTGATGCACAATGAGACTGTTTCTCTGGCTGAGGCGATAATCTGAACCCAGGATTGGTTCCTGGTGTCTGGACAGCACGGAAGGTGACATGTGCTCTCACGTTAGGGCCAACTAAGAGAGATGTTTAAAATGATGAAGGGTTTTTTTGATTGGGCGAGATGGAAAGCGAATTTCTTTGCTTGTATGGAAGTCAAAGACTTGGGGCCGTAATGAATTTGAGAAGAAATTCAGGAGAAACGTTCTAATGCAAAGAGAGTTGAGAATGTGGTATTGATTATGACAGGAAACACGGTAATGAAAGCATTATTGAGGATGATAAAGGAGATAGGATGACAATAATACGCTAATAGTGTGGAACAAGACCCTGTGGAGATCAGTTGACTGAAATAGCCTATTTAAATGCCATGTGATTTGATTTGCTGTGTCTCAATGTAAAGATCTGGATAATATCACCACTTTTCACCAACAAAAGCAACGTGAGTTTTCTCAGCTTGATTATATCAGTTCTCAAAAAAGGTTTCTTCCATTCTTTTTCTATCTTCTTCAGTGCACAAATACCTCACAAAGAGACGGTAGCACCGAATTGTGCACAGTATTACAAATGTGGCCTCACCAATGATCTATGCAAGGTTAGAATGAACCGGGGAGAGCTCATGTATGCTTTTCCTTTGAACATTGTGACCTCAATCTCGTATAAAAGCTCCATGCGTGGAACGTTATGATATACCTTATGAAGATGCGGTAAAAAAGATCTCGTGGTTGGAAATTGACCTTAAATTCAGGGAGCAGATGCAATGTGTGCAGTATGTGTGTGTGTGTGTGGGTGGATGTGAGAAAGATATGTCTTAATAAAAAATTGTGCTGTTGATTTCCAGGAGTTTGGAAAATAGATACTGGAACATCTTTATCTTATCGAGAGTTAGATTGTATCAACACATTTTTAGACTACCATGAAATCACGGGAATCTTTAAAATGGACCTTCCATGCATGAAGGAACTTACAGCAAGGCTGGCTCAATTAAAAACCACAACCACTCGACCCACAGTGAGCACCAAACCTCTTGAGGGGTTGACTGAGATCCCAGGTAACACTTTTGTAACTTTTCCGATTGTTCTGTAGCCTGTGACCATCCTGGTAATTTCGAAAACTGAAGCCAACTTCTCCAAGAGGTGCAGGTGACCTGATCCACTGTTTTGACTTTGCTGAAATCAGGAGGTGGGCTATTGAGTCCAACAAAACCTAGCTATGATAGCTGCAGAAGAACAATATTATTGATGGGTAATGAGTCCATAAATAGGCCTGGCTGCTTTCTAAGTCCTTGTTGAATGTAGTTTATGACAGTTGTACTATTAAACTGGACAATATCGTTGTCAACGAGATGACCTGGAGGGTGCAGTGTGGGAGAAACTTACTGAGATCCTTGTAGAGAGAGGAGGAGAATTTCTTCAAGGTAGATGTCCTTCAAAGAGGCTTCACAGTAAAGTTAAAATCGACTAGGTGGAAGTGAGGACTGCAGATGCTGGCGATAAAAGTCGAGAGTGTGGTGCTGGAAAAGCACAGCAGGTCAGGCAGCATCCGAGGAGCAGGAAAATTGATGTTCCAGGGAAAAGCCTCATTCCTGATGAAGGGCTTTTGCCCAAAACTTTGATTCTCCTGCTCCTCGGATGCTGCCTGACCTGCTGTGCTTTTCCAGCACCACACTCTTGACTCTGATCTTAAGTATCTGCAGTCCTCACTTCTGCCTAATATCATTGTAAACTCAGTTCACAGGTTTGTCTGCAATACTGACCAAGGATGAGAGACTCATCATTGAACAGCGGCTGTTTCTTCTGCTTCATTGTTTGATTCCTTCTTGGAGTTAACTTGCTTGTGTAAGACACCGTAAGTTTCTGTATATTTGTGGTCAGAACTTCTTGAATCTTAAGTATTTTTATTTTAATTGAGTTAAAAGGGCTAACTTTTTGTGGACAAGTTTATTTGTACTCTGTTGAGAAGGGAAGATTGAGGAGTAATCTGAATAAAGTGTTTCAAATGAAAGAATTATTAGTTCGGGTCGATAGAGAGAATTTATTATATTGAACACAGGGCAAATAATGTTTGAATCAGAGCTAGAGGGGTGGAATCATAATGCAATTCATCACGCAATGTGTTATGGAAATCTGGAACTCTCTGTTTGAGGTCAAATGAAAATACCATACAGAGAATGATGGATTTCTGTTAGATATTAATGGGTACATGATCATGGCAGGTAGAGTTCATGTGAACAAAAAGGATCAAGGGGCAGAATGGACGACTGCATGTGTAACAGCAAAATTAACATGAATCTCTCTTTTCTAACTGTTTCTCAAGAATTTCAAGCACTGATGAAATTCAGCCAGTGCTATGTAAATTGAATCAAATACTCTATCCGTACATAATTCTGTGTCTAAAACTGTGGTACATTTTTGGAGGGAGCCGACTACATTGTTCAAAAGAGTGTCAGACACAAAACATTTAACAAAACGTAGCTCTTTTCAATGATAATTCTTGACCTGATCAAATTCTCTGGCATTCAGTTTTTCATGTGAGGTCATGATCCTGATTGAGGAAACAACTGTTCAGCCAATTTGGAAACTCAAAACTGTGTCTGTGATATATAATAAATGCAGACAAGGGTTTCTGTGCAGTACTGTAAAACTTATTTTTGGGATGTGAACATTCCTGGCACTGCCAACCGATTGGTCCTGGAGGGGAAGGTGGTGAAAAGACTTCTTGAACCACTGCAGTCCTTTAGGGGTGGGGGTGGGGGGTTAGGTAGAGCCACAATTCCCTTCAGGAGGGAATTTGACCCAGCAACATAAAAGTAACCATGATCCTGTTCGAAGTCAGGACGGTGAGTGACATGGAGAAGTTGCGGGTGGTGGTGTCCCCATGTTCCTGCTGCTCTTCTGTTCCAAGATTGGTGGAAGTTACAGGTTGGAAGGTACTGTTGGCGAGATGTTGCAGTGCATCTTCTACATGGTACTGTCACTGTAAGTAGTGGATATGGTGCTTTGCCCTGGATGGTGTCCAGCTTCTTGAGTGTTGTTGGAGTGTTGTGTTGCTGGAAAAGCACAGCAGGTGAGGCAGCATCCAAGGAGCAGGAGAATTGACGTTTTGGGCATAAGCCCTTCTTCAGCTCCACCTATCCAGGCAAGTGGGGAATATTCCATCACACTCCTGACTTGTGCCTTGTAGAATTTGTGGAGTCAGGAGGTGAGTAACTCAATGCAGGATTCCCAGCCTCTTACCTGCTCTTGTAGCCACGGTATCTATAGGGTAAGTCCAGTTCAATTTCTAGTAAATGATTAATCCTCCAGATGTTGAAGGATTCAGTGACATTAATGACATCGAACATCAAGAGGTTTGATTCTCTTTTGTCAGAATCCATGAATTGTGCTAATTGGCTTCCAAAGGTCAAATTGTGCGAACTGAAATTCAGTCTCATACTGATGTACAGTGAGTACTTCAGTGACCAACTTAGAAGAAATGGGAAAGGTGGGGTTAATCATACAAGCTTTGTTGTCATCTGGTTTTCAAAAGAGGTGTTGATGGTGAGACTCCTTAAATAAATAAATTAGACTTTCTGTTTTAGACAGAGAATGATTCTATGTACATCGGTAGTTTGAATTCCTCGCTGAACTTATCTTCAAAAATGAAATGCAGATATGTGCAATGGTTCCCAATGAGAAGCATGCTTGCATGGGGCATTGATTAATTGGCTGGTCACACACTGCACCTAATTCTCTGATGTCCACTTTCTGGGGGCAGATGTGACTTCTCTAGAAGTGCAGGATCACCGAATTAACCAATACCTTAGGACATAGGCCATCATTTGCAAATAATAATCAGCAAATTCCTGCCTTCGGGCTCAGATTTCAAGAAGAAATACAGTATTAATAGATTCCCACTGGAAGGTATGGCTCAAATTGCCATGGGGTAAAAACAATGACTGCAGATGCTGCAAACCAGATTCTGGATTGGTGGTGCTGGAAGAGCACAGCAGTTCAGGCAGCATCCAAGGAGCAGCGAAATCGACGTTTCGGGCAAAAGCCCTTCATCAGGAATAGGGCTTTTGCCTGAAACGTTGATTTCTCTGCTCCTTGGATGCTGCCTGAACTGCTGTGCTCTTCCAGCACCACTAATCCAGAATCAAATAGCCATGGACCTAATCTCCAATCACTGCTAGAGGTTTGATACATTGGAAACAGGAAATGATGCTTTGTAAAATGTGAAAAAATTAGTCTCCCAGTGTCCAATATGCCTTTCGGTTCGGTGATGTTTTCCCTCTGCCTTCCTGCAGGATCGCATTCCACTTGCAGAGTCATGGAAAGCAGCACATTCTATCGGCTCTCTCCAGTAATTGTAATTCCAAATGTTGTCTGCCCCGGTGACCTAAAGTAACTTTGAAGGGCATTCAGTGGGAGTTCTCAATAAGAAACCAGTAGAACACTCAGAGAGCCAGTGTAAGCAGGTTCCAAGCATCCAGATAGGTTGTCTCCCTGGCTGTTCTACTGAACCTCCTCCAGCATCCCAAGATCACAAGAATTCCCTTTGACTTTCAGGTAAAGATTTTGTGTGAGATTGGGAAAAACACCAAGGAATTTCATGGCCCTGTACCCATTAATATTGAAGCATTTTGATCCACCTCATTTGCCTTAGTGGCAGCATTGATTCCCATAGAGCTGTTGTTTCCAATTAATGGGCAATAATACAATAAATAAATTTTATCATTGGCAATAACATTTTCAATATTCTTCATGGAACTGTTAAGAGTGCAGCAGGAGGCTATTCAGCTTATCATCCCTGCACATTCCGAGCTTTCCAGTTAAAACCTTAAGAAACATAAACAGGAGGAGGTCATTTGTTCCCTTCAGCTTGATCCACCATTCAATAGGATCGTGGCTGATCTGACATTCCTCATGTCCTCTTTCCTGCCCTTTCCCTGTAACCCTTAATTCCCCAACTGCAAGAATTTATTGATCTCAGCCTTAAATATCCACACAGCCTTAAATATCCACAAGGACTCTGTACCCACAGCTCTCTGTGGCCAGGAGTTCCGAAGATTTGCAATCCTTCGAGAGAAGAAATTCCTCCCCATCTCAACCTTAAGTTGATGCTCCTTTATTCTGAGACCGGGTCCTCTGATCCTAGATTCTCCCATGAGGGGAAGCGCCTTAAGAATATCTCAATGAGATGCCTCTCACGTTTCAATCGCCAGTGGGTAGAGTCCCAACCTGTTCAACCTTTGCTTTTAAGACAATCCCACCATCCCAGGCATCATCCTAGTGAACCTTTCCAATGAAACAATATTACTCCTTAAATAAGGGGACCAAAACAGCTCACAGTACCCCAGACGTGGTCTCCCAGCAACTTGTGCAGTTACAGTAAGACTTCCCTTTTCTTATACTTCAAGTCCCTTGAAATAAGGGCCAACAATCCATTAGCCTTCCTTATTACCCGCTGCCTCTGCGTGCTAGCATTCTGAGATTTCTTCTTGAAATATTGTCAATCTCATTTGACCCGCTGTCCACCTAGAAACTGGGACGGAACAAAATGTCTTGCTGTGACATTAGGTAACCATAACACAACCAGTTGAGAAAATATACTCACTATCTCAAATAGAATCTGCACTGCAGACAAGGCCATTTGGCCCACTGGTTTGCTTGAATAAAGAGGATGAGCACACAGGTCATGGTTCAGTAAACTTGTACTATTGACTTCTAGGAATTTGGAGAATAGAAACTAAAGGGAAATTGACTGGCCGGGACAGAGTTTGTCTTTCCAAACTTTTAGAACATCATTCCATCACTGGAAGATTTAAGATGGACTTTCCATGTATAAAGGACCTGGCACCAAAGATGTATGGAACTCAAACTACCTCACCAACAAGCACTGCAGATCTATCTGGTTTGAGTAAGAGCCCAGGTAATGTTTTTCTTCCTCTCCTGTTTCGTGCCTGGTTTGGAGCCCTCCGTACTTCTGAGTGTTCCTGGTTATGAATTCAGTCAGAGATGATTCGAGGCATTATCCTAATGACTTGGGATTAAGGGAAAGTATCAGGAACTGTGCTTGCAGAAATTGGAAATTTCCTGTGTTTGGGATGTGATTTTGAAATCAGAACTGATTTTATTTTGGAAATTCAGCGGTGATTTTAGGAATGCAGGGCCTTTACCTGTACGCTGAATGACAACTAGTTCACATTGTTCCTTAGCTGTGGATTGACCTTTGCAGTGTGTGTTGGATGAAATGTGTTCAGAGGAGTCACTTCACGTTGATGACACTAGTCCCATCTTTACGTTGTAGAATGCTGCGTCATGATGGTGATAATTAAAATGGGTGAGAGAATTGATTGTGGAGCAACATGGGGCTCGGTTACAGGGTTTAAAACAATGAGTTTTTCTGCACCTTGTTGTGAGTATTCAACATAACCGGCATGTAACGACTAACGCTGGTTACGGGGAGAAAGCGGGAGAATGGGGTTGAGAAAGTTATCAGCCATGATTGAATGGCGGAGCAGAATCGATGGGATGAATGGCCTAATTTCTGCTCCTATGTCTGATGGTCTTCATTCGATCAATTATATTTTGGAAGTAAAAGCATAAACAAAGTGGTCGCTTAGGATCTGACATTAGAACAGAGAATTCTGAAGTAGCTCAGCAAGTCTGGCAGCATCTGTGGAGAGAGAAACAGAGATGATGTTGCCAATCCAGTATCACTGTCCTTCAGAATCAGACTTGTAAAGAAAAGTCACATCGGACTTTAACTATATTTTGGGGAGCCTTGTTTGTAAATAGGTATCTTTCCTAACTGTAGAGCAGTGTTGACCGCATTTCAATGTAATTTGATGCATAGAGGGCTTTGGAAGACTTCTGGGGATGTGATGAAGCCATTGAGAGCAACAAAATTGATACATAGCTTCATTCAGGTATTTCGACTTTTCTTGCTTTGAGTTTCCTGAAGTCAGGTCGAAAACCAGATAAGCTTGTCCGAATCCATCCCCATCTACCCTTTCACTGACAACTCCAGCAACTTGTAATTATAAAGCACCTTGAAATATTAAGTCAAGCCATTGAGTATCACAGGGATATTATCAAATATTTGGTGCTGAAGCTTAGAAAGTCTACACTGCAGAAAGAGGCCATTAAGCCCATCAAAAACAGAGGGCATAGATTTAGGGTGAGAGGGGAAAGATTTAATAGGCACCTGAGGAACAACGTTTTCACGCAGTGAGTGGTGCACGTATGGAATGAGCTGACAGAGGAAGTAGTGGAAGCCAGTACAACATGTAAAGGGCATCTGGATGGGTATATGAATAGGAAGGCTTTAGAGGGAGATGAGCCAAATGAGACTAGATTCATTTAGGATATCTGGTTGGCATGGACTGCAGGGTCTGTAACCATGCTGTACATCTCTATGACACTAACTCCACAACAACCATCTGAAGACCATCCCACCCAGACCCCCAGCCTATCTCTGTAATCCTACATTTCCCGAGGCCAATCCACTTAACCTGCACATCTTTGGACTGGTGGGAGGAAACCCACACAGACACAGGGAGATTATGCAAACTCCACACGGACAGTTGCCTGAGGGAGGGATCAAACCCAGGTCCCTTGGCACTGTGAGGCAGCAGTGCTAACCACTGAGCCATGTCACCCATTAGCAAATAATGAAGCACATTTGGAAATATTAAAACGAGTCATGGAGACTGGCTATTGAGGATCGTACAAAAAGAGGAGGAGAGAGATGTTAAAAGTCACACTGGTTTAGAGGAGCGATTGTAAACCTTAGGAGTTAGGCAGCTGAAGACACAATAATCAGTGGTCAAGGCTGGAATCAGTGAAGTGTTGATATCACAGAGGAGAGGATTTGAAAACATGGATGAATGGGAATTATGGATCAGATCCCAGCACAGGTTAGTGAGCACAGTGGGTGATGGGCCAATGGATTTTGGCATGAATTAGCTTTGTAGGGAAGGTCATTAAAAATGATCGGAATACAGAGGTCATGGCACAGAATATTTGCAGGGTTCCCGTTACAGGAAGTTGGAGGTGTGCACTAACTCCCTCTAGTTCCTCCACATCACTGGTCACATACAGTATATTTCCATGGTTCACTCCGTTAACTTAACAAACAACTGAATGCTTTCTCTATATTCAGTTCAGAACTAAAAAAAACCTGACCGACTGGGTTTCTTTAGTAAACGATAAAATCATTATTTTATTATAAATATAAGACATTTCCAGCAAAGATGCAAAGTTGATGAACACAGTTTTAAAAATATAAATATTTACCTTCTAAATAGCTCAACACAGACGTGCACACACCCATACACAAAACAGTAGCAGGGAAAATAAAGAAACTTTCTCTGCAGAGGTCACGTTTTGAAATAGTCACTTTGTCAAAATGATTGTCAATCATTTTGAGAGACCAGAATTGAAGCTCACTTCCCCCTCACTTCCCTCCAAGGCCCAAAAGGAAACTTCCATATCTGCCACAAATTCACCTGCACCTCCACACACATCATCTATTCCATCCGCTGCACCCGATGTGGCCTCCTCTATATTGGGGAGACAGGCCGCCTACTTGCGGAGCGTTTCAGAGAACACCTCTGGGACACCCGGACCAACCAACCCAACCACCCCATGTGACCTCTTTCCACCTATCGCATTTCCAACGCCCCTCCCCCAAGTCCCTCCTCCCTACCTTTTATCTTAGCCTGCTGGACACACTTTCCTCATTTCTGAAGAAGGGCTTATGCCCGAAACGTCGATTCTCCTGTTCCCTGGATGCTGTCTGACCTGCTGCGCTGTTCCAGCAACACATTTTCAGTCCTGTACTCAATACTCTGACCAATAAAGGAAAGCATACCAAATGCCTTCTTCACTGTCCTATCTACCTGCGACTCTACTTTCAAGGAGCTATAAGCCTGCACTCCAAGGTCTCTGTTCAGCAACACTCCCTAGGACCTTCCCATGAGGTGTATAAGTCCTGCTAAGATTTGCTTTCCCAAAATACAGCACCTCGCATTTAACTAAATTAAACTCCATCTGCCACTTCTCAGCCCATTGGCCCATCTGATCAAGATCCTGTTGTAATCTGAGGTAACCTTTGTCGCTGTCCACTATACCTCTAATTTTGGTGTCATCTGCAAACTTACTAACTATACCTCTTATGCTCACATCCAAATCATTTATATAAATGATGAAAAGTAAAGGACCCAGCACCGATGTGGCACTCCACTGATCACAGGCCTCCAGTCTGAAAAACAACCCTCCACCACCACCCTCTGTCTTCTACCTTTGAGCCAGTTCTGTATTCAAATGGCTAGTTCTCCCTGTATTCCATTAGATATAACTTTGCTAATCAGTCTCCCATGGGGAACCTTGTCAAACGCCTTACTGAAGTCCATATAGATCACGTCTGCTGCTCTGCCCTCATCAATCCTCTTTGTTACTTCTTCACAACACTCAATTAAGTTTGTGAGACATGATTTCCCTTGCACAAAGCCATGTTGACTATCCCTAATCAGTCCTTGCCTTTCCAAATACCATGTACATCCTGTCCCTCAGGATTCCCTCCAACAACTTGCCCACACCGACATCAGGATCACTGGTCTATAGTTCCCTGGCTTATCTTTACCACCTTTCTTAAACACGTTAGCCAACCTCCAGTCTTCTGGCACCTCACCTGTGACTATCGATGATACAAATATCTGAGCAAGGAGCCCAGCAATCACTTCCCTCGCTTCCCACAGAGTTCTAGGGTACACCTGATCAGGGCCTGGGGATTTATCCACCTTTATGCATTTCAAGGCATTCAGCACTTCCTCCTCTGTAATATGGACATTTTTCAAGATGTCACCATCTATTTCCCTACTGTCTATATCTTCCATGTCCTTTTCCACAGTAAACACTGATGCAAAGTACTCGTTTATTATCTCCCCATTTCCTGCGACTCCACACAAAGGCC
The DNA here is from genome assembly GCF_004010195.1 of Chiloscyllium plagiosum. NCBI lineage: Eukaryota > Metazoa > Chordata > Chondrichthyes > Orectolobiformes > Hemiscylliidae > Chiloscyllium > Chiloscyllium plagiosum. The sequence continues at coordinate 80,178,432 of NC_057721.1, forward strand.
GCCTTGCTGATCTTTGAGGGGCCCTATTCTCTCCCTAGTTACCCTTTTGTCCTTAATGTATTTGTAAAAACCCTTTGGATTCTCCTTAACCCGATTTGCCAAAGCTATCTCATGTCTCCTTTTTTCCCTCCTCATTTCCCTCTTAAGTATACTCTTACTGTCTTTATACTCTTCTAAAGATTCACTCGATCTATCCTGTCTATATCTGACATATGCTTCCTTCTTTTTCTGAACCAAACCCTCAATTTCTTTCATCATCCAGCAATCCCTATATCTCCCAGCCTTTCCTTTCACCCTAACAGGACTATACTGTCTTTGGACCCTCATTATCTTATTTCTGAAGTCTTCTCATTTTCCAACCGTCCCTTGACCTGCGAACATCTACCACAAAATCGGCTTTTGAAAGTTCTTGCCTAATACCGTCAAAATTGGCTTTTCTCCAATTTAGAACTTCAACTTTTAGATCTGGTCTATCTTTTTCCATCACCATTTTAAAACAAATAGAATTACAGTCGCTGGTCCCAAAGTGCTCCCCCTCAGTCACCTGCCCTGCCTTACTTCCCAAGAGTAGGTCAAGTTTTGCACCTTCTCTCGTAGGTACATCCACATACTGAATCAGAAAATGTTCTTGTACACACTTAACAAATTCCGCTCCATCTCAACCCTCAACACTATGGCAGTCTCAGTCTATGTTTAGAAAGTTAAAAAAATCCCCAACCATAACCACCCTATTATTCTTACAAATAACAGATCACCTCACAAATTTGTTTCTCAATTTCCCTTTGACTTTTAGGGGGTCTATAATTCAATCCCAATAAGGTGATCATACCTTTCTTATTTCTCAGTTCCACCCAAATAACTTCCCTGGATGTATTTCTGGGAGTATCCTTCCTCAGTACAGCTGTAATGCTATCCCTTATCAAAAACACCACTCCCCCTCCTCACTTGCCTCCCTTTCTGTCCTTCCTGTTGCATTTGTATCCTGGAACATTAAGCTGCCAGTCCTGTCCATCCTTGAGCCATGTTTCTGTAATTGTTATGATATCTCAGTCCCATGTTCCTAACCATGCCCTCAGTTCATCTGCCTTCCTGTTGGATTCCTTGCTTTGAAATAAATGCAGCTTAATTTATCAGCCCTACCTTGTTCTCTGCTTTGTCCCTGCCTGCCCTGACTGTTTGACTCGCTTCTGTTCTCAACTGTACCAATCTCAGATTGACCTCTTTCCTCACTATCTCCTTGGGTCCCACCCCCACCTTACTAGTTTAAATCCCCCTGAGCAGCTCTAGCAAATTTCCCTGCTAGTGTATTAGTCCTCTTCCAATTTAGGTGCAATCTGTCCTTCTTGTACAGGTCACTTCTACCCCAAAAGAGATTCCAATGATCTAAAAATGTGAAACCTTCTCCCATACACCAGCTCCTCAGCCATGCGTTCATTTGCTTTATCCTCCTCTTCCTGCCCTCACTAGCTCGTAGCACCAGGAGTAATCCAGATATTATTACTCTCGAGGACCTCCTTTTTCAATTTCTGCCTAACTCTCTGTAATCTCCCTTCAGAATCTCAACCTTTTCCCTTCCTATGCTGTTGGTTCCAATGTGAACAATGACTTCTTGCAGGCCCCTCTCTCCCTTGAGAACATTCTGCACCCTCTCTGAGACATCCTTGATTCTGGCACCAGGGAAGCAACACACCATTCTGATTTTTCACTGCTGGCCACAGAAACATCTGTCTGTACCTCGGACTAGAGAGTCCCCTAACACAATTGGTTTCTTGGAACCCGACGTATCCCTCATTGCATTAGAACCAGTCTCCATACCAGAAACTTGGTTGTTCGTGCTACATTCCCCTGAGAATCCATCACCAACTACATTTTCCAAAACCGCATACTTGTTTGAAATGGGGAAACCACAGAAGACTCCTGCCCTAGGTGCCTACCACTCTTACCTTTCCTGGAGTTAACCCATCTATGTGATTTTTCTTCCTTCCTATAACTGTCATCCATCACATCCCCTTACTCTTGTAAATTCCTCATTGCCTTTAACTATCTCTCCAACCGATCCATTCAATTGGTAGGATTGGCAACCAATGACATTTATTGCAGATATAATCCTTAGTAACCCGTAAACTCTCCCTAAACTTCCACATCCGACAAGAAGAGCATATCACTCTACTAAAGGCCATTTTTTCCTTCTTTCAATCTGCAGACCCAGAAAATAGCTCTATCTTACTCTCTCTACAAAACACTGCTCCAGGTTAAATGAATACTTATGGTTTATATTTTTAAGTTTAATCCAAGAGACATATCTCAATACAACATAGAATGAAGAAGGAACCTACTCTACACACTACTGCAGACTTTCTGCAAGGCTACACTTAAAATACTCACTAATCTGTTTCTGTTCTGTGACCCCTCCCAAACAGCTTCCACCAAGATTAGTTGTGAAATTCACTGTTTGTTCATTTTCCCAGATGCACTCTGATGTCCAGCGATACATGAATTCAAAACAGCAAAGGCAGTAACTGCGTAGGTTTGCTACTGTGTCAGTTAGCAGTATGGATTTCTTTCTTTTTCTGTCTCCTGGACTGACCTCACCATGTGCTTGTTTTGTCTGTTCCTCTCCCTTTTAAAAGTGCTGTTGTTTTGACTTTTTTTTTCTCCAAAGTTCCAAAACAATGCAACCGCATATAAAACAGTCATTACTGCTCCTGGAATTCGAGGAAATCACCTCCAACACCTAAAATACCTCAAAAAAGGAGCAGCCTGTTACAGCCAGAAATTTTACCCGTCCTCCATCTTGGATTACCCAGATTAAAATGTGTGAGATTTGATTTCTGGTAAGATTTGATTTGGAAAAAAAAAAATCCCGCGATGATCTTTCAAAAAAAAAGAAACAGGTTCAAGTATCTCCTCACTGCTTGAAATGAAATGATGTTGACAATCCCTTAAACATGAGCTCTCAACACCAACCTCTCGAATATGAACATACCAACTTGGATCAGCAGTAGGCGGCTCAATCCCTCAAACCCTCCCTGCCATTTCATAAGGTCATGGCTGAGCTGATCCCTCCACCTTCCTGCCTGTCTACAATGGCCTTTCACCCCCTTTTTTATAATAAGAATCAATTTTCCTCTGTCTCAAAAATATTCAAAGTGTTTGCTCCCATCATCTTGTGAGGAAAAGAGTTCTAAAGACTCACAAGCTTCTGTAAGAAAACAAATTCTCCTCATTTCCAGTTCTAGAATTTTCTTGAAGAATGCATATCCTTTTGACAATAATAATGGAAGTGACCTCATTACACTATAGAGAAAGAATAGAGTACACAAAGGTTATGCACATTCAATCTATTTTGGTATCATTCCTCTTTAACGACAAGTAATCCTTTTCACAGTAGATCCCTCTGTTTTGAGAGTCTATCAATCTGCTTTTCTTCACCCGCTTATCCTAGAGATCTTTGATGCTTCAACATTAACTATTGTCCCTTGAATTGGATTCTGCAACCAATCCATGCTCTGATTTCCCTGTGGGAGTAAAACAAAGGAAGTTTCACTGGCATCCTTGCCAATAATTGACAGTCAACCAACTTCACTAAGAATAGGTAATGTGGTCACCATTCATGGGATCCTGCTGTGCAAAACATAAAAACATAGAAATTAGGAGTAGGAGTAGGCCATTCAGCCCTTCAAGCCTGCTCCGCCATTCAATGTAATCATAGCTGATCATCCAAACCAATATCCTGTTCCTACTTTCTCCCCTAGGCTTTAATCCTTTAAATCCTAAGAAATATGTCGAACTCTTTCTTGGAAACATTCAATATTTTGGTCCCAACTATTTTCTGTGGCAGAGAATTCCACAGGCCCCCCACTTTCTGGGTGTTCCTCCTAATTGCAGTCCTCAATGGTCAACCTCGTATCCTTAGACTGTGACCCCTGCTTCTGGACATCCCCAGTTCATCAGGAATATCAGGAATATCTTTAGTTTAGGAGGTAAAAACAATGACTGCAGATGCTGGAAACCAGATTCTGGATTAGTGGTGCTGGAAGAGCACAGCAGTTCAGGCAGCATCCAAGGAGCTTCGAAATCGACGTTTCGGGCAAAAGCCCTTCATCGTGCTCTTCCAGCACCACTAATCCAGATATCTTTTGTTTAGCCTATCTAGTCCTGTCAGGATTTTATGGGAACACTGGCCGTTATGGCAATACTTCCAATACTTTGTGCAGTTTGTGAAGAGATGATTGAGCAGTAGTTTGGAACATATGAGGAAGTAGGCAGCCTTAAGTTACTGCATGTTCTTGCTATAATTTAACAGTCTTCACATGCAGTTGTTGACAGCACGGTGAGCAGAGACAACAGGAGCTTGCTAGGTGGTGATTAGCCTGTCAAGCTTCTCTTCCCACAGTATGACAGAAAAAGTAACATGTTGTGATTGGGTTGTCTTTGAGAAAGGGAAGAGTGAAACATTTATTGAAATCTTCTCACCGCAATGCTGCTATTGTCCCTGATGCCCCAACCTTGGGGCAGGCAATAACCTAGTGGTATTATCACTAGACTATTAATCCAGAGACCCTTCTCATCTTCTGGGGACCTGTGTTTGAGTCCTGCTAGATCCTACCATAGTGGAATTTGAATTCACTCTTTAAAAAATCTCGAATTAGGAGTCTAATGCTGACCGTGAATCCATTTCGAGTAGTGGAAAAACTTAATTCACTCATGTCCTTCAAGGAAGGAAAATGGCATCCTTATCTCGTCTGGCCTACATGTGACTCCAGACCTACAGCAATGGGGTTGAAACTTAACTGGCCTCTGGGTAATTAGGGCTGGGCAATAAATGCTGGTCAAGGCAGTGACACACCCACATCTAAACAAAACACACTGAGATGAAGTTCCTTTCTGCTATTTTTCTTCATTCATTGACAGGATCTGGCCATCACTGGCACTTCTTGCCCATCATTGATCTGCAGTGGTAATGTCACTGAGTTAGTAATCCAGCCTAATGCACAGGACATGCAAGTTCAAGTCCCTGCTCGGTAGCTAATGGAATTGGTCATTGAAAGCAAGTCTCAGTTATCAGGACCATTTTCTTGTCACTGTTAGTTGGGAAAATACATCCGGTTCATTAATTACCCTTCAAGAAGGAAGTCTGCTGTCAAAATGTGGTCTGGCTAATTTGTGATTCATGGCTTATACTTAAGAATATAAGAATTAGGAGCTGGAGTAGACAATTTTACCCCTTGAGCCTGCTCCACCATTGAATTTGATCGTGGCTGATCTCATTTCGACCTCAACTCCACTTTCCTGCCCAGTCCCCATAACCCGTTAACCCATTAACCATTAATAATCTGTCCATCTCCTTCTTAAATTTACTCAATGTCTGAGCATCCACCACACTCTGGGAGAGTGAATTCCATAGACTCACAACCCTCTAAGAGAGGTAATTCCTCTTTATCTCTGTTTTGAACTTGCTGCCCCTTATCCTAAAACTATAACCTCTCGTTCTAGATTGTCCCACATCCTCTCTATGTCTACTTTGTCAATCCCTTTTAACCCCACACCCTTCATTCCCTTACTGATTAAATGTCTGTCCATCTCAGCTTTAAATATACTTAATGCCCCAACCTCAACTGTCTTCTACAGTAAAGAATTCTCAAGGGTCACAACCCTCGGTCATAAGACATTCCTCCTCATCTCCGTCATAGATGTGCAAACCCTTCCACTGAGATGGTGCCCTTTGGTCCTGGACTCTATCAAAAGGTGAAACAATCTCCCTTGTCAAGCTTGCAGAATCTTGTGTGTTTCAATGAGGTCACCTCTTATTCTTCTGAACTCCAATGATTATGGGCCCAAACTATTAAATCTGTGACAGAGTCATCAACTCATGGAGAGCAGAAACAGACCCTTACGTCCAACCAGTCCATGCCGAACATAATCCCAAACTAAACTAGTCCTACAGACCTATTCCTGGCCCACATCCCTCCAAACATTTAGTATTCATGTAAGCCAATGTCTTCTAAATGTTGTAACTATACCCACATCCACCACTTCCTCTGGCAATTCACTACACACTCGAACCACTCTGAAAAAGTTGTTCCTCAGGTCCTCTTTAAATCTTTCGTCCTGACCTTAAACCTAAGCCCTCTCGTTTTGAACTCATTGGCCCTAGGGAAAATACCTTTGCTATTCACCGTATCTACACCCCTCACGATTATATAAACTTCTATAAGGTCAATCCGCAACCTCTGACGCTCCAGTGAGAAAAGTCCCCACCTATTCAGCCTCTCCTTCTAATTCAAACTCTCCATTCCGGGTAACGTCTTTGTCAATCTTTTCTGCACCCTTTCAAATTTGATAATATCCTTCCTCTTGCAGAGCAACCAAAACTGTACATAGTACTCCAAAAGTGTCCTCATAGAATTTGTAAATGTTTGGTCCAAATTGCTTGCTATAATAAGGTGCGTGTCTGTTTGCAAACTGAACAATCCCATATGCTTATCAGCACCTTGTTCAGTTGTCCTGTCTCCTTCCAAGGTTTGTCTATATTATCCATTCTTTCAGCAATTTAACTCTTTGCCTTCTGCATGGATTTGGAGTTAGCACTTTTTAAGTACCTCAGTCTTCTTTGAAAGTCTTGTTGGTTTGATGTGGTCTTTCTTCAGGGTTTTCTCATTCCTCAACATCGTTCATCATGAGCTTGGACCACACTTGAGAATGTAGATCAATGCAGCACAGTACAGGCCCTTCGGCCCTCGATTAGATTGATGTTGACCTTTTATCCGATTCTAAGATTAAACTAACTGACACACCCTTCATTTTACTATCATCCATGTGCCTATCCAAGAGTTGCTTAAATGTCCCTAATGTATCTGATTCTACTACCACCGTTGGCAGAGCATTCCACCCACCCACCACTCTCTGTGTAAAGGACCCACCTTTGACATCTCCCCTGAACCTTCCTCCACTCACCTTAAAATGATGCCCCCTTGTGGTAGTCATTTCCGCCCTGGGAAAAAGTCTCTGGCTATCCTTCCTATCTATGACTTTCATTATCTTGGACATGTCTACCAAGTCACATCTCATCCTTGTTGACTCCAGTGAGAAAAACCTTACCTCCCTCAACCTTTCTTCATAAGACATGCCCTCCAGTTCAGGCAGCATACTGGTAAATCTCCTCTGCACTCTCTCTAAAGCTTCCACATCCTTCCTATAACGAGGTGACCAGAAATAATACAATCTTCCAAGTGTGGTCTAAACAGGGATTTACAGAGCTACAGCATAACCTCGCAGCTCCTAACCTCAATCTCCGTGCTAATGAAAGCCAACACACTCTACGTCTTCTTAACAAACCTATCAACTTCAGTGGCAACTTTGAGGGATTTATGGACATGGACCCCAAGATCCCTCTGTTCCTCCACATTGCCAAGAATCCTGTAATCTGCATTCTAATTTGACCTTCCAAAGTTAATTGCTTCACACTTTTCCAGGTTGAACTCCATCTGTCACTTCTAAGCCCAGCTCTGCATCCTGTCAATGTCTCATTGCATCCTACAACAGTCCTCCACGCTATATACAACTCACCACCCTTCGTATCAATGGAAAACGTACTAACCCACTCTTCCACTGACTCATTTATAAAAACCATAAACAGCAGATGTCCCAGAACAGATCCCTACGGAACAACACTGGTCATTGAGCTCCAGACTGAATACTTCCCATCTACCACCACCCTCTGTCTTCTATGGGCCAGCCAATTCTGTATCCAGATAGCCAGATTTATGTGTCTCATGTCTCCTTATTTTCTAAATGAGCCTACTTTGGGGAACCTTATCAAACGCCTTGCTAAAATCCATATACATCATATCCACTGCTCTACCTTCATCAATGTGTTTTGTCGCATCCTCAAAAAATTAATTCAGGCTTGTAAGGCATGACCAGCCCCTCACAAAGCCATGCTGACTATTTTTAATCAAACTATGCTTTTCCAAATAATCATAAATCTTATCTCTCAGAATCCTCTCCAATAATTTGCCTACCACTGACGTAAGACTGACTGGTCTGTAATTCCCAGGGTTATCCCTGTTCCCTTTCATGAACAAGGGAATAACATTTACCACCCTCCAATCAACTAGTACTCCTCAAGTGGACAGTGAGGACACAAAGGTCATCATCAAAGTTGCAGCAATCTCTTCCCTCGCTTCCCATAGTATCCTTGGGTATATCCAAACTGGCCCAAGGGACTTATCTATCCTCATATTTTTAAAAATTTCCAGCACATCCTCCTTCTTAACATCAACCTGTTTGAGCATATCAGTTTGTTTCTCACGATCCTCCGAAACATCAATGTCCCTCTCAGTAGTGAATACTGAAGCAAAGTATCTATTAAGGACTTCCCCTACTTCCTCCAACTTCAAGCACAAGTTCCCTCCACTATCCCTGATTGACCCTACTCTCACTCTGACCAGCCTCTTGTTCCTCACATCAGTGTAGAAAGCCTTGGGCTTTTTCATGTCCCCTTCTAGCTCTCCTGAGTCCATTCTTCCGTTCCTTCCTGACTAACTTGTAAATCTATTGAGCCCTGTCTGACTCTTGCTTCTTCAACCTTAAGTAAGCTTTCTTCTTCCTCTTGACTAGATATTCCACATCTCTTGTCATCCATACTTTCCCATACTATCTGCCCCTATTCCTCTCCATGACTACAGAAAATTTCAGGGAGTTGTGATCACTATCACCAAAATGCTGTCTCATTGAGAGATCTGACATCTGACCTGGTTCATTGCCAAGCACCAAATCCAATATGGCCTCTCCTCTAGTTGGCCTATCCACATATTGAGTCAGGAATTCTTCCTGGACATACCTGACAAAATCTGTTCCATCCTAACTATTGCAGTAAGGAGGTTGCAATCAATATTAGGGAAGTTGAAGTCACCCATGAATAACAACCTTGTTACTTCTGCACCTTTCCAAAATCTGACTCCCAATCTGCTCCTTCGTATCTCTGTTGCTATTGGGGGGTCTGTAGAAAACTCCCAGTAAAGTGACTGCTCCTTTCCTGTTTCTGACTTCCACCCATAACGACTCAGTCTACAAACCCTCCTTGATGACCTCCCTTTCTGCAGCAGTGATACTATCCCTCCTTCACATTGCCACTCCCCCATCTCTTTTACCTCCCTTCCTATTCCTTTTGAAACATGTAAACACTGGACCATCAAACGACCATTCCTGTCCCTATGATATCCATATCTCTGTAATGGCCATAACATTGTAGTTCCAAGTACTGATCAATACTCTATATTCATCAACCTTATTCTTGACACTCGTTACATTAAAACAGATGCACTTCAACCCATCACACTGACTGCAACTTTCCCCTTTCAACTTTCTTTCCTGACTCACAGATATTCTGCACACTGTATCTGCCTGTTCATTAGCTAGCCCATCCTCTGATCTGTAGCTCCAGTTCCCACCCCTCTGCCAAACTCGTTGTAACCCTCCCAAAGTGCTCTAGCAAACCTCTCGCCCAGGATATTGGTGCCCGTCCAGTTCAGGTGCAACTCATCCTCCTTGTACAGGTCCCACCTTCCCCTGAAAGTATCCCAATGGTCTACATATCTGAAGACCACCCTCCTACACCAGCCCTACAGCAACATGTTCAGCTGCACTTGCTCTCTGTTCCTAGCCTCACTAGCACATGGCACCGGTAGCAATCCTGAGATTACTACTCTGTTTGTCCTGCCTTTTCACTTCCAATCAAAATCCCTATATTCACTTTTCAGATCCTCCTCCATTTTCCTAGCTATGTCATTGGTATCAATGTGTGCCTTGACCTCTGGCTGCTCCCCCCTCCCCCTTAAGAATCCTGTAGACTTGACCAAAGACAACTCTGACCCTGGTACCAGTAGACAACATACCATCTGAGAGTCTCATTTATGACCACAGATTCTCCTGTCTGTTCCTGTAACCACTGAATCTTCATCACTGTAAGTGAGGTTTGACCAGTCAGTCTAAGTCAATGTGTATTCCACTGTCACTGTACTTCCCACAGTCTCATCGGATTTTTACACACACACACGCACACACACACACACACCCCGAGTGACTGTCATGTGTTGGACAATTGAATTGGCATGTACAATCTGGCCAATCTTCACAAAATACTGTCAATGCTGAAGATCTGACACAAACACAGGGAATGCTGGAGAAGCTCAGCAGGTCTATGGAGAGAGAAACAGAGTTAACATTCTGACTCCATTATGTTCAAAACCACGGAGGGGGATGAGTGCTCCCAACACCTTAGGCTTTCAGGTCTGGACATTTTCTTACCTTTTATCTTTTTTAAAAAGTAAAATTTACTGTTTTTAGTTTAATTCTGGGTTTGTAACCAAGATGGCACTGGAGATTAGCTTTGTGCACTTTTCACTGTACTCATGTATTTCTCAAGTACATGTGACAATTAAACCTAATTCTAATTCTGAAACGATTTGATGGAGTAGACACAGAGAAACTTTTCTGTAGTGGGGAAGCCCAGAACAAAGCGACATCACTATGATATTAGAGCCACCAAAAGGCTGTGGTTACTGGAATTCAGATGGAGTGTTGGGATTGTTCTTTAATCAGGGCATTGAAAGAATGTCGATGGGAAATTAGAGTTGAGATGCAGATCTCTCACGATCTAACTGGTGGACAGAATGGAATCTGAATGAACTGCCCATGTTTTCAGAGTCCCTGTGTTCGCATATACCTCTGAAGTTGTGTTTTGCCCTCAGTGTGTCCAATCCTCTGTATTCCTCAGCAGTCACGATAATTTTTCTGCCTTCTACAAGATTCCACATCTGGGGTCAGTATCCACATCATAACTGGGAAATAAGAGAGTCCCTCCACCCTTTCAGTATGGCACTTTTATATTTCTCTAATATTCCATGTTGTGTGGTGGAGACTGGTACACTTACAACATTTAAAAGGCATCTGGATGGGCACATGAATAGGAAGAGCTGAGAGGGATGTGGGCCAAGTGCTAGCAAATGGGACTAGATTAGTTCAGGATATCTGGGTGGCATGGATGAGTTGGATTGAAGGGTCTGTTTCCGTGTTGTACAACTCTATGACTCTATTTGCAACACAGCCACTAAATCATTGCTTGGATATCAAGAAAGACTAAACAACTAAAGAAAGACTTACATTTCCCTAGCTCAGGGCCTCAAGATACTCCTTGTACTTTACAACCTCGAAAATACTTTTTGGAAATGTGCCCGTGAAGGAAACATGACAACCAATTTGTACATAGCAGGATTTCACAAGCAGTCTTGTGATAATGACCAGATAATCTGCTTTTAGGTGTTGGCAGTGGGAATACTGTTGTCACAGGTAATTAAAGAGGATTTATAGCATTAAGAAGGAAAAGTTGGAAAAGTTAAATATCTCATGAATAGTCTTAAAATAGCTCAATTTGGTGCACAGTTGTCAGCACAGTGAATCAAAATGCATAACCAGGAATATTGGAGGACAAATTGGAAGATGTTTATCGCGCTAAAGGAATCAAAGGGTAAGGGGAGAAAGTAGGAACAGGGGACTGAGTTGAATGATCAGGTGAAAGTGAGGACTGCAGATGCTGGAGATCATAGTTGAAGGGTGTGGTGCTGGAAAAGCAAGGCTGACCAGGCAGCATCCGAGGAACAGGAGAATCCTGATGAAGGGCTCATGAAGTTGATTCTCCTGCTCCTCAGATGCTGCCTGACTGGCTGTGCTTTTCCAGCACCACACTCTTCGACTCTGAGTTGGATGATCAGTTATGATCATATTGAATGGCGGAGCAGGTTTGAAGGGCTGAGTGGCCCACTCCTGCTCCAATTTTCTGTGTCAAGTTGAAACTGTATAATGATCTTTAACTTTTAATCAATGTTCCCAGAATTGACACAAAATTCTAACATACAGAGAATTCTGTAGAATTCCCAAGACAGTACAGAGAAAAGCCAAAAATCACACAACACCAGGTCATAGTCCCAATACGTTTATTAGAAAGGACTAGCTTTCGGAGGGCTCCGAAAGCTAATGCTTCTAAATAAACCTGTTGGACTGTAACCTGGTGCTGTGTGATTTTTGACTTTGTACACCCCAGTCCAACACCGGTATCTCCAAGTCAGAGAAAAGCCAGAGCCCTGAGAGCTTAACACCACTCTGCTGAGTTAGGAGAAAGGACTGGCAAAAGTTTAAGCTGAGTAAAAGCGAGGCCTTGTCATATTTTATGATATCATGGAAGAATTAATTTATAGCAGAATAAATAGACTGAGCAATCAGTGTTAGTGCGGCCTGAGTTGACACTACAGTTATACCTCACTCGGTCCTATCAAATGTTATTAGTGGGATAAATAAAGGACAAAGGACTGGAAGAGGCAAGTAGAGGACAGGGAGCAGGCTTGTTCATCAGATTTTCAGGAAGGTTAGTGTTGGAAATGTCTTTGGAATCATTGCTTATGCTAATTTGAATGGGCAGTTGAGAATAGTGAACTGGCACATCTGACTCCCTGCAAATCCCCATCGTTTTTAGCCCAACTCCAATCTGTCGACTTCACATTTATTAAGACATTCTTCATTTCAAGCCTAATTCTGCGGCCCTGAATTCATGAGCCTTTGCTTCCTACAAAACAAACTCAAGTGGAAACTTTACCAAAAACCTAAAAACAATTTCATTAAATCCAACTATTGGGCCATTCTCTTCCCCTAACTGAGTGACAATTGATGTTTGCGCAAGGCCATAACATAGTAAACCTTTACTATTGGCTTCTAGGACTATGGGAATTGTTTCATAAAGGACGTTTGCCTCGAAAAGAAAGGTTTTGTATCGACAGTCTCTTAGATTACCATCACTACGCTAAAACATTTACTCTGGACCTGCCGTGTGCCAAGGACCTCACAATGAAGATGTTACAATTGCGAAGCACAACTAGCACCACTGCCAGTACCACTCTTCCTTTTAGTCTGAGCGAGGTTACAGGTAACATTTTGTATCTTTCTCACTGCGTGCCTGTGTCTCAATCCAGCAGGTTTATTTATTGGTGAATGGCAAAATTCCGTAGCGATTATTCAGTTGACATTCGTTATACCATCGCATTGTGTGACTGTCTCATTTGGTAACGAGTGACCCAATTTACACCATAGCCATGAAGATGCGCGAGTGCCTCTGTGCATACTGGATTATGCCTTGAGTTTGCGTATTTCTTGGACATCAGCATTGTTGTAGTCTGACAACATTCATTTGAAATCTGAAAAAGGTAGATGTTTCTTCATTGGGAGAGATAAGGAAAAGCAAATGTGAGTGCCTAGATATAGAATATAATCAGAACGATGTGTGAAATGTTCATCTTTATATCAAGAATGTTGAAAGGCAAGGGAAAAGAAATTATATTTTAGTATGTAGAGCCATCATCAAATCCCATTTGAAATCCTTGGAAAGAATAGAATACAAAAGAATAGAATAGAAATTTACATGTACTTTTACATAAAAATATACAGAGAAAAGCTTCATAAGTCACCCCAATGGAAAGGAAATCTAGAACGCTCACTCCCAGAAAAAGCTGTTGAAGCTGGGGTTCAGCTGTAGAACTGAGATTGTCAGATCATTTCTTAGGCATACATATAGAAGCTATGAAACCAAGGCAGATAACTGGATGCTGAAAGCAAACTCTGATTGAATGGCAGAATATGCTTGAGGGCTGAATCTTTTCCTCCTTTTCCAATGTTACTGAGGAATATTAGCCTCAAGCAGAGGTTGTTTATAGGAAGGTAGAGCCTGTGAAATGAACCTAATGTGTACAGTCTGACAGAGAAGCAATACTCACTGCATTTGAAAATACAAGTGGTACCAAACCTGACTCCACAATCATCACCACATATTCTTTCAATCTGAGTGAGGCCAAAGGAAAATATTGTTGTCTGGTGTTGTAACCCTATCTTTCACTCCACAATGCAAACATGTATATATGGAGTTGAGACCCACATTTGATCAGTTTGTATGTTTGTTTTCATTAGAGTAAACATGTAGAGGTAAATCAGTTTCCATATATTAGGTGAAGAAAATTTCAATTTATGAGGGAGTTTTTGAAAACAATTCTCAGAGTAATAAAGAGTTGGATTCTATCAGGAAATGGTCAGGTTCTGTCAGTGGTTGGTCTGTGTTGGATGCTGTTGGGCTTTAAGGGCTGTCCCTGGATTGCCCATATAGCAAGAGCTACTAAATATAAGTGCACACTCTCATCACCAGCTCACTAAAGACCGGACCTGTCCAAAAGCTGGACATTTTTAAAACCTGCCATGCATAAATTTTATTTATGTTATTCAATGAAAATTACCTGAACAATTCAGCTACATGCTGCTTGGCTGTAGATTTATTAATCATTTCATTACTTGCAGACCTTGGGGCACTTGACCTCAAAAAACTCTGATTGGCCCAAACCTCTCCATGACTAGCTCAAAATCTGTTAAGATCCAAACTCTGCATGGCTATGGTACAAAGACCTCCCATTTTAAACAGCATATTGTAGCTATTGACTATCAAATACTTTACAGAAAAACATTTATACAAATAATTCATGATACGTTTATTTGGAACATTTTTGGTTATGTAATCTGAAACTATAAAAATGCTTCTGTTTGCTACTTTTATTTGACAAAGGGAAGCAGACAGCAACTGTACAACTCAGCTTTACTAATGCATACTTAATCTGATGAGCATGTGGTTTGAAACTGTCCTTGTAAACAAACAAGTGTTTTGTGTGTTTTTCTGGAATTGTAAATTAAGATTGATGTCCAGCCTGAGGGCTTTAACGTTGATTTCCTTTGTCTGAAGGCTGTTTTGAAATGGCCATAAGCTCGCTCCAACTTGGTTTCTGCATCTTTCCCAGTTTGTGTATCCACTGGAGTAGATCTTGTATTGCTTGAAAGTTGTAATTGGTTCATAGCAATGTGGTGCCAGTACAATAGGCATCTAAACAAGCACTGTAGGGTAAGCATCATTTGTGAACATTCACATCACAAGTTCAGTATCGGTGTGGAATAGTCTTGGCTTAGTTTAGAAAACTGGGCATATGGTTGTACATTTTTGATCCAGTGCTGTTTGGTTTGATACCTCACTACGTTCTGTGTACAGATTGCTGACCAAAGATACTTGGAGCTGTATGGTGGCTCAGTGGTTAGCACTGGTGTCTCACAGCATGAGGGAACTGGGTTCAATTCCACTCTTGGGCAACTATCTGTGTGGGGTTTGCACATTCTCCCCATGGGTTTCCTCCTACAGTCCAAAGAATGCATCTTAGGTGGATTGGCCATGCTAAATTGCCCATCATATTCAGGTTGACTGGATCAGCCATGGGATATGCAGAGATTGGGGGGGAGAAGGCCGGGTCTGGGTTGGATGCTCTTCAAAGGTTCAAACTGCACTTAATGGGCCAAATGGCCTGCTTCCACACTATAGGGATTCTGTACTTGATTTAACAAGAGTTGACATCTGGGCAATGAATGACGATCATCCTATTTAAAAAGATTTACAGTTGGATGGAATTGAAGAGTGCTAAGGCAGTGCGCGTTCTTGCCTCTCTCTCATGGGCTGTGTGTTGAAGACACACTCCAGGGACTTGAGCACAAAGTTAAGCTGACTTTCTCAGTGTGGAAACAGGGGGCACCATTTTGGTGTCTTGGTCAATATTTATACTTTGCCCAGTATCAGTGAGACCAATTGTTAAGCCATTGTCTCATTGTTATATATGAGAAAGTTGATCGCTGCTTTTATATCAGTATAATGCTTCGAAAACAGTATTTCGTTGGCTTAAGCTAAAGTATATACTGAATTTATGAAAAGCGTTATAGCAATTCAAATTCTTTCTTCCTTTCTTGCTTTCTTTCTTTCAGATTGAATTAATAAATCGTAACTCCTGCCATCAAATAGGGAATTTTCCAGGTCCATTCTTTCATGTGTGCTGGTTTAGGGTGGGCACTGTAAGCTGTGGTTGAGTGACCTCTGTTGGAAATGTGCTCCATGTTTGTTGAGGTTGGTCTATTACTGTGGCACATGGGCATTTGTATCTCGAGTGGGTTGCCAAAAGCTACCAAACTTCACAGCTGTGGGAGCCTCTGGTGTTGATGACCTAAATCATTATTTCCTCCCTATTTATTAATTTCTCAATGTAATGACACCCATTATTTGAGCCATCTTGCTAATTGCCTTGAAACCTCAACTATTTCCAAACTTGTCCCCGATCCTGTGTTCCAGTAAGATCCCTGATTCTGATTGTACAAGTATAGTATAATCATATTATTTTTAATTTACAAATGTGTGATGTGAGCACTATCAATGAGTGTAATGCTAAGCATCAATTTGAGAGTGTAGTGCTGAGCCTCGTAAAAACGTTACCCTCCAAATGTAACACTGTTCTTCATGAGTCTTTGGTCTCTCGTTTGTTCGGTTCCTGTCCTGTTGCTAAGAATCCAGAAATATTCATTCTGTTCCCTGGAGGCTACGCTTGAGTCAGTAATGTTATGACAAACACCTTGACTGGGTGCAGCACAGTCCACTGCCTTGCCAACTTACTCCTTGTACCCTAGTCTCTCGATTCCTCTGCTTCCCTGTCACATCGATGACTCCCGCCACTCACCATTCGAATCTGACCGCCTCTCTCGATTACAATCCAACCAGCTGTGAAGAACCAGTCATGAAAGTGCACAGGGATTTCGTGCAGTTTCCACCCATCGTGGGTGAACCAGCTCAGCTGGGACAAGAGATGAGAAAGGGAGAGGAGATGGGAGGGACAAATCGTGTTTACACAGTCAGCATCTGCCATCTATTTAACTGGACCTTTTTTAAAACCATCGGCAGCTTCTCTAACATATTAAAATTGGACTTCAAGAATGTCAGCCTGACCCTAAAGGCTTTCTAACGTCGATTCAGTAGGGGATCCACTCTGCTCACTAAAACATGTTGGGGGTTAAAGGCAGAGTTGTTAAAAGATACGTTTGCCATTTGTGTATGTGGATAAGTCCTGCAGTAAGCCTTACAAACGTAGAAATGTCGAAACAAGAGCTGTCTCCCCCTCTGAAACTCTCTGTCTCTCCTCAACCTATCACCTACTCTTTTCTTTCCCAGGATCCTGGTGAAGCACTTTTCTTTATTTCCACTCCACATGATTCATCCACAATGACAGGCAATAACGATTCAAGACTTTACCTTCCTCAATCTGCCATTCACTGTCTATTGTAGCAGACTATAGACTGTCCAGACACAGCAAAGAGATTCAAGGTTTGAAATGAGACCCCAGGTTCTCAACTAATGCCACCAGAGGGGTTTTCTGTTTCACCTGCTCAGCCCATTGAAACTCACCCCCTAAATTTCCTCCTGCCTTTTCTTTGCAAGTTGAGCTGAAATTGCTTTATGTAATTTGATGAGGAGAAGCCAGTGTTGGGCTGGAGTGGACAAAGTTAAAAATCACACAGTACCACGTTACAGTCCAACAGGTTTATTTGGAAACCTGTTGGACTATAACCTGATGTTGTGTGACTTTTGACTGCATGCAGTTTGATCCGCCCTCTCCCCTCCTTTCCCTGTCGTCATTCTTTAGCTTCTCATGCTTTCTTTCCAACTCCCACATATCCTTAATTGACCATTGTCACCATTTCCCTGAATCTCCTGTGTGCAACCTAAGTGTCTTATGAAATCGTCACCCATTTAAATACCCCTCGCCCACTTAATTAGTAACAAAGCTGGTTTGTGCGTGAACAACGCCTTAGTAAACTTGTATTGTTGGCTTCCAGGACTTTTTGAACTATTACGTAGAAGACGTTTGTCTTGGAAAGAGAGGTTTTGTATCCGCAATCTTTTAAGCTACCATTCCTACAGTAGAGACTTTGATATGGATCTTCCATGTGTGCAGGATCTCGTGGCAAAGATATACCAAATGCATACCACAACCATCACAACCACCTGTACCACAGAAAGCACTACCCTACCTCTCATCCTGACTGATCCCACAGGTAAATCTTTGCATTCTCCTTGTGTCTGAATTTTGCCAGTGTTAGGCCAGTGGCTTTCTGATGGCTTGTTGATTGGTTAACTAACCCCTCAGGGGCATTTGAGAGTCATGAAGCAGTTCACATTGTAGACAGAAGAGGAAAGATTTTTTTCCCACTTATGACGTAGACTCGAGCTGGGGGCTAGAAATGTGAAGTGGCCACTCAAATTGAATGAAGCATTCAAGAGAAATGTCTTCACCCAGAGAGCGTGAGGCTCAGTGTTGTGTGAGCTAAATGAAATGAATAGAGAAGGTACATATAAAGTAAAACTGCATGAACAAATGAGGGAAATGGGTCGATAAAATTGAGCTAATAAGGTCAGAGAATATAGGGTGGGAGGAGATTCATTTGAAGATGAACAACGACCTGTTGGGCTGAATGGCCAGTTTCTGGGCTGTTCGTTTTGGGCAATTAATTGAGCACGCATTAACCTCAGACTGCTTTGAAGAAGGGAAGAGAGTACTTGTTTAATGTGACAGAGTTTTTGGGTTTACACTCACCATGCCATGGATACTGCCAGTCAGGCTACCTGGCTAATGCAGTTTGGGAATCTGGCTGGTATATTCCAAATGTCCTCATGTGGCAAAGAATGTGGAAGAGCTGCTCTGACTGTGATGGAACTCAAGTTAAATTGTTCCTGTTATACACTACACGATCCTCATTTGTATATTGCTGATAACACTGGATTTGAGTGAAGCCGTTGAATAAAAGACAGGCCATTAATATTTGGAACAAATTCAATTCCAAAGCAAATAGTCAACTGGGACTGTTCAGTTGTTCCATCAAAGTTAATCTCTTAACAGCACTAATGACTTTCCCTTTCTGTTTCTCACTGTAATAGGGGAATTTGTGTGATGAAGAAAGATTGACTGTCTACAAAAGGTGGATGTTGTACATTTTCACTATTAATCTCTACCTGTCAAGTGATCTGATCTGTCTTGTGTGTTGACATGCTTGATGCAGTCTTGCTTTCACGACATACATCTCTCTACTGCTGGGTTATTTATTCTGGTGCAAAAAAGTGAAGAGAGGAAAACAGATTGCACTTGAATGTATTGACTAATTTACAATGATGGAAAAAGTCCTGTGCTGGGGAATAAGCAATATTTGCATTTGTGTCGTACCTTTCAGTTTGCAAAGCTTTTCCTGTGAACTGAACTTGAAGCTGTGCCAGTAAGTGTTACCTGTTGGGATCCTCATCGTAACAGAACGTGAATGTTTTCTTCTTTTGAAAAGTGGAGTGTTTTTACCATTTGAACATAAGACCACAGTTTTGTGATGTGATGCACATTTATCTGAGTTAGCGATTTTAGAGTTGTGTGACTTGTTTCCTGATTCGATTGCAGTGAGGAGATCCAATGGTGTCTTCACCATTTGATCTATTACATCTTACCTTTTTCAAAGACTTGGCCTTCTTCTACTAAAGTTCTCAATTTCTGAAGCATTTCTGTACAACTACATGAAGCCAGAGGGGGATATCTTAAGCTGAGAAAATTAGCCAAGACTTTATCTCTGCTCATCATCGAGTTCGAACCCCATAGACATTGGGTGTGAATGGATTTGGATAGGATTCCACGTGGTTTAATACTTTACTTGATATTAATTGTCTCAATTCATGCATTGTGTGCCTTCTGAAAATTAAAAATATGTGGAGACTGTGTGGAGACTGAGAAGTATACAAGGGTCTTGTTTAAGTTTTTTTTATTCATTCATGGGATGTGGGTGTCACTGGCTGGGCCAACATTTATTGCCTGTCCCTAATTGCCCCTTGAGAAGGTGGGGGTGAGCTGCCTTCTTGAACCACTGCAGTCCATGTGCTGTAAGTTGACCCACAATGCCCTTATGGGGGGAATCCAGGGCTTTGACCCAGCAACAGTGAAGGAACTGTGATATATTTCCAGATCATGATGGTAAGTGGCTTGGAGGGGAACTTGTTGGTGTTTCCATGTACCTGCTGCCCTTGTCCTTCTAGATGGAAGTGGTCGTGGGTTTGGAAGGTGTTGTCTAAGGATCTTAGGTGAATTCTATGGTAATCTATATCATTGACTTCTAGGACTTTGCTTCAAAGCAGACTATTGTCTTGGCAAGAAAAAGGATACAGAACAACCTCAATTATCCAAATGAGATGAGGGGGAAGTATTTTGTTCAGATAACTGATCAGATTGTAAACAAAGGAAGCCATACTGAGCATAATTATGTAAAAAAGCATGATAACAGAGTTTTTATTTCATTCACTCAATAAAATGCATACACACACTGGATATTGCTTAAAAATTCATGATGGTTTACAAATAAAATCACTTTTTGGCTCGAATTTGACTGAAATCTGTGATGATTCTCACTGACATTTTCCTTGGTTTTATCCTGGTCCTTGACAGAAGCCAGCATCTTTCTGTTCAGTGTTGTCCCACCGTTCAGACTAAACAAGTGTTGTCCCTCCTTCCTTAGCGACCGCTGAGTCCTTATAGAGAAAGAGAGGAGCAAAATACAGGGGGACCACGAGAGAGAGAGGGAAGATGTTTTCGCTGACTTCCGTTTCCTTCCCCTCACCAATTTTGATTCTCAGGGGTAACGTTTTCCTTGTGTTCCCTCCTGTCAGGTTTCCCTCCTGTTTATTTTCACGTGTGCTAACTCACTACGATGTGCTCTCCCCCATCAAACAAAAGTAACATTAAATTTTCTTGTCAGCTGAAAGATATTGACTTACTTTTTGTTTGTAAAAAAATGAGTTGTCATGGGATAATGGGAGGAAAAAGCAATGGAAATGAAAAGTGCACGCGCATGTTTTTGACTTAATTCTCCAGAGAATGAGCTGAGGAAAAAAATTGTTGGGTTTACAAAGCGGAGCGAGTTAATGTTGTGAGGGAATCTTGCTGTTAGAGTGCAGAACTCGGGCTCGCACATACGTCGTTCTTGTGTGTTCACAGTCAGAAACCTTGGTCCTCAGGGACAATAAGTATCGGAGAGCCTTTTTATAAAAAGTGTAAGACTTAACTCTGACGTCACGTCTCGAGTATATATTTGAAGTTAATTTCTTATTAAAGCATATTTGCATCTATATTCCTGTTCAGATTTACAAAATGATGTATTAAATGGATGAGGAATAGAATTTTCCTACTTCAATTGAAATGTGTGTGCAGAAGACTTGAAATCTTGTTCGGATAATCCGAAATTCAGATAATTGATGTTCGGAAAACCGAGGTTGTTCTGAAATCATATTCTTTTAGACACTCGGAGCTTTGTGGCCAAGTGACCTCCAAACCAGGAGGAGAAAGTGAGGTCTGCAGATGCTGGAGATCAGAGCTGAAAATGTGTTGCTGGATTAGCGCAGCAGGTCAGGCAGCATCCAGGGAACAGGAGAATCGACGTTTCGGGCATAAGCCCTTCTTCAGCAGGCTAAGGTAAAAGGTAGGGAGGCCTCTAAACCAGGAGGCCAGAGGAACCTTTTCGATTGTATGCATAGGACGTGGATGTCACTAGCTGGGCTAGCATTTCTTCCTGATGAAGGGCTGAAGCATCGATTTTCCTGCTCCTCAGATGCTGCCTGACTTGCTGTGCTTTTCCAGCACCACTCTAATCTTGACTCTAATCTCCAACATCTGCAGCACCCACTTCTGCCTGACATTTCTTGTCCATCTCTAATGGCCTTTGAGCTGTCTGGATTGCTAGTGTATTTAACAGGGCCATTAAGACTCAATGGTGTTGGTCTGCAGTCACATGTGGGCCTGAGCAGGTAAACACATCCATCCTTAAAGGACATTCATTTGTGACAATTGACAGTGGTTACCTGGTCACTATTCAACCAGCTTTTAATTCCAATTGTTTTTAATTGAATTTAATTTGCCATCTGCCAAGGTGAGAGTTGAACTACAGACCCAGAGAATTGGCCTGGGTTTCTGCATTTACTCGCTTAGTGAGATTAACATTCCCTCTAAGCTGTCCAAGCAGCCGCTCCAAGTTTCCACGCGATTAGCGATTGGCGTGGTCACACTGAATGCAGAATCGACCTCTGGCTCTAGAACCCAGTGTCACGCATCGTCCTCAGATACCTAAACATCCAGGAAGAAAATTAGAAGGAACGCTGTACATAAGTATTACATCCTCACCTCCCCATGAAGATCCTCTACCTCTGGGGAGAATGTTTACTTTTAGTTTACTTTTACTCTCAGTGAAGAACCCTGAGACGCCATAATTGCAAACATCAGATTTCTCCATGAGACCTTTCAAGGGTTAGACTCCACGTTTACAAACGTGGGGATCATGGTGTTTGGTGGAGGTGACTGAACAGGAGTCCTGGTAAAAGGGATCCCTCACAAGTTGATGCTAATGCCAGCATAGATTGGGTTCACTGTATCTCAGCCTTCCATCAGTGGGCCTTGTGCCTGTTTTACAGCTAAAATGTAGAGGTGATGTATCTAAGGTTCAACTTCTTTGGCAAACTGTGTACGTTAGTTCTCTTTGAAGAGAAATACCGAAAATATTTAAGGGCTGGAAGCAGAGGAGAGGAATCAAAACAATAATGGGCAGAAGTTTCCCATTGTTGGACCAAATCCTGAAAGTGAGGAATTTTGATGGAGAGGCCAACTTCAGTCAGGAAGCGTGATGTATCATACATCAGTCAAGCAGCCCATGTGTGATGCTGTACCCTGTTTGGGAGCCCTATTCCTCGGTTGGGCAGTTGGAGGGAGCATCTCCAGAACCTGGCACCACTACAACAGAGGCGAGACCCACAAATGAGGGTCACCCACTTGGAAGGTTCAGTGGTGCTAGAGCGAAGATCTGAGTTTGGGAATCATGGGGAGAGGGAGCGAGGGGGGTGAATTTCTGAAACCGCCTCCTCCCCCCACCATCTCTCCCTAATCCAGTCACTCGATCTTGCACATGGTCGAGAGACCCCTCCCCAGGGGATGTTACTTTTACAGTCAATCATCTGGTTCCTTCTCCTCCCGCCTGGAGTCAAAATAATTGCAGCCCAGCAGGATGAGATCCTGAAGTGCTTGTTAACTAGCCGTGTAAAGAGCTTGATAGCTGGCCGGACATGGATACCTGACCGTGGAGCTTCCCACCCAGAACCTATTTTCTGAGGGTGGAGGAAAGAGGGTGGGTTTTCTCTCACCCTGTCCCCGGCACACTAACCCAGCTATCACCTGCCCCTCCCACCACCTCTCCCACAACTGTGTGGAGGGGAGAATTCTGTCAATTATCTTGCAGCTGACTATTACAGAGAGCTCAAATTTAAGAGAGAGAGGGAGACAGGAAAAGGGTGATATTGTTGGTGTTTAAGAATAATTTGGGGCTGGAAATGGCAGGGTAGACAATAACAAAATGATAATGTCACTGGAAGAATAATCCAGAGATGTAAAGCTCTGGGGACATGCATTCAAATACCATCGAAATTTCTATTCAGTATTAAATTCAAGGAATAAATCAGCAAGTGAAAGTTAATTTCAATCATGGTGACAATGACAATTATTCTCAGTTATCTCCGGTACACTAGAATCTTTTACAGAAGGAAATCCGCTAACCTTACCAGGTCTGGCCTACACGTGACTCCAGACCAACAGCAATGCAGCTGACTTGTAACTGCTGTCTGAAATGGCCGGGTCAGCCACTGAATTCAAGGGCAATTTGGGACGGGCAATTACTAACCTTTTACCAGTGATATCAAAACCCCGTGAGAAAATAAAGAAAATAAAATACATTAAAAGTACTGAGATAAAAGTTTCAAGGCTTCAACCCATTGGCAGAAGCAGGTTTGAGGTGAAATTAAGAAGGAATCTGTCAACACAGTTCAGGCTTAGTTACCGATTGCAGGTGCTATCATTGTTCGGAAGAGATTCTACATGGGCACGTGAATGCGAAAGATGTAGTCGATTGTCTGGGTCAGTGTTTGCAGGGATGGGAGCTGAGGGAATTGGATTCTTGGGACCGATCAGTGGATTGCAGGGTCTTTTCTGGTCCTTCGACTACGCAATTTCTCATGGGGTCAAAATCTGAGTCATGTGCCATACCCCTACTCCACCCCAACGCCCCATAGCCCCTTCGTTCCCCCTAACCTCACCCCACTGCAATGTGTAAAATTCTGTTGTATTGTGTCTCTGTTGCAACTGGATCGACTTTAAAGCTAAACTTGTTTAAAAAAAACTTTGTGCCCGTGCCAGTTAGGACACATTTCGTTGAGTTTAACATGGCTCAAAGACAGTCTGAGACAAACGGTTAGCTGTTGAGTAAATGCTTTGATGTAAAACCTTTGAGCCGACATGGTGCTGTCTTCTACCTGACATGTTCTATATTGCTATGGGGTCAGTTACTTTCTCAGTCTCCATGTCCCACCTTGCCACCATTTTAGTGGCTCTTTCCTTGAGAAAGGATACTCTCTCCAGAGAGGGGGTGCAGCTAAGGTTTCCCACGTTGATTCCTGGCTTGGCAGGTTTTTCATAAAATCCCTACATTGAAGCCATTGGGTCCATTATATCCACACTGACCCTCTGAAGATCATCCCACTCAGACCCACTCCCCTACACTGTTCTTAAAGCTCTGCATTTCGGCATGGCTAATCCACCTAGTTTGCACATACCTGGACACTATGGGCAATTTCCTATGGGCAATTTCCTATGGCCAATCCATCTAACCTGCACATCTTTGGATTGTGAGAGGAAATTGGAGCACCCGGAGGGAACCCACACAGACAGGGAGAGAATGAGACATTCACCTGAGGCTGGAATAGAACCCAGGTCCTTGGCACTGTGAGGTAATAGTGCTAACCTCCAAGCCGTGGTGCACGAGGAGAAGACTGGATCTACTATATTCATTAGAACTTTAAAGAATGAGAGGGAATCTCAGTGAGATGTATGCAATTCTGATTGGGCTGGACAGACTGGATGCTGGGATGTTGTGTTCCCCTGGCCTGATCAAGGGGCCACAGTCTCAGGATAAGTGGTAGGCCATTTCAGACTGAGAGGAAAGGAAATTTCTTCCCTCAGAATGTGATGAAACTGTGGGATTCTCTATCACAGAATATGGGGGGAAGCCAAGTCACTGAATACATTCATGAAGGGAAGGGATAGATTTCCAGACACTAAAGGCATCAAGGGGTAACGGGGAAAGCATTGGAGTACAGCAATGAGATACAAGGTCAGTCGTAATCCGGCTGAATAGTGGAGCAGGCTCAAAGGGCTGAATGGCCTGTTTGTTTCTATATTCTATATTTCTGTGTTTCTCCCTATTCATAAAGGAGATTGGTTGAGCATTGATAACCCACATGTGATCACTGACTTCTGTCTTTGCAATACAAGCTATCAAAATTACTTTGAGCAGGAATTTCCTGAAGGAGATGGTGCAGCAGTTCTTTAAAAGTGCCTTTAGATTAGATTAGATTAGATTACAGTGTGGAAACAGGCCCTTCGGCCCAACAAGTCCACACCAACGCGAAACCCACCCATACCCCTACATTTACCCCTTACCTAACACTACAGGCAATTTAGTATGGCCAATTCACCTGACCCTGCACATCTTTGGAATGTGGGAGGAAACCGGAGCACCCGGAGGAAACCCACGCAGACACGGGGAGAACGTGCAAACTCCACACAGTCAGTCGCCTGAGGCGGGAATTGAACCCGGGTCTCTGGCGCTGTGAGGCAGCAGTGCTAACCACTGTGCCACCGTGCCGCCCACTAAGACCATAAGACAATTTGGATAGTATGGACCGTAATGATGCATAAGACTATACAGGAGCAGAATTAGTCACATGACTCTACGCTGTCCAGACCATTCAGTATTCTGTATGTTTCAATTAGATCCCCCTCATCCTTTTAAACTCCATCGAATATAGACCCAGATCTTCAAACATTTCCCATATGTTAAGCTTTTCATTCCTGAGACCATTCTCATGAATCTCCTCTGAACACATTCCAGGGCTAATACATCCTTCCTGAGATATGGGGCCCAAAACTGTGCACAATACTCCAAATGTGGTCTGACCAGAACCTTACAGAGCCTCAGAAGTACATCCCTGCTTTTATATTCAAGTCCTCGCAAAATTAATGCCATCATTGCATTTGCCTTTCTCATTACTGATTCAACTTGCAAGTTTACCATGAAAGAATCTTCGACTAGAATTCCCAAGTCTCTGCACTTCAAACTTCGGGATTCTTTCCCACCGTTTAGGAAATAGTCCACGCCTCTATTCTTCCCACCAAAGTACATGACCTCATACTTTCCCATGTTCTACTCCATCTGCCACTTCTTTGCCCACTCTCCTAATCTGTCCAAATTCTTCTGCAGCCTCCACACTTCTTCAATGCTACCTGTCCCTCTATCTATCTTTGTATCATCTGCAAACCTACCCAGAATGCCCTCAGTTCCTTCCTCTCGATTGTTAATATATAAAGTGAAAAGTTGTGTCCCAACATTGAGCCTTGTGGAACACTACTTGGTGGCAGCTGCCATCCTAAGGAGGACCCTTTCACCCCCACTCTCTGCTTTCTGCCAGACAGCCATGCTTCTGTCCATGCCAGCACCTTGCCTCTGGCACCATGGACCCTTATCTTACTCAATAGCTTCCTGTGCAGCATCTTAACCAAGGCCTTCTTAAAATCCAGGTAAATAACATTCATTGGCTCTCCTTAGTCTAATCTGCTTGTTACTTCCGCAAAAAATTCAAGAAGATTTATCAGGCAAGACCTCCCCTTGATGAAACCATGCTGACTTCACTCTAATTTACATTCACTTCCAAGTATTCAAAATTCTCATCATTCACAATGGATTCCAGCATCTTATCCATGACTGAGGTCAGGCTAATTGATCTGTAATTTTCCAGTCAAAGTTCAAAGTGGTAATAGTAATGATAATTTTCTCACTTCGTTTGGCAAGCTCTAACTGATTGCAGTGATTATAAACATTTTTAACGAATACCAGCTTCCTTTTTGTGCATGTGGGCTCTATGTGCCAACTAGTGATACCATTCATGAACCAGATGCCATCTTATGCCAGTTGCAATTGATGTGTATGTTTGTAAGAGATGTAAAAGTCATAGGGTTTTTTTTTGAGGGCGTTGCGCATAGGAATTAAATAATGACTTCCCAGGATCTGGATTAATGATTATTGGCCATTAGCTTTATCAGCTATCTTAGAGTAAAGGCAAAACCCAGACCTTCTCAGAATCATTCCATTAGTAATCTGTACTGTTGACTTCTAGGACTTCTGAAATTGGGCTTTAACAGACGATTGTCCTGGAAAGAAAGGCACTGTGTCAAGAAGCTTTTACATTACCATCGTACTTATACACGTTACAATGTGAGGTATAATATGGATGTCCCATGTGCAAAGGACCTTGCGGAGAGGATGCTCCAGTTACTGCCCACAACCAGCACCACAGTCAGTACCACAGTCAGTTGCACATCTCTTCCTTTCAGTTTGAGTCAGAGCCCAGGTAACCATTTTCTCTCTTTTCCTTGTTGTCTGTCCATGTTGCACCCACCTAACAAATTCCTGCCTGGGACCATAGACACGTCATTGATTGACATGTGGCTCATTCACCTGGCATTGGGAGCAAAGCTGCAGATAGAGCTTTTCCCAAATGGAGGTGGAATTGTTGGAAGTAGAATGCTGTGATTGAATCTCCTTGTGGAAAAGAACTTAGATCAAGGTTCTTTCTGATGGGGAGCATTGAGAATCTGCATTTGGCACATGGTTGATATTCTATTTCTTGCATTTCTCAATGTAATTTTTATTTATATCTGTCCTGGTGTAAAAGTGTGCAGCATTGACCTCCATAGTGCTGGTGTTCATAAAGACTGATATGTCCTCACGCGGGAGGACATCTGAGTTAACTTGCAGGTGAAACAACCAGTTAGGAAGGTAAATAACATGTTGCTCTTTATTGTTCCAACTGCTGAAGACCTGTCCACATCTGCAATGCTGTCTGTTTCTGCAACTAAGGAAGCATATATTTACATCAAAGGCAGTCCAGTGAAGATTGGGTCCCACGATAGACAGATGAGTAAGTGGGGCCCTTTCGGAGTTGATAAGAATTAAGGGGTGACCTTGTTGAAATGCATAAAACTATTGAGAGGCTTGACGATGTCATCACTGAAAGGCTGTTCCCAGAGTCCAGATCATGGGGGACATAATCTCAGGATTATGAGCACATCATTTAGAACTGAAGTGAGGAAACATTTTCTCCATTCTGATGGGTATAAATCTTTAGAGAGAATTTTGGTGCCTCAGGGAACATTAGAAAGTAGAACTGATTTAGATCGAATATGATCGTACTAAATGGCAGGGCAGACTCAAAGGGTCATGTGATCTGATCTTGCTTTTATTTCTTATTTACTGAATATAAGCAGAAGACTAAGATAATCTGTTATTGGGAAGTCTGTCCAGTCTTTGATATGTTTAGTGGGTTCATATTTGCTGTCCAACACAGCCTAGTAACAGGGATGTGAGCACTGCCATTGGCGCTGGATGCAGAACTCCGTCTTGTTCGTCTGACTTAGGAAAATGGGATTGTGGAGTTGCCCAGTTGTCCCCTCTTTGTTTGCTCCTGATGGAAAGCTGACAAAGTCCAGAAAGGAGATTGGTAACTGACCAGAATTCAGGGAAGGTCAGGCGGTATCCTCACTTTAATGTAACAGAGAGACTACGAGCAACTGTAATGCATGTTTAGGGTGTTCATGAAGACTTTTACAAGGCATTAGGCACCAAATGGTGATATTGAATTGAAGGACATAAATACTTTGCCCTACCCCATTCTGGATGATTAGCCTCTGGGTGGGGGTAAAATTAAAAATGGGGATGATGCAGTGTGTAAACTGTTACATATCTCATCACTTGAATTCCCTTAATTCCAAGGACTTTGGATGTGGCCTGTTTAGGGTGGAGATGGTGAGTCTACCCAAATGTTTTGCTTCTTGTCTGTTTCATTCCACCTAACGTTGACATTTTAGGGGTTTCTTTTGTATGCAATGAATTGTTGATTGTCCTGCACATAGAAGCCTCAAATATTTACCCAGAGACAGATGAACATCACACCATAGGTTAGCTATTGCCTCCCCTTAGTTCACTGCAGACGAAAGGGACTAGTTTACAGTTTACAGGAATGGTTCCAAGAATGAGAATTTTTAGTGATGAGGATAAATTGAGATTAGGACTGTTCTCCTTGGAGTGAAAGAGATTGCAAATTGAATTGATAGAGATTTTTTTAATCATGAGTGGGCGAGGCAGAATAGATAGGGTGTGGTTATTCCTGTTCCTAAAAGAGATTTGAAGTTACCTGCAAAAGATGCAAGAGTGAATGAGAAAACCCCTAAGAAACCATTAGGGTCTGGAATGCACGGCCTGGTAATGTGGTGGGGGCAGGTTTGATTGAAGCCTTTAAGAGGGACATTGGATGATTATTTTGATGGAAATAATGTGAAAGTGGATAAAGCAGAAGATGGACTTTTGATCATTTAATGAATCAGTGCAGACAGGATGGGCCAAATGGCCTCATTCTGCACTGTAACAATTCCGTAATTCTATGCATGGTCCTTCTCTGTACCGAGTTAGCTATCTAGTGAGCACAGGCAGCTGATGTTGGCTTTGAAGATCCCGAGTTAGTGAGGAAGGGTATGAGCTACGTTCTTTGCTCCTGGTTGTTAATAGCCAGGAAGGAAAGATGTGGAAATGCGGAGATTGGATGAGGGTGTGGCTTGATTTTGCTTATGCATCCTGTGGTTTGAATAGCTCACTGTCACTTACTCTCCAAACTAACAATGACAACTATCTCAGAGGGCAATTGTAACCTGTGGAATAAGACTCTGTGGTGAAACACAAGGATCTGCAAAATTCCTGCTTTCAAAACTTTTTGGATCCATGACTATACTTACAGACTAGTACTGTTCCAAATGTGACCTCTCCAGTGATCTACATATTAAGATATCATCAAATCCTGTAAGATACATTTCAGTATCACATGGGAATTGTTGAGAGCAGCAGACTGTGTAACCGTGATTCCACATGACCTGCCTACCCCACACTGCCATTCACTCCCACCACTTCCTTCCTTGGTTATCAAGAATCTGTCCCCTTCTTGTATAAGAATCTTGAAAGGTTTTGCCTCCACCATCTTTCAAGAAAGAGAGTTCCAAAGGTCTCAAGAGAGTCAATGGAAAAACATCTCCTCATGTCAGTTTTAAGTGGGTGACCCCTTGTTTTGAAACAGTGACCCTGTCATAGAGTCATACAACATGGAAGTAGACTCTTAGGCCTCAATTCGTCCATGTTGACCCATTTTCCTGAACTGAGCCGGTACCATTTACCTAAGTTTGGCCCTTATCCCTCCAAACCCTTCATAGAAGCAAAGAAAATAGGTGCAGGAGTAGGCCATTCGGCCCTTCGAGCCTGCTCCACTATTCAATACGATCATGGCTGATCATGCAATCTTAATATCCTATTCCTGCTCTCTCTCCATACCTCTTGATCCCTTCAGCTGCAAGAGTCACATCCAGCTCCCTCTTGAATATATCTAATGAATTGGTCCCAACATCTTCCTGTGGGAGAGAATTCCACGTGTTCACAATTTTCTGAGTGAAGAAATTCTTCCTCCTCTCAGTCCTGAATGTCTTACCCCTTATCCTTCGACTGTGACCCCTAGGTCTGGACTTCCCCAACATTGGGAACATTCTTCCCCCATCGAGTCTGTCCAGTCCCATGAGGATTTTATGTTTCCTCGAGATCATTCCCCCCATTTTAAAGATTCCAGTGAGTACAAGTCCAGTTAATCCAGTCTTTCGCCACGTCAGTTCTGCCATCCCGGGAATCAGTCTGGTGAACCTTCGCTGGACTCCCTCCCTCAATAGCAAGAGTGTCCTTCCCTGGACTAAGAGACCAAAACTACACACAATACTCAAGGTGTGGTCTCACCAAGGCCTCATTTAACTGCAGCTGAAAATGTGTTGCTGGAAAAGCGCAGCAGGTCAGGCAGCATCCAAGGAACAGGAGAATCAACGTTTCGGGCATAAGCCCTTCTTCAGGAATTCCAGAAGAAGGGCTTATCCCCGAAACGTTGATTCTCCTGTTCCTTGGATGCTGCCTGACCTGCTGCGCTTTTCCAGCAACACATTTTCAGCTCTGATCTCCAGCATCTGCAGCCCTCACTTTCTCTCATTTAACTGCAGCAAGACATCCTTACTCCAGTACACAGATCCTCTCACTATGGAGGCCACATGCCATTAGCTTTCCTCATCACCTACTGCCCTTGCATGCCACCCTTCAGCGACTGCTTTCCTGCCCATTAACATGTTTAAACGTCTTTCAAATACCTTAATTGCACTCGCCTCTACTACTTCCTCTGGCAGCTTGTTCCATACACCTTAGGATAAAAATGTTGTCCCTCGGGTCCCTTTAAAATCATTCCCTGATTCCAGAGAAAATAGTAATTATTTTTTCCAGGCAAATTAATGTCCAAGTTCAGCAATGGATCTCCATTAGTCAGAATATTGAGCTGTATTTGTTCATTCAATAAACAGAGGACGTTGATTGGCCTGTCTGAGTAATCTGTACTATTGACTTCTAGGACTTTGGACATTGTCCTTTAGCAAACGTTTGTCTTGGCAAGAAAGTCAGTGTGTTCGCGATCTTGCAGACTACTATTACTACAGCGCAACGCTTGAGATGGATCTTCCGTGCGTGCGGGATCTCACAGTGAAGCTGCTTCAGTTACTGCCCACAACCAGCACCACAGTCAGTACTACAGTCAGCCGCACACCTTCTCATGTCAGTTTGAGTCAGAGCCCAGGTAACCCTTTTTCTTTCTTTTATCTCTTGCGTGTCCACATTGCACCCAACTGCATTCATGGGTGGACAGAGCTGGTGATACAATTTCCAATGTGAAGATCGCTTGTTGAGGAAATGAAACCTCACAGACAGAACGTGCTGGGACTCAGATTCATTTGTGTATCAGCGAAGATCTGTGTGGGGCACACAGTTAATCTTCCCCCTTCCATTTCTGTCGGTTGACTGCTGCTCAGTTTCTCTGCTATTTGCGAATCCTTCATTGACGAGCAACGGTGTGCATCTCCCTCAGGAGTCCTGAACAGACCCTGGACAGAGCAAGGTGGTCACCGGATGTTACCAGAAACAAACAATTAAGCGTCAATTAAGTGATTCAATTTGCAGAGTCAGAGCAGACTGAAATATTTGGGACAATCTGAGGCAGTGTTGTTTGGAGGTTACATCAAGATTATTGAATAATGGTTAGTGATTGTTGTATCAAGTTTTATGCCCTGATAGGGTAACTTGTTGTGGAAGAAGACTGTGTCTTATGCAATCAGACAATTGTACAACCCTGATGAAGGGTTTTGGCCCGATGTTGACTGTCCTGCTCCTCGGATGCTGTCTGACCCTGTTTGCTTTTCCAGCTTCACATCTGTTGACTCTTTGTACAATTGAATTAGAATGAGACAGAACTCTTCCTTTACCTTAGATTCACACTAAAGGCTGAATTTTACATCTGAAAGTTCAAAGGTGAACCCGTCACTGCTTGGTCAGTGGCAACTTTTTAATGTCCATTAGACCTTTAATTGACTTGAATTGCCTCCTGTCCCCTTGGGGAGAGCAATGCTCACCTCTGGGATCTGCTAGTCTAACATATGTCTGTGGCTCCCTAGCGCCACCACGTTTGGTGCCCACTACTGGGACTGCAGCCATTTTCATAAAGAAGGATGTTGTGAAACTTGAAAAGATTCAGAAAAGATTTACAAGGATGTTGCCAGGGTTGGAGGGTTTGAGCTCTAGGGAGATGCTGAATAGGCTGGGGCTATTTTCCCTGAAGCATCAGAGGCTGAGGGGAGACCTTATAGAGATTTATAAAATCATGAGGGACATGGAAAAGGTAAATAGACAAGGTCTTTTCCCTGGGTTGGGAGAGTTCAGAACTAGAGGGCATAGGTTTAAGGTAGAGGGGAACGATTTAAAAGGGACTAAGGGGCAATTCTTGTACACAGAAGGTGGTGCGTGTTTGGAATGAGCTGCCAGAGGAAGTGGTGGAGGCTGGTACAATTACAACATTTAAAGGACATCTGATGGGGACGTGAATAGGAAGGGTTTAGAGGGATGTGGGTGGCAAATGGGACTAGATTTATTTCGGATATCTGGTCAACATGGACGAGTTTCCGTGCTGTACATCTCTATGACTCTGTGACTAGACGAGCTATTGACCTATCAAGGGCAACTCTGGGGCCTTTCCCAGATCACACTGGCAGCCCCACTCAGCGGCTTATGAATGTCAGGATGATGATTATGACCCAGTGAGAGGGTGTTGTCACTGGGTGAAGCTGTGACACGGTGGATATCAGGTGGGCCAACTTTTATACACCCCATCTGATGTTTCCTTCAGTTGATGAAATAGAAGATGAGAATTGTGTAGAATGGATTCCTAATTCTAATCCTGCCATTTTACCTAATCAGTCAAAGTTAAAATGGCTCCTTGTTCAGTCTCTGCACACAATATCCCCCCTTATAATACTGGCAGTGTTGTGTAAACTGTCGATCTCAATTGTAGGGATGGTTTTGCTTGTTGCTGTTGGCAGGTTTATAATGATATTCTGTGGCTGAAAGGTTTAGCACTGAGTCCTTTCATGTGTGAAAAACGTCACAACACTGCTGTCTGACTTTTTAAATTCACGCTGGGCACAAGACATGAGTGACAGCTCCGACAACCCACTGATGTATCTCTGGAACAGCAACTGGATGCATCTGGGAATTTAAAACAGAACTGAGTTCATTTTAAGACGAGCCAAGCTATTTCTGTTATTGCGCTTTCTTTTAAATGTCTTAGGAAATGTGTGGCACTTACAAAGGGCCTGTTAGTGTGGCTTCTTTGTTGCGGTGTCTGAACTAAGAGTCACTGGAACTGGAATCTCAGAGCAGTTAGTGACAGGTTTCCTTCCCTGAGGGACCTTGGTGGATCATTTGGGACTTGACATAATTTGGCAGCTGTCAGAGTAATGTTTGGTTCTGGTTTGACCACGCAAGCAATTTACCAGGCTGAATTGCGTTCACTTTCACGGCTTGCTGTCGTGGTATTTGAACTCCTAACCTGTGGATGATTAGACGTGTTCCACAGGCTGAAGGCCACCTGATCCTTTGGAATTTGTAAAGCTACATTTTTGTGTGCTGTAATTACCTGTGAAATGATTGTGAACAGTTAACGAAGGTTGGTTATATGTAGGACTCAATACCACCAGCCGTGGTTAAAGTGAGTGACATGAAAGTTGTTCAAAAGAAGCAAGGTAAAAGAGAAAACGTGAGAAGTCATGCTCCTGGATAGAAATTAAATTGAAATAGGAGGTATTTCATGTGAAGCTGAAACAGCAGCAAAGATTAATTGGGCCGTAATTACATGAAATCTGATAGATGACGGAATCCGTAGGCAAGTCAGAGCGATCGTACTCAGTGATTTTGTCCATCATAAGACAAATTGCAAGTGTTACATTTAAATAGCACTTTTCCCAGTTCAGAACATTCCAAGGTGCCTAAAGGACAAACACCCACTCCCTCTATCACCGACACCCAGTAGCAACGGTGTGAACTGTCAACAAGATGCACTGAAAAAATTCACCAGTGCTCTTTAGACAATACCTTCCAAACCCATGGCCACTTCCATCTAGAAGGACAAGGACAACAGATGCATGGGAACACCACCCCCTGCAAGTTCCTCTGCAAGCCACTCACCATCCTGAGTTGAAAATATATCGCCGTTCCTTCAGTGTTGTTTGGTCAAATTCCATGAAATTCCCTCCCTAAGGACATTGTGGGTCTACCCACAGCACATGGACTGCAGCGGTTCAAGAAGGAAGCTCACCCCACCCCACCCCACCCCCCTTCTCAAGGGACAACTAGAGACAGGCAATAAGTGCTGGTCCATCCATTGAAACAAAGTGACTCTTTAAGTGTCATCAGTATTGTGATGTCGGTAATCTGACTGCTACCCTGTGCACAGAAATCCCACACAAACAGCAATATGATGATCAGATAAATCTGTCCTTTTGATGCTGATTGCTATTGGCCAGGTCTTTGGAAAGAATACCCTTAGCCTTTTTCAAATTAGAGTCATGGGACTGATCCGTCTTGTGAGGAGTCACAGAAGATGCTAAAGTCTAGGGGCTGTTTGAATAATGAGGGATCTTCCACCAACCATGGGAACCATTGCATGAACTTGAGGAGAGAGTTTAGGAGCTTGCATTTATACAACAACTTTCTGAATGCTTAGCCATGAAGGACAGTTAAAGCTGAGTAAATTGCATATTTTAAATAGAAAAGTGAATAACCTTTTGAAGTAAAATAGAACACAGGACTATAGAGAGGCATGGAGGAGGGTGGGGATGTGGGGTGCAATGACAGAGCAGGAAAGCAGGAAGAGAGCAGGGCAGTTGAATCAGTTTTGGTTTTCTGGAGCGGAGACATGATGAACTGAACAGTGTTCATCTGTTTCCATTCTTGACATTCATTAGTCACACACTGACTGAGACTTCACCATCTTTCCACGTGTGCAGTCGGAGCAGGTTGTGGATCTGTAAGTTTCATTGGAAGTTTTCTATTAATTTTACATACATGTTCATTTTTTGATTTTAAAGTCTTTACAAAGTGGACGTTGGGTAGATGTTTCCATCAGTGGGAGAGATTAGAGCCTGAGGGCACAGCCTTAGAGTAAAGGGAAGACCTTTTGGAATGGAGATAAGGAGAAACGTATTCAGCCAGAGAGTGGGGAACCTATGGAATTCACTGCCACGGAAGGCTGTGGAGGCCAGGTCAGTGAGTATATTTAAGACTGAAATGTTCTTAATGATTGTCAAGGGGATCAAGGATTATGGAGAGAAAGCGGGAGAATGGGGTTGAGAAAATTATCAGCCATGATTGAATGACAGATCAGACTCTATGAACTGAAGGCGTAATATCTGCTCCTATGTCTTGTGGTCTAAGTTATAGAGAATCAGGAGCCCGGTTGAAATTTGTCTTGTTGACTAATCATGTCAGTATTGTAATCAATTCCAGGGACCAGACAGGTCCAAGGCCTCTTGTGGAAAGGTAGAATCACCCCAGTCCCAGAAGGCTTCTCTCTCATTGGAGCTATGGCTTGGGGCAAGTTCAACCTGAGGGTCACCACGCCTCAGGCGAGGGAAGAGATTGAGAAGGTGAGACTTTCATGATAAGCTCAGCCAGTGCTGGAATTGAACCCGTGCTGTTGTCATCACCCTGCGAGGTTCACTAACCACTCTTGAGAGTGTGGTGCTGGAAAAGCACAGCAGGTTAGGCAGCATCCGAAGAGCAGGAAAATCGAGTTTTCGGGCATATGCCCTTCATCGGGAATGATGCCCGAAACACCGATTCTCCTGCTCCTCAGATGCTGCCTGACCTGCTGTGTTTTTCCAGTACCACACTCTTGACTCTGAGCTCCAGCATCTGCAGTCCTCACTTTCTCCAAACTAACCACTCTGCAAACTGAGTTAACTGATTCTGGTGCAGGCAGGATCAACTGAGGCATTCAAGAAGACATTGGATGATTATTTGGTGAAGAATAATGTAGGAAAAAGGCAGGAGATCGGTACCTGTGCAATAGAGCCAGTGCAAGCACAATGGGTCAAAAGACCACCTCCTGTGCTGTAGCCATTCTGTGAAGAGCCGATTTCAATGGTTTCAATAGCCATTGGCTGAAGAAGTGGGAAACAAGAACTGACCCCAGATTTCCAATTGCCATTGAGCAACCAGACCGGGAAAGTGCAGGTTTGGGAACTGAGCAAAGGTGTGATTCAGTTGATGCGTATCTCATGGTTGAATAGCCAGACAATGTCCACATTCTCACCTGACCTGTCTGTCACCCTTTGCCAGTGTGTATTGTGCTGAGGGTGCAGCTTATTGAGTCTGTACATGCCGCACGGAGGCTAACGGGCTGGAAATCAGCCCTATCCCAATGGGGAACCAGAGAGAGTCAAAGTATTGACATATCCTCTGTCCATCTGATTTTAAAGACTTGAGGGTTGACTCTTTGCATCCAACTTGAGTCTGAAGTCCAGAGGCTGCTGGTCTTGCTCTCTGAACCCTCTCCGGTTGATCAGATTTTTTAGATACACTCACACTGAGGAATTGTGACTTTGGGTCCTGGTGTAACTCAGAGCAGTACACATCAGCTCCTGTTTCCCATTTTCCCTTGTGGTTTAGTTGCCTTGGGAGCAATGGAAATGATGATCAGGACAGATGTATTGCAGGTTGCTGACTCACTATGGCTCCTTTCACACCAGTACCCAAAATCAAGATTACTCCCACTATTCCAAATGTGCAGTGATGTACATCATTGCATGAATATATTTAATGCTGCTTGTAACAGTGTGCAATATCCAACACATTAGCACCCCATTCCCCCAACCTCAGCCATTCAGTCCTTGTCCACTTAGCTATTCTAGGTTGTTCAGTCAGCTACCTCTTGATTCCCTTTCCAATCTTGTGCTGATTCACCCATTCACAAACAGTGTAGCATCCACAAGGGACCATGTCTTAGTAATCTGTATTGTTGACTTCCAGGGTTTGGGGAATTGCTCCGTAGCAGACGGTTATCCTGGAAAGAAAGGCATTGTGTCCACACTCTTTTACAGTACCATTCCTACAATACAGAGCTTGAGATGGATCTTCCATGCGTGCAGGATCTCACAGCGAAGATGCTTCAGTTGCTGCCCACAACCAGCACCACAGTCAGTACCACAGTCAGTCACACACCTCCTCATATCAGTTTGAGTCAGAGCCCAGGTAAACCTTTTCTCTCTTTTTCTTATGTGTCTGTCGCAAGCAATTGCCTCTTCAATCCATTCAGAGATGAAGACTGTGTCCCGATTTGTGGAGGTTGGGGTTATTAATTGAGGCGAGATGGGATCCCTCAACAAGATAATCTCCTACGGTTAGAAAGTGATGAGAACTGGGTACCCCGGTGGAACAGTGAAGTTCTGCAATTGGCATGTGGCTGTTATTCTCCTCTTTCTATTCCTCAGCTTTCTCAGTTCTGTAGGATTTTTGACACAATCATTGATCGTTTTTGCAGTGCTGTGGAGTATTTAATGGAGGTGAACTGGACCTGAAACTTGTGAGTTGTTGACAGGATGTGCCCAAGGTGAGGTTGGCAGGGCTGATGGTTGGCAGTGTTGATCAAAGTGGCGGATTTTTCAAAATCTGGAAGAGAGCGGTTAAGGAATTTAGGTGGGTATCTTCAAATAAGTGGAACTAGATTGTTGAAGACACAATCACCAACAATGGATACACCATGAGATTTCAGAAGTCCAGTTCCTATCGAAGACATGGAGAGTACTTGACCTGACCACACAGCTATGTGGCTTTATAAAAATGCTAGGAATTTGGTGACCAACTACAGAAAGGTACAGACCCTTTGGCAAATATAAATACAGTGTAGTCAATATTCAACTTAAATTATGAATGGTTAATTGTTCTTACATCTGATTTTCTTTGTAGTGATAGGAAAGTTTGTCATGTATTAGGTTCATGTGGTCTGCAAAAGATTATTTTTACTGTCTTGAAGTGACATAAATTTCTAAGCAGGAACCCATTCTCCGCAAACAAAAGGCTTTCCTGAATTGCCCAGAAATTCGAGGTTTTGCTTTCTCCATAGCAACATATTGGCCAATCAGAATTGACTTGCCAACCGATCACCACCATGTCCTCCTGCAGAACAAGGAGGTATCCAGTATATGAACTTCCGACCTCCCAACGCTCACACTTACAAACACAATCCCTTACAATTTTATAAAGCTGGCATTGCCTGCATTTACATTTCCTGTATTTAAGACCTGCTTTACATTGTCCAGCATTGTGTACAAATCAACTTGTGAACGGACTTCAGAACAGAATGTACTCACTGCCTGGGACTTCCTGTGATTTCTTGAAATTTGGCATTCTTGTGTTTGTCCTGATGAACTCAAGATGAAAAGGTTTGGCAACATGCCTGTCTCTTCAGCAGATTCTGTGATAAAATGTGACCAATTGGATACCATCTGAATTCCTGCTCCAGTATTTGACCAGAATTGCCAGTGATGAGAGAACCTCCATGCTGCAGCCCAGAAAGACATTCTTATTCTCTTTTTGTATTCACCAACCGACCTTGTCTGATGTCATATACGGATATTTCCAAGGTCAGGCATCACACAGCACCAGGTTATAGTCCAACAGGTTTATTTGACATCATAAGATTTCAGAATGCTGCCCCGACCCTAATCGCAGATTCGCCTAACAAAAGGGGCAGTGGTTTGAAAGTTTGTGATTTCAACCCAGACTTGTTGGACTATAACCTATCACATTCCTGATGATGGGCTCACGCCCAATATGTCGACTCTCCTGCTTCCCAGATGCTGCCTGACCGGCTGTGCTTTTCCAGCGCCACACTTTTCGACTCTGATCTCCAGCATCTGCAGTCTTCACTTCCTCCTGTAACCTCATGTCCTGTGACTTCTGATCTTGTCCACCCCACGCCAACACCGGCACCTCCACATCATGATATTTTGAAGGTTGCTTTTGTTGATGAGTCAGTGACAACTCAAGAGTATTTACAAATTTCTTCTCGCCTCTTCTCTTGTCGCCAGTGCTTACGCCTGAGACATCAATGCAAGCATGACACTTGCACAAAGAATTGAAATATTTGGCTGAATTTTCATGACTTCATGCTGGGTACTTGATGGCATGAGTGAGCTCCGAGGTAAGATGGCTCCTTGATTGCCTGCTGCTGGAGAGCTTCCCCCCCCCCACACCCCCCGAGCAGACAGGGAAATGGATCTGCTGAGCACTGTAGGGGCTTCGGCAGCCAATTGCTATGTTTAAGGCCTCAGTTAAGAGTTGGCAATGTTGTTGCTATTTCACTGTGGCCCCAAATGTTTCGGGACAAGAGGGATTCTCCCGGCTTGTCCAGAGGACTGACAGGATTTGCTCCTCAGGATTTGGAATCCCAATCCAGACCTCTGGGGGAGCCTTCTGGTTTTCGCCCCGCCATTACTTCCTCAGATGGGGCTGCCAAGGCTCGAAAGCTGCCAGGAGGCAGACTGAGCCAATGACATCCTGAGTCTACACTGTCCACTTTGGGATACCAAGCCCTGGGGGAGCCATTCAGAAACTGATCTCTGGCAAGCTTATGCTAAACATCCCATTGGGGTCAGCTGTGAGCTCAGGAACCTCATTCAGTCCCAGCGATTTGTGTCCCAACACCCAAGGGAAAATTCAGTTGTTACAGGTAAATTAAGTGAAACAAGGATATTGCAGGCCTGGTAAAGAGAGGGATTTCAGGTTTCAATCAAGGAATATTTTGGATAATATAAGTGGTTCTTCTATAACACCATAGTTGCATTCTTGTGCAACCCCACATTATTGAAAAATCACACTTTAGAAACCAAAGCTTAAAGTGTTGGCGATGTAATTGTGTTACAGTCAACACATTTTAAAAAATTTTGCACTTTAGAAATAGCCTCCCCAATTCGTCAATCACATTACAGCGAATTTGCGTTAACGAAATGCACGTTATAGCAGACTGCCCTGTACCTTTACTTTAGAAAGCAGTGTGTGTTAGTGGTTACTGATGTTCTGGGTGCTGGATGTGTTTTCTCTTTACTGTCTGTTTGGCTGTTGGAACTCTGATGGTGTCTCTATATTGTCTAATAGTTTAATGCTTCTCGACATGAATGTCCTTAAATTCGATTCATGTATACGAGGATAAGTGATGAGAATTGTGTCAGACGATATCAATCTGTAAAAGTCTGGACAGTACATTTATGAATGAATTTGGTAGGATTGACAGAGAGATGTTCTACTCCTGGGAGAGAGTGGAAGTAGGATCCATGAGTAAAGGCTCACCACCAATAAGTCCAATAGAGAATTCAGGCGAAACATTTTTCCTCAGAGGGTGTTAAAATGTGGAAACACCTGCCATGTTGACTGGTGGAAATGAATAATATCAATATGTTTAAGGGGACTTAGATAAACAGGAGGGAGAGGAAAATAATAGAGTAGACACTTGGTCATGCAGAATATTGCTGGAAAAAAAAGGCACACTGTGGAAGATTTTTATCCACCAGGAGAGACAGAAGAATGACAAATCTCCAAGGCAACAACGAGTTACATTCTATACTCATGCAGTCGATTAATAATTTGACTAAATTGTGGGAAATTGTGCAGAGTGTAAAGATCAGGAGAAACGGATTTGACAGTATGGCACATTTCTGTGTTGTCAGTTCTCTTTGTGAGTTTTGAAATTATGACATTGTTGGATTCTTGTGCATCAGCTAAATATGTAGATTGGGTTGCCCTGGTTTCCAGAAATGCTACAGTTATAAAGTGAAGCCCATGTCATGGGGATCGTAACGACTGACTGGCTGACTGACTCAGTATTCAGTCGCTGAGATGCAGCAATAGCCATCAGAGCCTTGTCACCTCATACCAGGTCCTGAGATTTTCCTGAATTTTAGTTGTTTGCTTATTCATTTTCACACACTCACTTTAGTTCCTGTATCCAGATTTATCCAAACGTAGTACCTGCCCTGGCAACATTCCTGAAGATATATTGGTGAAGTGGACTCAAGAGTTGAGTCTGTTGTGATTAATATATTATCACATTGATGAATGGGGAGAATTATCAGGTCTTGAAGCCAGGAAACATTATTCCCCTCTTGTAAGATTGATTCAGTGTACATGCAATTGTTCCCTGTCTTGTCTCAGCTCTTTCTACGTCATCCCTGTGGATATATTCATGATAATATCACCCGAACTGATGTTTAGAGGCATTGATCACACCACTACTTCCTCCTCCTCCTCTGTATATTAACTCCGGACTGTTGCCCAGTCATTTCAAACTTAGATCGGTGTATTATTACACAGTGGATGACGTCCCTCCTACTGACCCCCAATCCCTGGGCTTGTGTCCCCCTCCAAGACTTTTGGCAGAAGAGTTAGCAAGCAGAGGAGATAAATAATTAGAAGCAACATGGTGAAAGAAAACTTTTACGCAGGGAATTTCTGTGACCTTAAAGTACTGCCTGAAAAGACGATGAAGTGTTCACTGGATTTGTGCACTTTAGATCATTTGTAACTTCCAAGAAGAAATTGGATAAATATTTGGAGGAAAAACCTTTGTGGAACAGTGTGGGAAAGAGCTGGAATAGAGTTGGCTGGTTTTACCAAAGAGCTGGCAGTGCCATCTTGGTTTGGTGGTCTTCTTTGTTATGAGATTCCATAATCACATGGTATGTAGAAACACAGAAACAGTGTAAATTCAGCCATTCAAGCCTGCTCCACCTTCAATATGATCATGACTGATCATCCAACTCAGTTCCCCCTTCCTGCTTTCTCCCCCTTACCATTAGCCCTAACAACTAGGTCTAAGCCCCTTCTTAGAACATTCAATGTTTTGGCCTCAACCGTTTTCTGTGGCAGAGAATTCCACAAGCTCCCCACTCTCTGGGTGAAGATATTTCTCCTCATCTCAGGCCTAAATGGCCCATCCTGTATCCTTAGACAGTAACCCCTGATTCGGAACTCCAAGGTTATCAGGAACATCATTCCTGTGGTTATTTTGGGTATTCCTGTTTTACACATGTCTATGAGATCTCCCCCTTCATTCTTCTAAACTCCAGTGAATGTAGTCCTAACCAATCCAGTTCCTTCTTGTACATTACTGCTACCATCCCTGGAATCGGCCCGGTGACCTCTGTTTCTATGGCAATGATTTAGTACAGGTTTTCTAGACTTAGCTTGAAGCTTGTCTCTTTGGCCTCAATATCTCACTGTTCTACTTTGAGAGGTCAGATATTGTCATAATGATTTCTAATTTGATAGATATAAGTACAGCATTTGCTTCCAATGGCTAATGGAATGTTGGTTAGATAGAGGTGACTGTGCTGAATATGGGGAAGGATTAAAACAGGAGGATTTCCGCTTCTGATTAGCATCCAGTGATCACTGTTGGAAAATGCCACATTTTAAAAAATTCTTTCTAGGCATGTGGGTGTCACGAGCTGAGTTAGCATTTATTGCCCTACCCACATTGCCTTTGAGATGCTGGTAATGAGCTGTGTTTGAATCCTTTCAGCCATACAGTGTACTTACACCACAATGCTATTAGAGAGAGAGAGAGAGAGAGCCCTCTCTCCCCCAAATCATTGATATCTGTAGATGTTGGATGAAGATAAGGACAATTTTAGCTACACCATGGCTTGCTATGTTGGGCTTCAGTAGTTCACATCTCAGG
The DNA here is from genome assembly GCF_004010195.1 of Chiloscyllium plagiosum. NCBI lineage: Eukaryota > Metazoa > Chordata > Chondrichthyes > Orectolobiformes > Hemiscylliidae > Chiloscyllium > Chiloscyllium plagiosum. The sequence continues at coordinate 80,221,738 of NC_057721.1, forward strand.
CTGACATGGTGGTGTTGTATCCAGGATGGTGTGCACATTTGGACCACCAACACATGTATCTATCTCAAACACCTGGGTCGCATTCTCTCCCAAACTCCGTTCTTTCTCGAGAATTGCGCTAACCTCTGGCAATCCCTACTTCACTCTCCAAATGCTCCACACCACTCCCCCCACCAATCCATCTCCTTCTTCTCAACCCTCTCTGCCCCATCACAATCCTCCTAGAGGGACAAATGATTACATTTTCTGACAAGCTGTTCCAAAGTGTAGCCTTTCTGGATGGAATCTGCACCGGTTGAGAGCAACCTGGGTTCATTCAAAGTCAAACCCTTCCATGCCAGTTCCTGATTCTCCTGATTGACAGCAGCCTCACATTGTTTCCAATGATTTGTCAGTGCTCATGTGACAGTCATGTGCTTCTTCCTCTTGTGCTGATGTGTGTAAACATGGAATGTCTCATATTGCACTGTACGTTAGCCAACTCATAACCACATCAACATCACCTTCAGCAACTGTAGCACTGCCATTTTCCACATCCCATTCACTCAGTCCCGCTGTGATCAACTGACCACATCTTGTGCACACCATCACAGATACCAACTTGTAGTGACATAGTGAAGCATCACAGAACAAATTCGTGTAAAAGCTTGAATCTCAAAACTGTCTTCAGTCAACACATCAAAGCCACTTTTTGAAGCTAATTACTTCATTGACCTTTTTTTTCAAAAGTGTGACGTATAGAAACTTTCCAAATTCCTTTACAAATCTAAGTGAACGGTAACAAGGCATAACCACCTTCACTCAACGATTACCAGAGAGCACGGACTCTGTCTTAGTAATCTGTAATGTTGACTTCTAGGAATGGTGCAATTGTTTCATTATGGACGTTTGCCTCGGAGAGAGCGCTCTTGTATCTACAGTCTTTTAAGATACCATTCGTTCACTAAATCATTTGAGATGGATCTCCCGTGTGTGAAAGATCTTGCGGAGAAGATGCTTCAGTTGCGGTCCACAACCAGCACCACAGTCAGTACCACAGTCAGTCGCACACCACCTCATGTCAGTTTGAGTCAGAGCCCAGGTAACCATTTTCTCTGTTTTCCATGTTGTGCGTCCATGTTGTACCAAGTGAGTGATCTGGGGGAACACCTGCACTCAAAGCTCATTCCCAGCCCAGCAGCAGAAGAATGGAAGATGACCATTCATGAAATGGAGAATTCCGGTATCAAAGGAGTATGGTGGGCTGAAATTTTGCCATGGGGAAGAGCTCAGAGCTTCCAGGAACCGTGAAGATCATCATGGTTGATACTGTTTTTTTGCTTGCTCCACCCTAGTTGCTGCTGTTCCAGTTTCTCAAGTATTAGTCATATTTCCACTGAATGTGAGGACCAATGATAGGACAAGGATCCTTGGTGAACCCTATGTTGCAGCATGGACAGGGCTAGGTGACCACGTGTTTTTCCAAAAGTGTTACATTAGACAGCAGATAAAGGAGTGAAAGGCTATGGATAAGGAGTAGACCATTTGGGACTGAGGCGTTTCTTCATTGAAAGAGTTTTAAATTCTCTGACAATGAAAGTGTTTGAGGTCACAACACTAAAGAAGGAGTTAGATATAGTTGTTAAGGCTAAAGGGATCAACGGGAATGGAGAATAACAGGAACAAGGGACTGAGTTGGATGATCAGCCATGATCATATTGAATGGGGCAACAGCCTCGAAGGGCCGAATGGTGTTGGCATTTTTTATGTTTCAAAGAAACCGCTAAATGGGAGAAACTATTTGGGAAATATCCTGGAGAAAAGTCAATGTCTGATGCTCAATCACTTCATCCAAGATGATCCAGTGATCATCAGTGCTGCTTGTGGTAAATTATGTCAAATAAGGGTTTGATAAGGACGAGGATGGAGTATGTCTAGAAGAAAATAGGAATTATTGACTTCTATCCCTGTCAGATAGAACTTGATTAGAACATTACCCCTTTCTCTGAATTCACTTGATGTCTTGTCTCTTCTTTTATTTGTCAATGATTTGTGGATATTACTGACAAGAATTATATTTGTTACTCTTGCCTGATTGTATCTGTAAAGATGGTGATAACAGCGAGTAGATGATTAGATTAGATTACTTAGATTACTTACAGTGCGGAAACAGGCCCAACAAGTCCACACCGACTCTCCAAAGAGCAACCCACCCAGACCCATTCCCCTACATTTACCCCTTTACCTAACACTATGGGGCAATTTAGCATGGCCAACTCACCTAACCTGCACATCTTTAGACTGTGGGAGGAAACCGGAGCACCCGGAGGAAAATCACGCAGACACGGGGAGAATGTGCAAACTCCACACAGACAGTTGCCCGATCTTCCAGATGATCTTGGAGACAGGTTAAAGTCAGCCACGAAGGTCAGACGAAGACCAGGTCAGGCAAATACAGCAGATTTTCGCCTTCACTGGCATAACACAGGAACTCCACACTCATCCTGTCCACTAGTGCATTTATAGTTCCTCACACTGCTACCTTGTCATCATCATCTACCAATTGTCTGTTGATCCCTCACCAATGCCTAACTGTCTCTCATTTGCAACTTGATCTCAATCCATCACTGCCCCCCCAGTCATTTGCAACCTCCTCCCCTCTCTGAATCCCACTCAATACACACCCCAACTCCTCACAGTCATCCCCTCTCTCAATCCTGCTCAACACACTCCCCAACTGCTCACAATATCCCCTCCCTCAGTCCCATTCAAGAGCCCCCCCTACTGCTCACAGACACCCCTCTCTCAATCCTAT